>NC_140987.1:96104966-96565495 GCF_052327205.1 Somniosus microcephalus | reverse complement strand
TGGCCTCCGCTGCAACGGTCAAATCGGATGAGGACAAACTGGATGTCCTGACCTCCAAAGTGAACCACCGAGCGTACTCGGTCATCCAGGACGCGACCTCGTACACGGCTGCTCTCAAGCTCCTCAAGGACCAGTACACGCGCCCAGTGAACGAGGTGTACGCCAGGCACCTCCTGGGGAGTCGTAAACAACAACCTGGGGAATCGACCGAGGAATACCTTCAGGCACTGTCTGTGCTTGGCCGGGCCTGTGGTTGTAAGGATGTAAAGGCCGCCATGTACACAGAGGAACTTATCCGGGACGCTTTTGTAGCGGGCCACAGGTCCAATTACACCCGACAGCGACTGTTGGAGCAGAGTGACCTCGACCTCAACAAGGCCTCTGAACTCGCACTATCATTGGACGCAGCCTACCGGGGCATGGATGCCTACTCCTCTGCACCGTGGACGCCGCGGGGAATGACAGCCTGGGACACGGTAGGGACCGTCTCATAGCGCTGTGCCACCCAGCCACATTCCAGCAACGGCCCAACTACCGCAGCAGTGTCCCAAGGCCAGAAATGCTACTTCTGTGGCCAGGCCAAACACCCCAGAGCGCGCTGCCCGGCGAAAAATGCGATCTGCTCGGGCTGCGGGAAGAAGGGACACTACGCCAGCGTCTGCAGGGCCAAAGCCACCCCGAACCCCAGCAGCACCGCGTGTGGGCCGTGCGGGCCGCCATCTTGGGCCTCCCCAGCCATGTGCGAACCACCGGAACAGCAGCCATTTTGGATGCCTCCAGCCACATGGGGATCATGGACGCCGCCATCTTGGACGCCAAGCCGGGACGCAGCAGGCCCCCAACACCGCCTCATCTGATACCCGCAGCGACACACCGACCCTACGCTGGCCTCCGTTACGCTGGACCAAGCGAGACCGCACCAACTGGCCCGGTCCACAATGGACATTAAGGTAAATGGTCACAAAACAACCTGCCTTTTTGACTCTGGGAGCACGGAGAGCTTCATCCACCCCGACACGGTGCGGCGTTGCTCTCTCCCAGTCCTGCCTGCGCACCAGCGGATTTCTATGCCTCCGAGTCCCAGTCGGCGGACATTGGCGGCTACTGCGTGGTGACACTCTTAGTAGACGGGACTGTGTACGATAATTTTAAACTTCTGTCCTGCCCCACCTCTGCGCTGCCGTTCTACTGGGTTAGATTTTCAGTGCCACCTTAAAAGTGTTACGATGCGTACGGTGGACCCTCCCCCCACTCACAGTCCGCAGCCAGCAGCTTCCAAACTGCCGCCGCGCACCAGGTGCAACCTCTCCACACTCAGTCACACCCCCCCCCCCCCAACTGTTTGCTAACCTCACCCCCGACTGTAAGCCCATCGCCACAAAGAGCAGGCGATACAGTGCCGGGGACAGGGTTTTCATTAAAACCGAAGTGGAGCGGCTCCTGAAGGAGGGGATTATTGAGGGCAGCACCAGCCCCTGGCGAGCCCAGGTTGTGGTCGTTAAGACCGGCGAGAAGCAGCGCCTGGTCATCGACTACAGCCAGACATAAATCGCTACACCCTGCTGGACGCTTACCCACTCCCCCGCATAGCTGATATGGTCAACCAGATCGCGCAGTACCGCGTCTTCTCGACCATTGACCTGAATCAGCGTACCACCAGCTCCCTATCCGCCCTGAGGACCGCCAGTATACTGCCTTTGAGGCAAACGGCCACCTCTATCACTTCCTTAGGGTTCCCTTTGGCGTCACCAACGGGGTCTCCGTCTTCCAAAGGGAGATGGACCGGATGGTCGATCAAAATGCGTTGCAGGCCACTTTCCCATATCTGGACAATGTGACCATCTGCGGTCATGACTTGCAGGACCATGACGCAAACCTCGAAAAATTCCTCTGCACCGCCCAACTCCTGAACCTGACGTATAACAAGGAGAAGTGCATATTCCGAACAACCCGCCTCGCCATCCTTGGCTGTGTTGTGGAACACGGAGTCATCGGTCCCGACCCCGACCGGATGCGTCCCCTTATGGAACTCCCACTGCCCCACTGCCTCAAGGCCCTGAAGAGGTGCCTAGGGTTTTTCTCCTATTACGCCCAGTGGGTCCCCTACTATGCGGACAAGGCCCGTCCACTGATCAAGTCCACCTCGTTTCCCTTGACGGCAGAGGCCCGCTTAGCCTTCCACCGTATCAAGGAAGACATTGCCAAAGCCACCATGCACGCAGTGGACGAATCCATCCCCTTCCAGGTGGAAAGCGACGCGTCCGACTTTGCCCTGGCCGCTACACTTAATCAGGCGGGGAGACCCGTGGCCTTCTTTTCACGAACCCTCCAGGGCCCGGAGATCAGACACTCCGCTGTTGAGAAGGAGGCCCAGGCTATTGTGGAGGCTGTGCGTCATTGGAGGCACTACCTGGCCGGAAAACGATTTACCCTGCTCACTGACCAGCGTTCAGTTGCTTTTATGTTTAACAACAAGCAGAGAGGCAAAATCAAAAACGACAAGATCTTGAGGTGGAGAATCGAACTTTCCACCTACAATTACGAGATCTTGTACCGGCCCGGGAAGCTCAATGAACCCCCGGATGCTCTATCGCGTGGCACCTGCGCCAGCGCGCAGATCGATAGACTGCGGGCCCTCCACAATGACCTCTGCCACCCGGGGGTCACCAGGTTCTTCCACTTCATCAAGGCCCGCAACCTGCCTTACTCCATTGAGGAGGTCAGGACCATGACCAGGAACTGCCAAGTCTGCGCTGAGTGCAAACCGCACTTTTATAGACCAGACAGGGCTCACCTGATAAAAGCCACTCGCCCCTTCGAGCGCCTGAGCGTTGATTTTAAAGGGCCTCTCCCCTCCTCCGACCGCAATGTGTACTTCCTCAACATTATTGATGAGTACTCCCGTTTCCCGTTCGCCATCCCCTGCCCGGACATGACCAGTGCCACGGTCATTAAATGTCTGAACGACCTCTTCACCCTGTTTGGTTGCCCCAGCTATATCCATAGCGACCGGGGCTCATCGTTTATGAGCGACGAACTCCGCCAGTACCTGCTCGCTAGGGGTATTGCCACAAGCAGGACCACCAGTTACAACCCCCGGGGGAACGGACAGGTGGAAAGAGAGAATGCGACAGTTTGGAAGGCCGCCCTGCTAGCCTTAAAGTCTAGGGGCCTTCCGACCTCCCGCTGGCAGGATGTGCTCCCCGATGCGCTCCACTCTATTCGGTCACTGCTCTGCACTGCCACTAACGCCACCCCTCATGAGAAAATGTTTGTCTTCCCAAGGAAGTCCACATCGGGGACATCGCTACCGCCATGGCTGACGTCCCCAGGGCCGGTCCTACTGAGAAGACACGTGAGGACCCATAAAACGGACCCCCTGGTCGAGGGTCGACCTCCTCCACGCCAACCCCCAGTATGCTTACATTGCGTACCCGGACGGGCGGGAGGACACAGTCTCCATACGAGACCTCGCACCCTCGGGGGCCCCAGTAACCCACTACCACCCCCCCCCCCACGATCCAATATTCAACCCCAGCAGACGGCACGACTGGGCCCCGCGACCCGCTCGACACCCACGAGGACTACACACCAGTGCCCCAGCCTACGCGGGACTCGACGCCGGAAGCTTCACTACCCCTGCCGTCGCCACGTCGATCACAGCGGCAGACAAGACCTCCGGAGAGACACCAATACACAAACTTTTAATACACTTCACCCCGCCGGACTCATTTTTAAACAAGGGGTGAATGTGGTAAACCACTGTTATACCTGCCTGTGTGGGTGTTTGTATTCCACTGTGTACATGTCTGTACATGCCTCGGCTGACTCCTCCCACGAGTCCAGGTATAAAGGTGACTGCTCCACAGTCCCTCTGTATTCTGGACTGGAATTGTAGTGTAATTGGTGGTATTGATTTGATTTAAGTTAATTGAAGGACAGCTCGATGCCGTGATATGCTCCTCCTGCACCATGTGGGAAATCAGGGACACTTCCTGTGTCTCTGATGACCATGTGTGCGGGAACTGTATCCAGCTGCAGCAACTGGCAGACTGCTTTGCGGCGCTGGAGCTGCGAATGGATACATACTGGAGCATTCGTGATGCTGAGGACGTCGTGGATAGCATGTTTAGGGGGGGGTTGGTCACACTGCAGGTAAAGGCTGCACAGGCAGGAAGGGAATGGGTGACCGCCAGGTAGAGTAGTCGGCGCAGGCAGGTAGTGCAGGGGTCCCCTGTGGCCATCCTCCTCTCAAACAGATATACCGCTTTGGATATTGTTGGGGGGGGTGGCTTATCGGGGGAGGACAGCAGCAGCCAATTTCCTGGCACAGTGGGTGGTTCTGCTGCACAGGACAGGAGGAAAAAGAGTGGGAGAGCTATAGTAATAGGGGATTCTATTTTAAGGGGAATAGATAGGCATTTCTGCGGCCGCAAACGAGACTCCAGAATTGTATGTTGCCTCCCTGGTGCAAGGGTCAAGGGTGTCTCAGAGCGGCTGCAGAGCATTCTGGAGGGGGGAGGGTGAGCAGCCAGTTGTCGTGGTGCATATAGGTACCAACGATATAGGTAAAAACCGGGACGAGGTCCTAAAAGCTGAATATAGGGAGTTAGGAGGTAAATTAAAAAATTGGACCTCAAAAGGTAGTAATCTCAGGATTGCTACCAGTGCCACGTGCTAGTCAGAGTAGAAATAGAGGGATATTTCAGATGAATATGTGGCTAGAGGAATGGTGCAAGGGGGAGGGATTCAAATTCCTGGGACACTGGAACCGGTTCTGGGGGAGGTGGGACCAGTACAAACTGGACGGTTTGCACCTGGGCAGGACCGGGACCGATGTCCTAGGGGGAGTGTTTGCTGGTGCTGTTGGGGAGGGTTTAAACTAAAATGGCAGGGGGTTGGGAACCTGTGCAGCGAGACAGAGGAATGGGAAACAAGGATAGAAGCAAAAGATTGGAAGGAGAAAAGCGGCAGGCAGAGAAGGCAAGGGTTTAAATCAAACATGGCCACAGTAAATAATAGTTCTAAAAGGTCTAAGAGTGTTAAAAAAACAAGCCTGAAGGCTTTGTGTCTTAATGTGAGGAGCATTCCTAATAAGGTGGATGAATTAGCTGCACAAATAGATGTAAATAGATATATGATTGGGATTACGGAAACATGGCTCCAGGGTGACCAAGGCTGGGAACTCAACATCCAGAGGTATTCAATATTCAGGAAAGACAGGCAAAAAGGAAAAGGAGGTGGGGTAGCATTGCTGGTTAAAGAGGAGATTAACACAATAGTAAGGAAGGATATTATCTCTGATGATGTGGAATCTGTATGGGTAGAGCTGAGAAATACCAAGGGGCAGAAAACGTTAGTGGGAGTTGTATACAGACCCCCAAACAGTAATACAGGTAGACTATCCTTTATCCGAAAACCTCGGGACCAGCCATGTTTCGGTTTTCGGAAAATTTCGGAAGGTGAGCGAAAACACTTCGGTTTTCAGAGTAATTCGGTTTTCGGGAGTGCGGATAAAGGATACACTATCCCTTATCCGAAAGGGTCGGGGTCGGCGGGGGGTCGTGGTCGGGGGTGGGGGTCGGCAAGGGTGGGGGTCGGCAGAGGGTCGGCGGGGGTCGGGGTCGTGCGCATGACTTACGCTGAGCGAAAACACTTCGGTTTTCAGATTAATTCGGTTTTCGGGAGTGCGGATAAAGGATAACACCTGTGTGGGTCAAGCATCGGCAGCGCCGGGTCATGTTTTGCGCCACTTTCGGCTTTCAGAGGTTTTCTGTTTTCGGATGTGCGGATAAAGGCTGGTACACTATATCTTATCCGAAAGGGGGCGGGGTCGTCGGGGTGGGGGTGGGGGTCGGCGGGGGTGGGGTTCGGCGGGGGGTCGGCGTCGTGCGCACAACTTACGCTGAACGATTTCACTTTTCAGAAGTGCGGAAAAATGCTACACTATCCCTTATCCGGGTAGGCCTGCAATCTCCTACCCAGGAGGGAACTCAGTGACACTCTGCCCTGCTCAGCGTAAGTCGTGCGCCACTCTGGTCATGTCATGCGCACGACTTACGCTGACCGAAAAAACCTTCGGTTTTTAGAGGGTTTCGGTTTTCGGAAGTTCGGATAAAGGGTAGTCTACCTGTACCGAGGTTGGGGATGGCATTAAATGGGAAATTAGAGACGCGTGCAGTAAGGGCACAGCAGTTATCATGGGTGACTTTAATCTACATATAGATTGGGCTAAACAAATTAGTAACAATACTGTGGCGGAGGAATTCCTGGAGTGT
The DNA here is from genome assembly GCF_052327205.1 of Somniosus microcephalus. Classification (NCBI taxonomy): domain Eukaryota; kingdom Metazoa; phylum Chordata; class Chondrichthyes; order Squaliformes; family Somniosidae; genus Somniosus; species Somniosus microcephalus. The sequence goes on along the minus strand of NC_140987.1, from coordinate 96,559,217 downwards.
ATACGGGATGTTTCCTGGACCAATATGTCGAGGAACCAACTAGAGAGCAAGCCATCTTAGACTGGGTATTATGTAATGAGAAAGGATTAATTAGCAATCTTGTTGTGCGAGGCCCCTTGGGGCGGAGCAATCATAATATGATAGAATTCTTCATTAAGATGGAGAGTGAAGTAGTTGACTCAGAGACTAGGGTCCTGAATTTAAATAAAGGAAACTACGAATGTATGAGGCGCGAGTTGGGTGGGATGGATTGGGAAATGTTACTTAAAGGGTTGACGGTGGATAGCCAATGGCAAACATTTAAAGATCGCATGGATGAACTACAGAATTTGTTCATCCCTGTTTGGCATAAAAATAAAACAAAAAAGGTGACTCAACCGTGGCTAACGAGGGAAATTAGGGATAGCATAAGATCCAAGGAGAGGACATATAAATTGGCCAGAAAAAGCAGCAAACCTGAGGATTGGGAGCAGTTTAAGTTTCAGCAAAGGAGGACAAAGGGATTAATTAAGAGGTGGAAAATAGAATATGAGAGTAAGCTTGCAGGAAACATAAAAACTGACTGTAAGAGCTTCTATAGATATGTGAAGAGAAAAAGATTGGTGAAGTCAAGCATAGGTCCCTTGCAGTCAGAATCAGGGGAATTTATAATGGGGAACAAAGAAATGGCTGTCCAATTAAATACATACTTTGGTTCCGTCTTCACAAAGGAGGACACAAATAACCTCCCAGAGATGTCAGGGAACATAGGGTCTAATGAGAGGGAGGAACTGAATGAAATCAGTATTTCTAGGGAAATGGTGTTAAGGAAATTGATGGGATTGAAGGCCGATAAATCCCCAGGGCCTGATCATCTACATCCTAGGGTACTTAAGGAACTGGCCCTAGAAATAGTAGATGCATTGCTGGTTATCTTCCAAAATTCTATAGATTCTGGAACAGTTCCCATGGATTGGAGGGTAGCTAATGTTACCCCACTATTCAAAAAAGGTGGTAGAGAGAAAATGGGGAATTATAGACTGGTAAGCCGGACATCGGTAGTGGGGAAAATGCTAGAGTCCATTATAAAAGATGTAATAGCAGAGCACTTGGAAAACAGTGACAGGATCGGACAAAGTCAACATGGATTTGCAAAAGGTAAATCATGCTTGGCTAATCTACTGGAATTTTTTGAAGATGTAACTGGTAGAATAGATCAGGGAGAACCAGTGGATGTGGTGTATTTGGACTTTCAGAAGGCTTTCGATAAGGTCCCGCATAAGAGATTAGCGTGTAAAGTTAAAGCACATGGGATTGGGGGCAAGGTACTGACTTGGATAGAGAACTGACTGGCAGACAGGAAGCAAAGAGTTGGAATAAACGGCTCTTTTTTCCGAGTGGCAGGCAATGACTAGTGGGGTACCGCAGGGATCGGTGCTAGGACCCCAGCTATTCACAATATATATTAATGATCTAGACGAGGGAACTAGATGTAATATCTCCAAGTTTGCAGACGACACAAAGCTGGGTGGGCGTGTGTGCTGTGAGGAGGATGCCGAGAAACTCCAGGATGATTTGGACAGGTTGGGTGATTGGGCAGATGCATGGCAGATGCAGTATAATGTGGATAAATGCGAGGTTATCCACTTTGGTGGCAAAAACAGGAAGGCAGATTATTATCTGAACGTCAATAGATTGGGAGAAGGGGAAGTGCAACGAGACCTGGGTGTCCTTGTGCACCAGTCGCCGAAGGTAAGCATGCAGGTGCAGCAGGCGGTTAAGAAGGCAAATGGTATGTTGGCTTTCGTAGCGAGAGGATTCGAGTACAGGAACAAGGATGTCTTGCTGCAATAACAACAGAAAATGCTGGAAAAACTCAGCAAGTCAGGCAACATCCGTGGAGAGAAATTTGAGTTGACGTTTCGGGTTTGACCCTTCTTCAAAACTGGAGAGAAAAGGAACTAGATCGAAGGCAGGGCTGCGATCGGACAAAAGAATAAAAGAACCAAAAGAAGTAAAAGAGATTAGAAGCTAGACGAGATGGTAATAGGCTGTGATTAGGTGTAAAGTGTACTGGCAGGGCAAAAGATAGCTGCCAGGTGTGAGAGAGAAACAAAAGGAAAGGAGGGGGGGGGGAAAAGGAAAGGAGTGGAAAAATATAAGTGAAAATGAAATAGGGGCCGAGGTTATGATCTGAAATTGTTGAACTCGATATTGAGACCGGAAGGCTGCAGACTGCCTAATCGGAAGATGAGGTGCTGTTCCTCGAGTTTACGTTGAGCTTCCGTGGAACAGTACAAGAGGCCAAGGACGGTGAGGTCCGAGTGGGAATGGAGCGGTGAATTGAAATGACAGGCGACCGGAAGCTCGGGGTCACCCTTACGGACTGAACGGAGGTGTTCCGCAAAGCGGTCACCCAATCTGCGTTTGGTCTCCCCAATGTAGAGGAGACCGCATCGTGAGCAGCGAATACAGTATACTAGATTGCGAGAAGTACAAGTAAATCGCTGTTTCACCTGGAAGGGGTGTTTGGGGCCCTGGACAGTGGGGAGGGGGGAGGTATAGGGGCAGGTGTTACATCTCCTCCGCTTGCACGGGAAGGTGCCAGGCGAAGGGGAAGGGCTGTTTGGGGTGATAGAGGAGTGGACTAGGGTGTCTCGGAGAGAGCGGTCCCTGCGGAATGCTGAAAGGGGAGGGGAGGGGAAGATACGTTTGGTGGTGGTCTTGCTGCAGTTGTACAGGGCCTTGGTGAGACCACACCTTGAGTATTGTGTGCAGTTTTGGTCGCCTTATCTGAGGAAGGATGTTCATGCCATGGAGAGAATGCAGCGAAGATTCACCAGACTGATACCTGGGATGGCAGGAATGACGTATGAGGAGAGATTGGGTCGATTGGGCTTATACTCGCTGGAGTTTAGAAGAATGAAAGGGGATCTCATTGAAACTTATAAAATTCTGACAGGACTGGACAGACTAGATGCAGGAAGGATGTTCCTGATGGCGGGGGAGTCCAGAACCAGGGGTCACAGTCTAAAGATAAGGGGTAAACCAATTAGGACAGAGATGAGGAGGAATTTCTTCACCCAGAGAGTGGTGAACCTGTGAAATTCTCTACCACAGAAGGCAGTTGAGGCCAATTCATTAAATATATTCAAGAAGGAGTTAGATATATTTCTTAAGGCTAAAGGGATCAAGGAATATGGGGAGAAGGCAGGGACAGGGTACTGAGTTTGGATGATCAGCCATGATCTCATTGAATGGCGGAGCAGGCTCAAGGGGCCGAATGGCCTACTCCTGCTCCTATCTTCTATGTTTCTATATTTAATGACACACAAGGGTAAACACTTGGGTGTTTTATGCATTGCTCATGAAAAGTTTCTGTGAATGTGGTGTCAAACATTGAAACCTTTATTTTCAAGACTGCGTTCTTGGACAGATTTGTGTGCACCTTTGGAAGTGGCTTTGTGAGTTGCAGTGAATGGTGAGACATAACGATATCCCCCGCAATGGTGATGAGTGTGAAAGGAATGGCTTAGGCATTGTAGGGATGCTTTATGGTGTTGGTGTGGGGTGGTGCCAACCACACCACATGGTGGGCAGGGTGTACAGCATCAAGTGAAGTAAATCTGGCCATGGTGAGGCCATCCCTGGCATCAATGTGGTCAGGTGCTGATGCCCTGTGCAGCATCAGGTGATTGCGGAGAAGGTTGGTGTTGTTGGTGCTGCTGGTGTGCCTGGTGCCGATTGTGGTGGGATTCTGAGGACCAAGGTGAGAGAGTTTCAAGGGCACCGATGCTGATGTAATAGATGGCAGGTGAACCTGAGATGACAGAAGCAATCTGTCAATGGTGAAAGAGGTTGTTCCAATGAGGGGACACTGGATAGAGAGTTTGCTCCAAACATTTGCAACCTGCATTAAGCTCAATCTATCTTCCAAATGCAGTAAGCAACAGCTTCTGAGCTTGGAAAGTGAACAGCTGTGAGATGGGAGCTTTTATAGCACATTTGCAGCAGTCAAGTAATGAGATGATTCCATGGCCATTCAACTCTCGCCCTGCTTACCTGACGTGATCCCCAAACAGGATAGACCCCGTGGGTGACCTGGTGAACTCTGAAGGTGAGCTGAAAATAGTTCTTAATCCTCTGTTAACGACGTCATAATGACCTGAATTGCCTCCTCTGCCGCTGCGTGTCAGGTCTGCTCAGCGCTGACAGACCTGATATCTGGGAAAGTCACGTGTTGGCGGGTTGACAGCGGGGTCCCGACCCGCTGTCAAAAAATCCATTTTCCCACCTGACCTGCCACGGATCGCGCCCGCTGATTCTGTCAAAATTCCCCCCTCTGTGTATGTCTCACCTCAGCTCTAGCTATCCATACAGCTAATTTCAACAATTATTGCAGAACAAGATAGAATTCCAACTGCATCATCTACTCACCTATGCAAATCATCTTCTTTGGCTTCCAGAAAATTCACAGTGTACTTGACAGACCGTGCCATCAAAATGACTACATCAAAGGTATCCTAAAATAGGAAATGTCAAACACCTTATGCTGCTGGCCTGAAAACATTTTGTTCAAATTCCTGTAAGAACTTGATAAAGCATAATTTACTTTTGAACTCCATGCAGTAATATGTCATTTGCAGCAATCTAAATTTCAATCTAAAGATAAATATATTGGCCCAGAAATTCGGGTCCCAACGCGTGAGTACACACGGGGTACTCACGCGTGGACCCGATGGAAGTGCCGGTTTCTTGCATGCACTGCGCATGCGCGGGAAACCAGCACTTCCGTTCCTCTGAACGAAGGGGTTCAGAGGCCGAACGCGTGCGCGCGGGAGTCTGCGCGTGCGCTTTGAACTTGCGTTTTTTTTTTTTTAAAACAGGTTTTTCCGTGAGGGTAAGTCTTTAGATTTTAGAAATGTAAAAACCAGGCGTAAGGCCAGCATTTTAAAAGGTAAAAGTCAATTAATTAAAATTAAAACATTTTTTCCCACAGGTTTATTATTTTTAAATACTTTAAAGCAAGGTAAGTTTATTTTTAGCCTGTTTTTTATTAAAATTATTTTTTTCAAAAATTTAAATTATTGTTTAATAGTTATTTAATGTAATTTATAGTTTATTTAAAAAGTGTGATTTAAAAAAAAAATTATTTGAAGGTTTACTGTTATTTTGGGGCCCGTATATTCATAAGTTTAGACAGGTCTTTCTGTCAATCTTATGAATGGGCTTTTCCCTCCTCTGATTGGCTGCCCATGGCTCACGTGATCCCAGGGGATGCATCGCACTAACTACGCCCCTGGGACACGCAAGCACAGCGCGCCGGGAGTTGGAGCAGGCCCCGGAGCGGAATTTCACGGGAGCCCAGAGCTCAACTGCCGGCGCGCAAGGTAAGTGCAGGTCGGGGGCTTGTACCCGGGGGAAGCCCCCGACCCGAATTTCTGGGCCATTACTTAATGGCGAAAAAGGACGATGTGTTAGCAGTACACTGGTGCTCCAGTGAAGTGCCACATGCAATGGCAGCAGGTTGTCCACAGTCTCCATACACAGTGGTGCAATCAAGAGGAAGCAAACAATTCCTCTTTCACAAGGATAGATAGAACAAGTCACAGTGTGAATCATCCTAGCCCACTTTCATGCCAGCTGGCCGAAGACTTCCATTAGCACAGGCCTGGGAAAGATGCATGAGGAGGAAGAGATAAATAAAGAAAAATTGTGTAAAAAGTACTTTAAAAAAAAAAGAAACATATAATAGAACCAAAGGATGGACTACTCTAGAAGTAGGCACCCTTTGTGATGGAGAAGATATGGGGGCAGAAGCTCAACTTGGGTCAAAGAGGACACTGAGGTTGCAAACAATCTGGTTCAGCCCAAGATAGTGGCCTAGAAGAGGGGATGGAGTTTGTGATGTATGGTGGGGGTGGGGCGACGGCGAAGATGATGGCTTCAATCCTCCCAATGCTTAGCTGGAGAAAATTATAGCTCATCCAGGACTGGATGTCAGATTAACAGTCTAAGAACACAGAGGCAGTGGAGAGGTGGGAAAAGGTGGTGGAGAGATAGAGCTGGGTTCAGCATGTGAAAACTGACCTTGTGCATGTGGATGAGGTTTACTCCCTTCTAACCAATTTTTTATCCAGTTTTCCACCTTCCCTCTAATACCATACTATACCGTAATTTTATCTACTAACACCCATGTGGTACCTTATCAAAGGCTTTCCTAAAGTCCATGTACACTACATCCACCGCATTTATCCCATCCATCATGTCTGTTACCTCCTCAAAGAATTATATCAGGCTCGTCAAGCACAACTGTTCCTTTTTAAATCCCTGCTAGCTACTTCTAATTATTTCATCTTTATCCAGATACATGGTAATTTCATCCTTAGTTAGACACTGTATTTTTGTAAATAATTTCTAGGGTTTTGGCAATTTCTTCCTTCACCTCCCTCAGTATTGTTGGATGTAACCAGTCAGGCCCTGGGGACTTATCTTCCTTTAGACTCATTAAATTATCTGAACTTTTCCTTTTATCTATCATAATATCACTCATCTCGCTCTCAACCACCATGATTCACCTCTTCTCTGATGTCCATCTCTTTAGTAAAGACCAATGTGAAGTACTTATTAAATACTTCTGCCATTTTTTGATCATTTACAAGTTGATAATCCTCTCCACTCCTGACTTTTAACAATTCTCTTTTTACTGATATACTTGTAAAGTACCTTACTTTCTGTTATACAGTAGTGATTTTTCCCCCTCAAACGCCACACCTCAGCTTTCCTTATCCCACTATTAACCTCTTCTCCCATTTTCCCATATTCTCCTTTAATTTGTCATTGTTATTATTCTTATATTCCTTCTTCAATTTTAATTGATTTTTAACCTCTGTTTGTAGCTGGCATCCTAAAACTACCAGTAGTTTCCTTCTTTTAAAAATATCCCATTGTTGCTCCATAGTTGTGTGTGCCAATTTCTCCCGCCACTTCACCTCACCTAGCTCACTCTCCAACTTTCTAAGATCTGCCCTAATTCAATCTAGTGTTCTAGTTTTTGTACCGACATTTTCCCTTTCTAGCTGGATCTTAAACCGCATCATGTTGTGGTTACCTACTCCCAAGTGGTTACCTACTCTGCAGAAGGACCGGGGTGAGGCAATATACACTTAATGGCACAGTTTTAAAGAGTGTGCAGGGACAGAGGGACCTGGGAGTTAATGTGCATCGGTCCCTGAAGGTGACAGGACATATTGAGGGAGTGGTTAGCAAAGCATATGGGATCTTGGGCTTCATAAATAGAGGTATTGAGTACAAAAGTAGAGAAGTTATGCAGAGCCTTTATAAAGCGCTGGTTAGGCCACAACTGCAGTATTGCGTCCAGTTCTGGTCACCACACTTTAGGAAGGGTGTGAAGGCTCATCAGAGGGTGCAGAGGAAATTTACCAGAATGGTTCCGGGGATGGGGGATCTTAGCTACAAGGACAGGTTGGAGAAGCTGGATTTGTTTTCATTAGAGCAAAGGAGGTTGAGGGGTGATTTGATAGAGATGTACAAGATTATGATGGATTTGGATAGGCTAGACGGGGAAAGGCTGCTCCCACTAGTTGATGGTACAAGGACTAGGGGACACAGATTTAAGGTTCTGGGCAAGAGATACAGGAGGGACTTGAGGAAAAACTTTTTTTATGCAGCGAGTGGTGAGGACCGGGAACTCGCTGCCGACGGAAGTGGTGGAAGTGGAGACACTCAATGTTTTCAAGGGGAGACTGGATAAGCACTTGAGGGAAATCAACTTGCAGGGCTAAGGGGATAGAGTGGGGGAATGGGACTGACTGGATTACTCTACAGAGAGCCGGCACATGTCGTTATGACTCTATGGGCAGGATTTTCATTCAGGAGTCGGGTTGGAGGCGGGACTACAACTTTCAGGGTTATAGTCCCGCTTCCATCGAGATGCGGCCAATCCACGCGATTTTAACTTGATTGACCTTGTTGAGCCTACCCAGGGGGCTCAGCAGGCCAATTAAAGGCCACCCTGCAACAGGTGACGTCACAGACTGAAATTTCATCTGTCAAGAGGTTTTGACAGATGAAATATCAGTGTTTCCACAGCTGTTTGAAGCTGTCAAACACTGACAGTCTTATTTCTAACATGAGTCCTTCTCTACAGACTCAGTTAGAAATCTCTCCTGCACAGAAAGCTGCAGGCTGTCACTTTTGACAGTTCGCAGCCATTCTGCTTTCTGTGCCGGTGAGATGAGGGACTCCCGAGACCTAAAGGAAGGCTGAAAAGGTAAGAAAATGTATGTAAAGCTTATTTAATCACTTTAGACACACCAAACACACTTACCTTTGCACTCATGCACACATCACTCACCTGAACACTGACATCTCGACCCCTCCAAATCCTTCAACCCGACGGCCCGACTCCTCTAACTTGGCGTGGTTTGGAGCCGTCGGGAATCCCACACTTCAACCTTAAAAATAGGCATTAGGCTAAAAACTGCCTGTTAACTACCTGTTAACAGGCAGTTAGTTGGCACTAATCCCTTCCCACCTCAGGTAGGCGGGTTCCAGTGTGGGGCGGGTACCCGCCTCCTTTGAAACTGACATGGAGGCGGGTTTGGGTGCGGGATGGGGTCGGGTCCCCTGATTTCGGGATTTTAACCCCCCACACGCCTCCAATCCTGACTCCACGGCCCAATGAAAATCCTGCCCTATGACTCTAAGTTGCTCAACCATATTTAGCTCATCAACCTGATCTATTCCATTACTCAACCATCTCTAGCAACTCCTCTGCCCATATAGGCCTACTAACATGCTGCTTGCAGAAGGAGTCCTGTGTACATTTTAGGAATTCTATTTCCTTTTCTCTATTTACTCCCTCTCAGTCTGAAAAATCAGCATGTATTACCTCTTTTATCAATATTGCCACTAGTTTAGAGTAAGTAGTGTTTAAAGTGAAGTAAGGTCCCTAGTGTATTTAAAATTCTTTAATTTAAAGGAAGTAAAGGGAGTAAATTAAGGGTAGGACATGGCAGAGCAGCTTGGCAATGTGGAGTGCTCCTCCTGTGCTATGTGGGAAGTCAGGAACACTTTCAGTGTCCAGGGCGAACACGTGTGCAGGAAGTGTCTCCAGCAGCAGCTACTCGAAATCCGCGTTTCAGAGCTGGAGCTGCGGCTGGAGTCACTGTGGAGCATCTGCGAAGCTGAGATCTTCGTGGATAGCACGTTTAACGAGGTGGTCACACCGCAGATAAAGAGTGCACAGGCAGACAGGAAATGGGTGACCGCCAGACAGAGTAAACGAACTAGGAAGGTAATGCAGGAGTCCCCTGGGTCCATCTCTCTCTCCAATAGATTTTCCGTTTTGGATACTGATGGGGGAGATGGTTTCGCAGAGGAATGCTGCAAGAGCCAAGTCCATGGCACTACAAGTGGCTCAGCTGCACAGGAGGGGAGAAAAAAGAGTGGGAGAGCAATAGTGATAGGGGATTCTATCGTAAGGGGAACAGATAGATGTTTCTGTGGCCGCAGACGTGACTCCAGGATGATGCCAGGGTTAAGGATGTCACTGAACGGCTGCAGGGCATTCTAAAGGGGGAGGGCGAACAGTCAGAGGTCATGGTTCACATTGGTACCAACGACATGGGTAGAAAGAGGGATGAGGTCCTGCAACAAGAATTTAGGGAGCTAGGTAGCAGATTAAAAAGCAGGACCGCAAAGGCTGCAATCTCTGGATTACTCCCAGTGCCACATGCTAGTGAGTATAGGAATAGGAGGATAGAGCAGATGAATGCGTGGCTAAAGAGTTGGTGCAGGAGGGAGGGCTTGAGTTTCCTGGATCACTGGGTCTGCTTCTGGGGAAGGTGGGACCTGTACAAGTCGGACGGGTTGCACCTGAACTGGAACGGGACCAACACCCTTGCGGGGAGTTTTGCTAGTGCTGTTGGGGGGGGGGGGGGGGGTTTAAACTAACTTGGCAGGGGAATGAGATACGGAGTGGAGCTATAGTACAGGGTGATGCACAGCCAAATATATAGGAAAAAACAAGTCAGCCTGGAAGGCAAAGCAAATATATAATGGCACAAGGGAGTATGGCAAGGCTGGATGGCATTTATTTTAATGCAAGGAGTCTTGCGCGTAAGGCAGATGAATTAAAGGTGTTGATGAACGCATGGGAGAATGATATTGTTGCTATCACAGAGACATAGTTGAGGGAGGGGCAGGACTGGCAGCTCAATATTCCGGGGCATAGAATCTTCAGGCGAGACAGAGGGGGGTGTAAAAGAGGAGGGGGTGTCGCAATATTAATCAAGGAGTCAATTACTGCCGTAAGGAGGGATGATATCTTAGCAGGTTCCTCTAATGAGGCCATATGGATAGAGCTTAAAAACAAAAAGGGGGCAAGCACTTTTCTGGGAGTGTACTATAGGCCGCCAAACAGTCAGGGGGAGATTGAGGAACAGATATGTAGGCAAATCTCAGAGAAGTGTAGAAATAATAGGGTAATCATAGTAGGGGATTTCAACTTCCCCAATATTAACTGGGATAGTCAGAGTGTGAAAGGCTTAGAGGGTGCGGAATTCTTAAAGTGCATCCAGGAGAGCTTTTTGAGCCAGCATGTAGAAAGTCCTACAAGAGAGGGGGCGGTACTGGACCTAATTCTAGGGAATGTAACCGGGCAAGTGGTAGAACTATCAGTAGGAGAGCATTTTGGTGACAGTGACCATAATTCGGTGAGATTTAAGGTAGTCATGGAATAGGACAAAGATGGACCGGAAATAAAGGTTCTAAATTGGGGGAAAGCCAATTTTAATATGATACGGCAGGATCTGGCCAAATTGGACTGGGATCAGCTACTTGTAGGAAAATCCACATCAGAGCAGTGCGAGTCTTTCAGAAAGGAAATAGAGAGAGTACAATGCCAACATGTTCCCGTAAAGGTCAAGGGTAGGACCAACAAGCCCAGGCAACCCTGGATGTCAAGGGATATACAAGAATGGATTAGGAAAAAAAGGGAGGCTTTTGGCAGATACAAAGGACTAAAAACAGTGGACGCCCCAGAGGAGTATAGAAAGTACAGGAGAGTACTTAAAAAAGAAATTAGGAGAGCGAAGAGGGGGCATGAAAAAACACTGGCGGGCAAAATAAAGGAAAATCCCAAGGTGTTTTATAAGTATATTAAGGGCAAGAGGATAACCAGGGAAAGAGTAGGGCCCATTAGGGACCAAAGTGGCAATCTGTGTGTAGAGCTGGAAGATGTGGGTGAGGTTTTAAATATTTTGCATCTGTGTTCACTGTGGAGAAGGACGATGTAGGCATAGAAATCAGGCAGGGGGATTGTGATATACTTGAACAAATTAGTATTGAGAGGGAGGAGGTACTAGCAGTTTTAGTGGGCTTAAAAGTGGATAAATCCCCAGGCCCAGACGAGATGCATCCCAGGCTGCTGTGTGAGGCAAGGGAGGAGATTGCAGGGGCTCTGACACAAATTTTCAGATCCTCTCTGGCCACAGGGGAGGTGCCAGAGGACTGGAGGACAGCTAACATAGTACCATTATTCAAGAAGGGTAGTAGGGATAAACCAGGGAATTACAGGCCAGTGAGCTTAACATCAGTGGTAGGGAAATTATTGGATAAAAATTCTGAGGGACAGAATTAGTCTCCATTTGGAGAGGCAAGGAATAATCAAGGATAGTCAGCATGACGTTGTCAGGGGGAAATCATGTCTAACCAATTTGATTGAATTTTGAGAGGGGGTGACTAGGTGCGTGGATGAGGGTAGTGCAGTTAATGTAGTCTACATGGACTTCAGTAAGGCTTTTGACAAAGTCCTACATGGGAGACTGGTCAAGAAGGTAAGAGCCCATGGGATCCAGGGCAATTTGGCACATTGGATCCAAAATTGGCTCAGTGGCAGGAGGCAGAGGGTGATGGTCGAAGGTTGTTTTTGTGGCTGGAAGCCTGTGTCCAGTGGTGTGTCGCAGGGATCGGTGCTGGGTCCTTTGCTGTTTGTAGTGTACATTAATGATTTAGATATGAATGTAGGAGGTATGATCAGTAAGTTCGCAGATGACACGAAAATTGGTGGAGTGGTAAATAGCGAGGAGGGAAGCCTCAGGCTACAGGACGATATAGACGGGTTGATCAGATGGGCATAACAGTGGCAAATGGAATTTAACCCTGAAAAGTGTGAGGTGATGCATTTTGGGAGGATTAACAAGGCAAGGGAATACACAATGAATGGTAGGACCCTAGGAAGGACAGAGGATCAGAGGGACCTTGGTGTGCAGGTACACAGATCCCTGAAGGCAGCAGGACAGGTAGATAAGGTGGTTATAAAGGCATATGGGATACTTGCCTTCATTAGCCAAGGCGTAGAATATAAGAGCAGGGAGGTTATGATGGAGCTGTACAAAACGCTGGTTAGGCCACAGCTGGAATACTGTGTGCAGTTCTGGTCGCCACACTATAGGAAGGATGTGATTGCATTGGAGAGGGTGCAGAGGAGATTCACCAGGATGTTACCTGGGCTGGAGCGCTTCAGCTATGAAGAGAGACTGGACAGGCTGGGGTTGTTTTCCTTAGAGCAGAGAAGGCTGAGGAGGGACCTGATTGAGGTGAACAAAATTATGAGGGGCATAGATAGGGTAGATAGAAAGGAACTTTTCCCCTTAGTAGAGGGGTCAATAACCAGGGGGCATAGTTTCAAGGTAAGGGGCAGGAGGTTTAGAGGGGATTTGAGGAAAAACTTTTTCACCCAGAGGGTGGTTGGAATCTGGAATTCACTGCCTGAAAGGGTGGTAGAGGCAGGAACCCTCACAACATTCAAGAAGCATTTAGATGAGCACTTGAAACGCCATAGCATACAAGGCTACGGACCAAGTGCTGGAAAATGGGATTAGAATAGACCCATCGTTTCAGCTTGTTCTTGCCCCACGGCACTTATCTCTTCCTATCTCGACTCTATCTTTTCTCCCCTTGTCCAGTCTCTTCCCATCGACATCCGCGACTCTTCGGACACCCTCCGCCACTTTAACAGTTTCCAGTTTCCTGGCCCCAACCGCTTCCTTTTCACCATGGATGTACAATCCCTACACCTCCATCCCCCACCAGGATGGACTGAGGGCGCTCCGCTTCTTCCTTGAACAGAGGCCCGACCAGTCCCCATCCACCACCACCCTCCTCCGCCTGGCTGAACTTGTTCTCACATTAAACAACTTCTCCTTTAACTCCACTCATTTCCTGCAAATCAAAGGTGTTGCTATGGGTACCCGCATGGATCCTAGCTATGCCTGCCTTTTCGTGGGATATGTGGAACACTCTGTTCCAGTCCTACTCAGGTCCCCTCCCTCACCTCTTTTTCCCGATACATTGATGACTGTATCGGTGCCGTTTCCTGCTCTCGCCCCGAACTAGACAATTTCATTCACTTTGCCTCCAATTTCCACCCTTCCCTCACCTTCACATAGTCCATCTCTGACTCTTCCCTTCCCTTCCATGGTCCATCTCTGACTCTTCCCTTCCCTTCCTCGACTTCTCCATCTCCATCTCTGGGGATAGGTTATCGACCAATATTCACTACAAGCCCACTGACTCCCACAGCTACCTGGACTACACTTCCTCCCACCCCGCCTCCTGTAAGGACTCTATTCCATTCTCCCAGTTTCTCCGTCTCCGCCGTATCTGCTCCAATGATGCCACCTTCCACACCAGTGCTTCCGACATGTCTTCCTTTTTCCGCAACCGAGGATTCCCCTCTACCGTGGTTGACACGGCCCTTGACCGTGTCCGTTCTATCTCCCACACTTCTGCCCTCACCCCTGCCCCTCCCTCCTCACCCCTGCCCCTCCCTCCCGGAACCACGATAGGGTTCCCCTTGTCCTCACCTTTCACCCCACCAGCCTCCACATTCAACGGATCATCCTCTGCCATTTCCGCTACATCCAAAGTGATCCCACCACCAAACGCATCTTCCCCTCCCCTCCCCTTTCAGCATTCCGTAGGGACCGCTCCCTCCGAGACACCCTAGTCCACTCCTCTATCACCCCCAACAGCCCTTCCCCTTCGCCTGGCACCTTCCCGTGCAAGCGCAGGAGATGTAACACCTGCCCCTATACCTTCCCCCTTCCCACTGTCCAGGGCCCCAAACACCCCTTCCAGGTGAAACAGCGATTTACTTGTACTTCTTGCAATCTAGTATACTGTATTCGCTGCTCACGATGCGGTCTCCTCTACATTGGGGAGACCAAACGCAGACTGGGTGACCGCTTTGCAGAACACCGCTGTTCAGTTCCTAAGGGTGACCCCGAGCTTCCGGTCGCCTGTCATTTTAATTCACCGCTCCATTCCCACTCGGACCTCACTGTCCTTGGCCTCTTGCATTGTTCCACGGAAGCTCAATGTAAACTCGAGGAACAGCACCTCATCTTCCAATTAGGCACTTTGCAGCCTTCCGGACTCAATAGCGAGTTCAACAATTTCAGATCATAATCTCGGCCCCTATTACATTTTTACTTACTTTTTTTTCCACCCCTTTATTTTGGGTCTTCCCTTCGCACCCCCCTTTCCTTTTTTTTCTCTCTCCCACATGGCAGCTGTCTCTCATCCTGCCAGTACACTTCACACCTAATCTGAGCCGTCTTTTGTCTCCACTGTCCTATTACCATCTCGTCTGGTTTTGAATACCTCTTTACTTCTTTTGTTCTATCGCAGCCCTGCCTTCGATCTATTTTATTTCCTTTCCAGTTTTGAAAAAGGGTTTCGACCCGAAACGTCAACTCTAATTTCTCTCCACGGATGTTGCCTGGCCTGCTGAGTTTTTCCAGCATTTTCTGTTGTTATTTAGAATAGACAGGGTTTGATGGCTGGCGCGGACACGATGGGCCGAAGGGTCTCTTTCTGTGCTGTATAACTCTATATGACTCCACCTCCTTTCTTAACTTGTCTACCCCTCCCAAATATATTACATCCCATTAAGCTAGTTTTGCATTTTTGTCCAGTTTGCAGTCAGGTTTCTGTTGATGCTATTCAGTCTAGATCTTCCTGTAAAATAATTGCTTTCACTTCCCCATAAAAACATCAGACTTGCTAAATAGAACTTCTCAGAAATTTGGCAGAATATTCACAAAGTATTTCAGAAAACCATCAATTCCCCTGTCAAATTTTTGTCTTATAACACTCCTGTGAAGCGCCTTGGGACATTTTACTATGTTAAAGGCACTATATAAATATATATAAGTAGTTGTTGTTTAAAAAGGGTACTTCATTAAGATCTGTTAAAGATAGAGAGATTCTTTCATTAAAAGGCTACTAATGGTGGGATTTCCTCTTTAACTAGGTTACGAATGTTAAAAATTTCTTTAAAGGAGTTCTTATGGTGATGCAGCTCGATGGTGAACCAGTGAACACCACCGTGAAATGATGCAATGTTGGTTTGATCCCTTACACCACACGCAGTTCCTGATTTCAGTTTCACTGCTATGGAAGATATTTCCCCATAGAAGGGACAGAAAATCAGAGGAAGAGCCACTTTTGCTCATGTCCTCATAGGCAGCTTAACAATGCAATCGTGCCAACCACTTAGCCTGGCAAGATGAAACAGTTGTACAGAGAAAAGAGAGAGATTTATACCACGTGCTAAATACCATTGTGCGGATATACGATGTTTAGTACCTATGTGATTAATGTTAAGTGCGCGGAGATCATCAAGGGCAGACTAAAATATAGAATAAATTTAGAAACCACAATTGTCATTACTGAAACTGCCCTGGGGGTGGTGAATCATAATCACTGCATAACAAGATATTATTAGTGCTATTATTATTTTTCTGAATGGTGTAACTGTCAGTACATTGAATATTTTGAGCATTCTGACAGAACTTTGGGCCTAGATTTTCTGAATGGTGTTATTGTAACAACAAATTCCATTTATATAGCACCTTTAACATAGAAAAACATTCCATGGCGCTTCACAGGCATGTAATCAGGCAAAAAAAATTGACCCCGAGCCAAAGAATGAGACATTAGGAGAGGTGACCAACAGATTGGTCAAAGAAGTAGGACTTAAGGAATGGCAGAACTAAGACCACCTATTTCCACCGCTGTAACATCACCCGTCTCCGCCCCGCCTCAGCTCATAGAAACATAGAAGATAGGAGCAGGAGTAGGCCATTCGGCCCCTCGAGCCTGCTCCACCATTCAATGAGATCATGGCTGATCATTCAAACTCAGTACCCTGTCCCTGCCTTCTCCCCATATCCCTTGAGCCCTTTAGCCTTAAGAAATATATCTAACTCCTTCTTGAATGTATTTAATGAATTGGCCTCAACTGCCTACTGTGGTAGAGAATTCCACAGGTTCACCACTCTCTGGGTGAAGAAATTCCTCCTCCTCTCTGTCCTAAATGGCTTACCCCTTATCTTTAGACTGTGACCCCTGGTTCTGGAATCCCCGGCCATCGGGAACATCCTTCCTGCATCCTTTCTGTCCAGTCCTGTTAGAATTTTATAAGTTTCAATGAGATCCCCTCTCATTCTTCTAAACTCCAGTGAGTATAAGTCCAATCGACCCAATCTTTCCTCATACATCATTCCTGCCATCCCAGGTATCAGTCTGGTGAATCTTCGCTGCACTCCTTCCATGGCAAGAACATCCTTCCTCAGATAAGGCGACCAAAACTGCACACAATACTCAAGGTGTGGTCTCACCAAGGCCCTGTACAACTGCAGCAAGACATCCTTGCTCCTGTACTCGAATCCTCTCGCTACGAAGGCCAACATACCATTTGCCTTCTTAACCGCCTGCTGCACCTGCATGCTTACCTTCAGCGACTGGTGCACAAGGACACCCAGGTCTCGTTGCACTTCCTCTTCTCCCAATCTATTGCCGTTCAGATAATAATCTGCCTTCCTGTTTTTCCCACCAAAGTGGATAACCTCGCATTTATCCACATTATACTGCATCTGCCATGCATCTGCCCAATCACCCAACCTGTCCAAATCATACTGGAGTTTCTCGGCATCCTCCTCACAGCACACACGCCCACCCAGCTTTGTGTCGTCTGCAAACTTGGAGATATTACATCTAGTTCCCTCGTCTAGATCATTAATATATATTGTGAATAGTTGGGGTCCTAGCACCGATCCCTGCGGTACCCCACTAGTCACTGCCTGCCACTCGGAAAAAGAGCCGTTTATTCCAACTCTTCGCTTCCTGTCTGCCAGCCAGTTCTCCATCCAAGTCAGTACCTTGCCCCCAATCCCATGTGCTTTAACTTTACACGCTAATCTCTTATGCGGGACCTTATCGAAAGCCTTCTGAAAGTCCAAATACACCACATCCACTGGTTCTCCCTTATCTATTCTACCAGTTACATCCTCAAAAAATTCCAGTAGATTAGTCAAGCACGATTTACCTTTTGTAAATCCATGTTGACTTTGTCCGATCCTGTCACTGTTTTCCAAGTGCTCTGCTATTACATCTTTTATAATGGACTCTAGCATTTTCCCCACTACCGATGTCAGGCTTACCGGTCTATAATTCCCCGTTTTCTCTCTACCACCTTTTTTGAATAGTGGGGTAACATTAGCTACCCTCCAATCCATGGGAACTGTTCCAGAATCTATAGAATTTTGGAAGATGACCAGCAATGCATCTACTATTTCTAGGGCCAGTTCCTTAAGTACCCTAGGATGTAGATTATCAGGCCCTGGGGATTTATCAGCCTTCAATCCCGTCAATTTCCCCAACACCATTTTCCTACAAATACTGATTTATTTCAGTTCCTCCCTCTCATTAGACCCTATGTTCCCTGACATCTCTGGGAGGTTATTTGTGTCCTCCTTTGTGAAGACAGAACCAAAGTATGTATTTAATTGGTCTGCCATTTCTTTGTTCCCCATTCTAAATTCCCCTGATTCTGACTGCAAGGGACCTATACTTGACTTCACCAATCTTTTAATCTTCACATATCTATAGACGCTTTTACAGTCAGTTTTTATGTTCCCTGAAAGCTTACTCTCATATTCTATTTACCCCCCTCTTAATTAATCCCTTTGTCCTACTTTGCTGAATCCTAAACTGCTCCCAATCCTTAGGTTTGCTGCTTTTTCTGGCCAATTTATATGTCCTCTCCTTGGATCTTATGCTATCACTAATTTCCCTTGTTAGCCACAGTTGAGTCACCTTTTTTGTTTTATTTTTATGCCAAACAGGGATGAACAAATTCTGTAGTTCATCCATGTGATCTTTAAGTGTTTGCCATTGCCTGTCCACCGTCAACCCTTTAAGTAACATTCCCCAATCAATCCTACCCAACTCGCGCCTCATACCATCGTAGGTTCCTTTATGTAAATTCAGGACCCTAGTCTCCGAGTCAACTACTTCGCTCTCCATCTTAATGAAGAATTCTATCATGTTATGATCGCTCCGCCCCAAGGGGCCTCACAAAAGAATTGCTAATTAATCCTTTCTCATTACATAATACCCAGTCTTCAGATGGCCTGATCTCTAGTTGGTTCCTCAACATATTGGTCCAGGAAACCGTCCCGTATACCCTCCAGGAATTCCTCCTCCACAGTATTGTTACTAATTTGGTTAGCCCAATCTATATGTAGATTAAAGTCGCCCATGATAACTGCTGTGCCCTTATTGCACACGTCTCTAATTTCCCATTTAATGCCATCCCCAACCTCCGCATTACTGTTTGGGGCTCTGTATACAACTCCCACTAACGTTTTCTGCCCCTTGGTATTTCTCAGCTCTACCCATACAGATTCCACATCATCAGAGCTAATATCCTTCATTACTATTGTGTTAATCTCCTCTTTAACCAGCAATGCTACCCCACCTCCTTTTCCTTTTTGCCTGTCTTTCCTGAATATTGAATACCTCTGGATGTTGAGTTCCCAGCCTTGGTCACCCTGGAGCCATGTTTCCGTAATCCCAATCATATCATATCCGTTTACATCTATTTGTGCAGCTAATTCATCCACCTTATTGCGAATGCTCCTCACAAAAGGACACAAAGCCTTCAGGGTTGTTTTTTTAACACTCTTAGAACTTTTATTTACTGTGGCCATGTTTGATTTAAACCCTTGACTTCTCTGCCTGCCACTTCTGCTTTTCTCCTTCCTGTCTTTTGCTTCTATCCTTGTTTCCCATTCCTCTGTCTCCCTGTACAGGTTCCCAACCCCCTGCCATTTTCGTTTAAACCCTCCCCAACAGCACTAGCAAACACTCCCCCTTGGACATCGGTCCCGATCCTGCCCAGGTGCAAACCGTCCAGTTTGTACTGGTCCCACCTCCCCCAGAACCGGTTCCAATGTCCCAGGAATTTGAATCCCCCCCCTTGCACCATTCCTCTACCCACGTATTCATCTGAAATATCCTTCTATTTCTACTCTGACTAGCACGTGGCACTGGTAGCAATCCTGAGATTACTACCTTTGAGGTCCTGCTTTTTAATTTACCTCCTAACTCCCCATAGTCAGCTTTTAGGGCCTCATCCCGGTTTTTACCTATATTGTTGGTACATATATGCACCACGACAACTGGCTGCTCCCCCTCCCCCTCCAGAATGCTCTGCAGCCGCTCTGAGACATCCTTGACCCTTGCACCAGGGAGGCAACACATACCATCCTGGAGACTCGTTTGCGGCCTCAGAAACGCCGATCTATTCCTCTTACAATAGAATACCCTATTACTATAGCTCTCCCACTCTTTTTCCTCCTCGCCGGTGCAGCAGAACCGCCCACTGTGCCAGGAAGTTCGCTGCTGCTGTCTTCCCCCAATAAGCCATCCCCCCCAACAATATCCAAAAGTGATATATCTGTTTGAGAGGGGGATGGCCACAGGGGACACCTGCACTATCTGCCTGCGCCTACTACTCTGCCTGGCGGTCACCCATTCCCTCCCTGCCTGTGCAGCCTTTACCTGCGGTGTGACCAACTCCCTAAACGTGCTTTCCACGACGTCCTCAGCATCGCGAATGCTCCAGTATGTATCCATTCGCAGCTCCAGCGCCACAATGCGGTCTACCAGTAGCTGCAGCTGGATACACTTCCTGCACACATGGTCGTCAGAGACACAGGAAGTGTCCCTGATTTCCCACATAGTGCAGGAGGAGCATACCATGGCACTGAGCTGTCCTGCCATGACTTACCCTTCAATTAATTTAAATGAACTTAAATCAAATCAATACCACCAATTAAATGATATACTCAAGGGTCCTTGGTTACTAGCACTAGAAACTATAACCACAAAAAAATTAAGACCTGCTGCTGTAACTTTCATCAATGCTTTTGTTACCTCTAGATTTGACTATTCTAACACACTCCTGGGCTGGTCTCCCACGTTCTACCCTACGTAAACTTGAGATCATCCAAAACTTGGCTGCCCGTGTGCTAACTTGCACCAAGTCCCGCTCACACATCACCCCTGTACTCGCTGACCTACACTGGCTCCCAGTTAAGCAACGCCTCGAATTTAAAATTCTCATCCTTGTTTTTAAATCCCTCCATGGTCTCGCCCCTCCCCATCTCTGTAATCTCCACCAGCCCCACAACTCCCCCACCCCGAGATATCTGTGCTCCTCAAATTCTGCCCTCTTGAGCATCCCTGATGATAATCAGTCAACCATTGGTGGCCGTGCCTTCAGCTACCTAGACCCTAAGCTCTGGAATTCCCTCCCTAAACCTCTCCGTCACTCTACCTCTCT
Organism: Somniosus microcephalus; assembly: GCF_052327205.1. Lineage (NCBI taxonomy): Eukaryota > Metazoa > Chordata > Chondrichthyes > Squaliformes > Somniosidae > Somniosus > Somniosus microcephalus. The sequence continues at coordinate 96,538,516 of NC_140987.1, read as the reverse complement.
TTTCTTCTTTAAGACGCTCCTTAAAACCTCCCTCTTTGACCCAGCTTTTGGTCATCTGCCCTAATTTCTCCTTATGTTGCTCGGTGTCAAATTTTACTCTGCAAACACTCTTGTGAAGCGCCTTGGGACATTTTACTACATTAAAGACGCTATATAAAATACAAGTTGTTGTTGTCGTCTTAAAGGAGGAGAGCTAGGAGAAGCGGAGAAGTTTAGGGAGGGAATTCCAGAGCTTAGGGCCTAGACAGCTGAAGGTATAGCTGCCAATGGTGGGGGAAAGGAAGTCGGGGATGCACAAGAGGCCAGAATTCGAGGAACACAGAGTCATTGGAGATTTGTAGGGCTGGCGGAGGTTACAGAGCTAGGGAGGGGCGAGGCAAGTATTAACCCATTTATTTTAAAAAGGTTAATACTTGTGTCAAAATAATAGTGATTGGAAAATCTAAGCCTTTGTGTAATCTTCAGCTCTTCAACAGGGAAAAACTTTATATATTTTAACCTAGTAAGTGATCCAATTCTGAATTTCCCTATGAAACAATGAAACGTCTGCACACTTGAGACAATAATTGGTCAAATTTTTGGCATACTTTGATTAGAAGAAATACCAGCCCTGGAAATTTGCCATTAATACCTATGGCATTCATTCTCATCTGGTCATAGAGGTTATAGTCACACTTACCACGATTGGCTGCCTGAAGTACTCTTCCATAGCTGCGTTGCAAAGACCGGACAGATTAATCCCATGGAAACACTGCTGGTACCTGAGGTGGAGGAAGATAATCAGTAAATTACAAAAAGGAACATTTAGACAATTGCAATTAGATTAGTGATTATGAGCCTGCTCTCAGGGACCTAACTTACACCTTGTGTGATTTTATTGTGGTATTATAATAACTCCCAACTTGCTATTACAAGGCAGTTTCCTGTGACTGGCTGGTCTCTGGTATTGCCTGTAAATGTCACTTGTAGCAGCTCAGCCAAAGGCCTATACACAGTAACATGCAATGCCTCAGGCACTGAGAAGCTGCACAAGATGGTTGTATTATAATAAGATAGGTTTGCATGGACAAAACCATTTAGCCATTTAATCCCATTCATCCAAATATCAACTTTACTGCCTTCCCATTATGACATCCAGCTGCTTTTTAATGAGTCCAGTGTCCTGACCTGGATCACCACCCCTGGCACACAGTTCCAGCTGTTGATCTGTGTGGTGTGAAGAAATACGTTCTGATAACTGTCCTTCACCCCTCTGCATTTATGCCCTCAGGTCCTGCTGCTTTGGCATATCGGAGTGTTGTTGCAGGTTAACTTTCTCTATCCCATTAAGTATCTTATACAATCCACTCTGAGATGTCGCCTTTCAAGGTTGAAGAGCCATAGCTTACCAAGTCCTTCCTTTTTGCTCATCCCTCAAACATTAGGGTAGGTTGGATGGCCTCCTCAAGTCGAGGTGCCCAGAATTGTACTCTGTACACCAGGTGTGTCCTGACCAAAGCACTATATAGCTTTGCCATGATTCTAAGGATTTGTACTCAAATGATTTGGCAATATAATTCACCATTCTGTGTGCTTTGTTTATTGTTGCCTCACAGTATTTCGACATGGCCTCTTCCAAGTTCTCACTTGACACAGTCTAACCCACCTCTCGAATACACATGTCTCCAATTTTTACTTCCAATATGCAGTACTTTGTATTTGTCCTTATTAAATATCAATTGCCACTGATTAGCCTCAGTGCACCGCCACCACCACCCCCCCCCCACCCCACTCTTTAAGTTTCTGTAAAATCATGGCTGCCTGCTCTGAATCCAGTCTCCTGCAGTTTGGTGTCATCTGCAAATTTAACTCCTTGCCCTGAGACTGCAATTCCAGATCAGTTATGCATACCAGGAACAGAAGTGGTGCCAGCCCCAACCCCTGTGGCACCTTACGCAATACCTCCCCCATTTTGACCTAGTTTCCTTTACAATGACCATCTACTTCATTCTCTTTAGCCAATTACAAATTCACATCCATGTTTTAAACTTGATACCCACGATCCCTTAGGGTTTTTATCCCCCTTGCTCCAATAGTACTAGAAGAATTTTCTCGCATTACATTTTACATCTGTTCGTATGTCCTTTTCTAGTTCTCTCTTGGCACAATTAATCTCTTTTTTGACCTATTTATATATAATCTTCAGCCAAATGGCCACCCTCTTCTCCTTACAAGCTTTGAAATAGGTAGCAGCAATCGAAAAAAAAATGCTTATAGAAGAACTCCACAAACAAATTTCCATTCAGGCGCAGTTTACTATGACAATTTCATCATTGTTTCATGCTTCACAGAGAATCTTTCTGTGCAATGACAACCTGCATAGCAGAGCCACATCTGCTAACAACTCAATGCTTAATATAAAGTATTAAAGACAAGTGGGATTTTTTTTTTACATATGCGTATTCAGGCGTTACACTCACAAAATGCTAATACATCGTTAATCCATTCACTGGGCAAAACCTACATATAGGCTTAACTTTAGGAATACATTTTCCAAACGTTAAGTGCTGTGCAAGGTTAATTGTTGTGCATGTTAAGTGTTTCCCGCTAGGTGTGTTGTAGGAGAATATTTATTTGTTTTTAACCAACTTCGGGAATTTCCTCGAGGCTTCTCCCGATTGGCCACTATAACTTCGGCGGATGATTGTTAGAAGCCCTGTTTATAAATCTACCGGAGGTTTCCGCCAATCTTCCACCAAAGTTAGACCAGCCAATTGGGAGAACCCTTGAGGAAATTCTCAGCACATATGTCTTTAAAATAATTATTTTTCTATAACTTCTGTGGATCCCCTTTGCATTGTGTCTACCTCCTGTATTGATGTGTGTGTGCTTGGTTTGTTTACTTTTTCTTTTTATCAACAACTCAGCAGAGAATGAAGAGCGACAGTATGAAACGTTTAATTTTGTTTTCATGAGGCCTGTGAAGCAGTGATACACAACTTAGTCCCTGACAAAAGACAAATAGGGGTAAATTCTTGACTTTGTGTGATTGTGTAAAACGGGCGATAGCGAGTCGGCAGCCCATTTCACACCTCCTAATTTTTATTTCCATAAAAGCCAACGGAAAAATCAGGAGAGATGTTAAACTCGCCGATTCGCTAACACCCGTTTTACAGTGTCGCACAAAGTCAAGATCTACCCCATAAAGTGGACAACTATCACCCCAAAGGAAAATCTGCATTTTGGATCTTTCCAAAGAGAATCGATAGCTGGTCTGTGATACAGGGAGCAGAACTTTCAACTTTAGAGGGGGCAAAAATTTGCCAGCAATGGATTGGCTAAAGTTGAAAGTTCCGCCCATTGAAGATAACCTAAATGTTAAGTTTCTTAGATTAGGATTTCAGGGGCTTTACTAATTCTGATAATACCAACCCAGCCACATCAACTCACTCTATTCCGAGGAGTTACCAGGAAATACAGGCTTCAGTGAAATGCTGTCAGCACTGACCTGAGCTTTAGTGTGGGCAATGTCAATGACAGTCAGATAGAAAGCTTATTTGGAATATTTACAAATACTGGCAATTTCTGCTCCTGTAGAAACCTGTGATGTGCACAGTCTATAAAGCTTTGTTCACAGAAAAACTGAATTCCTGTGATGGATCACTTATTCCACTTGCTCTGCTTCACACCCATGCATTTTTTGTAGTGTTGCCAACTTATCAATGGAAGAAACAGTTTTTAAACAATCGATGGTTTATCACCACATTTCAGATTCCGCGGTTAGATGCGGGCCTGTGCTGCGAATCTACAACATAAATTCTAGCCTAAGTGCCATGGGAATTAAACCACCTCTCAGTCACAGTGAGGACATTTCTGGGCTTCCAACCCATTCCCACAGTAGATAAAGATGACCTTCCTCCCACTGAAGAAAAATTCAGCCGAGCACAAATTCAGCCCTCCCCTTCTAGGAATTAATTCCCACTACCCACAGCGCTGAAACCTGCCCCCTGCCTGGAACAAATTTGGGTCTATTCCTGTACCCATGAGCATTAATCCATCCTCCCACCCTATAAGAAGCGAATTCTTCCCCATCATTGTGCCCATTCCAGCCTCTCACCCAGAAGCAACTCAGCACCATTCCCCCACCCTGAGCATAAAATCAACTCACTGTAGCATTCTTCCCCCACGAGAAGTAAAATAATTCCCTCCCGCCCCCACCCAAAGAAGACGGAATTGGGCCCTAACAGTGCAACACGCATTCCCATTTGTAGTGTGTGTGCCTTTAAGTCAGAACTACTTTTACAGCTCCTGTATACTGTACTACCGGCATTGACCACACCTGTATATAAGCTTTGCGCATGCCTCTGTACCCCCAGTCTTGAGACTACCCTCCTCCAGTAAAGACCTGTTTATTGTTAATGTACAGCATCCATGTGATTATTTAATAACAGCATATCCACTGAACCACGGATCCAACAGTGGCGACGAGTGTCGATTCGAATCTACCTGCAACATAAAAAAAAAATAGTCGAGGCCAGGAACACGGGCGTCGACCACGAGCAACCGCCCAGCAGTCAGGCAGAGATTGAACTTCGCAGGGGAGGCTGTGGAGAGCCGGGCTTGGTTCCCCAGCCACGACGAGCAGCAAGAGGCCGACGACAGGTCCAGCGCAGACCCTTCCCGAGCAGCGGCGGCTGGAGCCGACCGACGGCGGAGAGAAAGCCGAGCAGCGTCGACGGGGTAAGACAGAGGGTGAAGAGTGCAGGGCGCAGCCGGGGTTTGAACACCGAGCGGCGTCGAGAAAAAGAAAACAAACCGGAGAGAAAGGGTAGAGAAACAGCCGGGTTCTAGACTGAGCGGCGTTGAAAAATATAAAAAGAAGAACGCGCAGAGCACAGCCAGGACTCACGGGCTGAACAGGGTCCGCGGGGCGAAGAAAGGGGAGCGCGGGAGACGCCATTGAGCCGCGGAGAAGGAAGAGCGCGGGTGACGCCATTTTTAGAAGCCGCAGCGGAGAAGACGGGCGAGCGCGGGAAGGAAGGAAAGCGCGGGAGACGCCATTTTGTGCCAGCGGAGAAGAAGAGGAAGCGCGGGAGGCGCCATTTTTGACAGTTAACTCACACCCAAGGATGCCGAAGAGTGGCAGTATCTCTACGTTCGACAATGAAGTCGAAGATTGGGCGACATATGTGGAACGTATTGAGGTGTACTGCAGGGCGAATGAAGTGCCAGATGCTAATAAAGCACTGGTTCTGTTAAATTCCATGGGTGCAAAAACGTATGGGTTACTGCGAAATCTAATAACCCCAGAGAAGCCGGTAAACAAGAATTTTGAAAGCATAGTAGAAATCCTACAGGACCACTTAAACCCCACACCACTGCTGATAGCAGAACGATTTAAGTTCCATAAAAGGAACCAACACAAAGACGAAAGCAATGCTGAGTACCTAACGGAACTGCGCAAGCTATTGAAACACTGCCAGTTTGGAGTGGGACTAGCAGATACGTTAAGGGACAAGTTTGTGTATGGGCTACAAAGTGAAGGAACCCAGAAACGGCTTCTATCAGAAAAGGACCTTACGCTGGACAAAGCTTTCAGTATGGCAGTATCACACGAAGCAGCCGCAAGGGGCGTTGCAGAGATACAACGGAGACCGCAAGAATATGGCACCCATGAAATGTCCTATGGAACAGGGAAGTGCTATCGCTGCGGCAGAACAACACATGACCAGAAAGATTGTTGGTTCAAGGACCAAGTGTGCAGACAGTGTGGGAAAGCAGGACACATAGCAAGAGTCTGCAGGTCTCTGAAGAAAACCAACAGTAAGAAATCTCCACAGGAGAAGTAAAAAAAGGTACACCAGGTGAGGGACAGTGGTTCAGACGAACAGAAAAGTGACACAGACTCCGGAATCAAGGAGCTGGGTTGTCTGAAACTACATAAGGTAACAGAAATGGAGGATCACCAGACTATCTGGGTTACACTCAAGATAGACGGACTCCAAGTGAAAATGGAATTGGACACAGGGTCAGCTCTAACAGTCATAAATCAAAGAGACTACAAGCGGCTATTTTCACACATACCCTTGAAAGCTACAGAGATTGTCTTGAAGACGTATACGGGGCAAAAAGTCTACCCCAAAGGAAAAATAAGGGTGAAAGTGACATATAAAGGCCAGGAAATACCTAAAATGGATATATATGTATTGCCAGATGGAGGACCACCACTGCTAGGACGTGAATGGATCCGGAAGATACAATTAGATTGGCATTCCATACAGGCACTGAAGGTTGAGGCCAAAAAGGATGACGACGTCACACCTGGACGACTGTCAAAAATGCTAACTGACGCAAAAGAAGTGTTCCAGGAGGGACTAGGAACACTAAAAGGAATAACAGCAACGATTAAAATAGAGGAAAATGCAAGCCCAAAGTTTCTGAAGGCCAGACCAGTGCCTTATGCGATCAGACCAGCTGTTGAAGCAGAGCTGGAAGGGTTGGAACGTTCAGGAGTACTGTACAAAGTGGACTGGAGCGAGTGGGCTACACCCATCGTTCCTGTAATGAAGAGGTCGTTGAGTAATACGCCTGGGGAACCAAAGAAGGTCCGCATCTGTGGGGATTTTAAGGTGACAGTGAACCCAGTCCTTCACACGGTACAATATCCGCTTCCACGAATTGAGGATATTTTCGCCTCACTATCTGGAGGTAAACGCTTCACCAAAATTGATCTAGCCCAGGCGTACTTGCAAATGGAGGTAGAAGAAGCTTCGAAACAATACCTTACGATCAACACTCATAAAGGTCTCTATCAATACAACCGGCTGGTGTTTGGAGTGGCCTCGGCTCTGGCTATCTGGCAAAGGGCGATGGATCAGGTCCTGCAAGGGATTCCAGGGACCCAGTGTTATTTGGACGACATCTTGGTCACGGACGAAAATGACGGTGATCACCTCGCCAACTTGGAGAAGGTGCTCACCAGATTAAAGGAGTATGGGCTACGAGCTAATCGCCACAAGTGCGAGTTTTTCCAGAAACAGATTTTGTATTGTGGCCACGTCATCGATGAAGAGGGGTTACATAAGTCCCCTGACAAGATTGAGGCAGTAGTCAAGGCTCCAGCACCGGAAAATGTGTCACAACTGAGGTCGTTCCTCGGGCTGGTAAACTACTACCACAAGTTCTTACCAAATTTGTCTACGGTATTACACCCACTGAACACCCTACTGCAAACAGGGGTACCATGGAAGTGGGATGACGAACGTAGACGAGCTTTCCAGAAGTGTAAAGAATTGATCACATCAAAAGAGGTGTTGGCCCATTTCAACCCAGCACTGCCAATTCGTTTGGCATGTGATGCATCACCGTATGGTATTGGAGCGGTGCTGTCGCACAAATTCCCTGATGGGTTGGAGAGGCCAGTAGCCTTTGCGTCTCGGTCACTAACCTCAGCCGAGTGCAACTACGCCCAGATTGACAGGGAGGCCCTCAGCCTAGTATGGGGAGTAAAAAAATTCAACCACTATCTGCATGGGCAGAAGTTCACCTTGCTGACTGACCACCAACCACTTGTCTCTATCTTTAATCCTAAGAAGGGCGTTCCAGTGATGACTGCACAGCGGTTACAAAGATGGTCCCTGTTTCTAGGGGCGAATCAATATGAAATAGAATATAAAGGCACGAAACAGCATAGGAACGCTGATGGGCTATCGCGCCTGCCACTGCCTACTGTGGAGGAAGCACCAGCAGTGGACCCTATCGAGATATTTTATTCGTCAATAATTGAACGATTGCCAGTAACAAACGCGGATATAGAGAAGGAGACCCGCAATGATCCGACGCTGTCTCGGGTATATGAATTGATGGTGAGTGGATGGCCAACTCATGGCGACTCACTGTTGCCAGCATTCTCATCCAGAAGAGAACAGCTGTCAGTATGCCCGGGGACAGTGATGTGTGGATCCAGAGTGGTGATTCCACCCAAGTTAAGGGAGAGAGTGCTAAAGGAGCTACATGAAGGTCATCTAGGGGGAGTGAAAATGAAAAGCCTTGCTAGGGCTTATGTGTGGTGGCCGGTGATATACCTATCAATTCATCCAATGAAAAGCGACGAGTTAAGAAAGTAACTATAGGTTTTTATTGGCTAAATAACAGAGCCCACCCTCGTGGGTGATCGGATCCAACAAGGAGGAATACCAGCCAGTCGACCACCTTTATACCTGGGCAAGTAGGTGGAGCCATGGGCGGAGTCAGCAGTGGTCAGCCCAGGTATAACAGCGTGACAAGAGGCGACCTCGTGTAGTGATACAACAGTGTAAACAGTGATAACCATAGTGTAACGATATAACAGTGATAACCATAGTGTAACGATAGTGAACGATAAAAGTGGTTTACCACAGCCGGGAATCGATCAACAAATCGAAGACCGAACTAAGAGCTGCTTAGGATGCCAGAAGGTCCAAAATGCACCACCACATGCGCCTCTACACCCATGGGAGTGGCCCTCCTCTCCATGGCAACGGGTGCATATTGATTTCGCTGGTCCATTCATGGACTCAATGTTCTTAATAGCAGTGGATGCTCATTCAAAGTGGCCTGAGGTGATAAAAATGTCTTCAACCACTACAGAGAAAACGATTGCAGTCCTACGGACCATATTTGCCAGAAACGGTTTGCCAGAGCAGATTTGCTCTGATAATGGACCACAGTTTGTGTCCGACGAGTTCCAAAAATTTATGAGAAGGAATGGGGTAAGGCATTACACATCCGCCCTGTATCATCCAGCCACAAATGGATTGGCTGAGAGGTTCGTACAAACCTTTAAGAAGGCGATAAAGGCCATGTGCGACGATGAAATTCCACTACAGCATAAGATGGACAATTTCTTATTAGCCTACCGAAACGCGACACATGCAGTTACCAACCAGACCCCAGCCATGATGTTCTTTAACCGAAGGTTGAGATCTCGTCTGGACTTGCTCAGACCAAATGTGTGAAGAAATGTTGAGGACAAACAATTCCAGCACATCAACGAGAAGCCGACAAGGAGCTTCAATGTAGGGCAACCAGTCTTGGCCCGTGACTATCGAACAGAGAAATGGCAACCCGGAACGATATGTACAAGGCAGGGGCCATTAATGTACACAGTGGATGTCGGGGAGAACATTGTGAGACGCCACGTCGATCAGATCTTAGCGTCACAGGAAGGCGTCAACCCCATGTCTCGAGTACCTGGGGATGAACCCGACATACCGGTAGCATCTACTTCAGACCCAGTAGCAGTGGAACCCGATGAACTACCCGATGAAAAGGGGTCAGAATTGCCTCTGCACCAAGAACAAGAACCTCCGGAAAGGCGCTATCCCGAAAGGGTCAGGAAGCCGCCCCAAAGACTGAATCTATAAATGGACTTTTGTTGTTTAATGTACATGTTGAAATGTCAATTGTTATTTGAATATTAGGGGTACTACTAATCTAAAAGGGGAGGAATTGTAGTGTATGTGCCTTTAAGTCAGAACTACTTTTACAGCTCCTGTATACTGTAGTACCGGCAGTGACCACACCTGTATATAAGCTTTGCGCATGCCTTTGTACCCCCAGTCTTGAGACTACCCTCCTCCAGTAAAGACCTGTTTATTGTTAATGTACAGAATCCGTGTGATTATTTAATAACAGCATATCCACTGAACCACGGATCCAACACCATTGACAGGAAAATTAGCCCTGGTCCAGTGCCACCCAACCTTTCACCATCCTCTATTGTCCCCTCTTCTCCACCGCCTATCCCCTTCTTCTCCTCCCCTCATCCTTCTTTTCCTCCTCTACAGTCAAGAAATGGGTCCTGGCGCAGTGCCACACACCCCTTTGTCATCTTCTGTTACTCCTTCTCCTCCACTCCCTCCTCTGGCACTTTCCCCTCCATTGCCTCTCCCCCTCTCCCTGTCTGTCCCTCTCTCACTCCCCTCCTCACCATACCCCCTCCATCACCTGCATCCTGTTATCCCACTGCTTTCCAACCTGCCTGATTTGAATACTGGACTTGGTCTTGACTCTCCATATGCAACGGCACAGGACATTGACTATATATACAGTTTGCTCGATACATCAGTGCTATATGTGTCAATTGTTCTGTGTTTATGGGTGTAAACTGTTACTGCTTTTTGGTTGTGCAAAGGCATTGCCATGAAAGCAAAGCAAGACTTGTGGGATAGAAATTCCTGACTGGAAGCAAACGACATTGGAAGCTGTGTCAAATATGGCAGCAGAGAGCAATTCTAATGCAAACTTTTCAATCCTGGGATTTTGAACTGGTTTAAATCATGAGATTGGTCGATAACTGAAGATTGCACTTTTGAAATACAGATTCCAAAAAAAGTACAACGGACTTGTTCTGTGCTGTGATCTTGGAAAAACTGCTCAAAGCTACTAACAGAATTGATGACCGTTGCAACAGGTCCCCATTAAAATAGACAACTGAACAGTAATACACCCGCAAAAGCTACACTTTCCCACATCTGTTCACAGAAATGATTAGCCCATTGGATTTTGACATTTATAAACTACATCTTACCTTGCAAAATCCATTACATAATGCATTCAGGTGGGACAGATAAAAAAAAAATTCTCTCTGGTCATCTATGTATTTAGTAATAATCTGCCTATTTTCCTTAGAAAACAAGTTGCCCCAAATGGTTTACAGATGGTGATATCAAACATTGCCAGAGTCTCTCATGAGGACATACCAGAAATTTGCCCTCGTGTAGTGTTCCATGTAAAGCTGCTCATCAGAAAACGGAGCTAGATGAACATCACCAAAAGTAGGAAACATCATCCCTAAGAAAACATACACAGCAGCGGGGTAAACACGCTATCTTGAACAGGGCTATAATAGTGAATATAAATAAATAGTGCCTTATTTTAAGGGATAGCTAACATCTTCATTATTTAACGAAAGCATAAAAGTGTGGAAGAGCAGTCAGGGTGTCTGACTCTCCGATCCCTCCCCGTGCGTAAGCAGGATGCTTGGCATTTCCCCATGGTCATTAAAAAATTTCACATGGGAAATTACAGATACAAGCTTGTGTCCCACTACTGAGCTCCAATGCACTGTGCCACAGCATGAACAGGTGTTCTAATGAAAAATAAGATACTTCACCTTCATTGTAGCACGATCCTTGCTAGTCAAGGATTTTGTGTTCTGTAAGGAGGTAAATGCTACAGTGATGTTCTTTTTAAAGAGTTGGGTCTGGTGTTGGAGTCGGTTAGAACACTGTCCTTTCACCTCTGGGATCTGGGTTTCAATGCAGCCTAGATTGAAAGTCTCCTCTTGCTACCAGCAGCAAGGGCCCTAAATTGAATTAAATTAAATTGGGTGATCTCAACAGTTTTTAAAACTAGCGAGGTCACACTATATAAAGCTATCCACAATTCAGGAATTAGATATATCGTCCCGGGAAAGCACTCAAATGGCTGATGGGGAAAAGGAACTATCACAGTGGGTCTCTTTCTTCTTAACCCAAAGTAAAAAGACACTGTTAGGACAGAACAGAGAAAGCTTTACTTTGCATCTAGCCTGACTTCAGAGCACTTGGTGTTAACACTGGTTGCTAAAAGTAGAAAAGTATTCCATTCCCAACCCAAACATCCCTTGCTACAAAAAACACAAAAACTTCAACCCCTTCAAAATATTGCACTTTTGCTCTATGTTGTGCAATCTTAACCACCTTTTCTTGTTTACAAGAGAGGTGCTAGATTCTTTGATTATCCACTTCCTATTAGTATCAGGACTAATATCACAGCAACTGATCTCACACCCCACCCTAGACAACTTATAAACATTCTGACTACAAGTTGTATGTTTCTGCATGTGTTGACCTACCATTAGGCTTCAACCATTTTTTTGCATGGAGATAGCTTTCGAGCATCCTCTCATTAAATAACAAATATCCCATAGGTTCTGAAATAATGATGTCCACTTTCTCAGGAATAGTAATTTCCTCGATTTTCCCTTCCAGGACCATTACCCGGTCTGAAAGATTGTTACTTTTCACTAGAATCTGAAGATATAAAGAGAAAGCAACATCTTAGCACAGATAGGTATCACAAGCAGTTGTGGCTTTCTGTGGGCCAACCTACATTGTATTTAAAAATTGAATAGACAGAACAGAAGAATGAGAAAAGACAATTCACTGCATCTACCTCACCCTATCATAATTCCATGCACAAGGACTACTTAGCTATTTATATATATATCCTGCCTTGGCACCAAGTCTCAATCCCTGTTTTCTATTGAATTAAGAACCTGTCCAACACTTTATTCAATGCTGCAAGGAAGTTCACATTCACAGTACTGGTCTGCTTCATTGGGGAATTTTATGAGGCTTCATTCCCACTGTGGAGCCTCACTGGTGGTGAAAACAGGTCAGAAAATCTAAGCTACAATGTTGCAGCCCCTCTCCATCACCATGCTCATTGCTAGCGAGGCCCAATGCCATATGTCAACAACTCGTTGTGAAGTAGTTAATCTTTAAATTACCTCTGGCTAAGAGTTTCTGTAGCTTATGATTATAATCCATACTTCTTTTTTGATTAAACAAAAATAGATTCCTCACATCCATCCCCACAAGTATCCTTCATTATTTTTTAAAAATCCATCGACTTATTTTTGTAAATAGAGCTGATTAACTTCCTTTATCCCGCCTTCATAGCTCATTCATCCAAAACCTGATGCCATCTCTGTTAATCTTCTTGCACTCAATTGCCATTGGCACAGCAATCAAAACTGTAACTTTGCTTGAACTGTGGTTTCACCAATATTTTATACATTATCTTCATAACATCTGGATTTACTGATGTACCCTAATATTCTACTAGTGTTGGCAATCATTACTAAATAACATGATACTTTCAACATTAGAATAGAAGGGGTCCTAGCATCATTACTAGGGAATATCACTGGTTACATCTGCCCGATAACATCTGTCATCGATAATTATCCTCTGATTCCATTTAGCAATTCGGCTCTCTGCATAAATTGAATATAAATGGTTTCACTAAACTGTAGTTTACAATGACAGTTTACTAAAATATTTTCTTTGATTTACAAGGGAGTAAAATATACCCATAGGTTGAAACTGCCAAAACTCATTCATTTAGAACCCTTACAGCTGGCAACTTTCATCCAATCAGTCTTGGCTGGATTCAAACTCAGGTCTCAGTGATTAAAGTGGTTTGCTAACACACTGCATTACCCAATCTCAAACTAAACAGAATCGTTATACCTCTACCCTGAATTTCTACAGGACTCATCGCCATCTCTTGCCATAACTTCGGTGAGAGATTGATCGAAGCCTTGGAAAAATGGCATGAACAACTAAAAACGGTGGGAGATTGGGACATCCCTCATGGGTGGTCGAGGGCCTAAAGTCTAGGTTACATTTTTAGGACAAATATTTGAAAACACCACATGAAGATGTGAATTCTGTATAAATATGATAAATTCATAAAAATATGAAACAAAACACTGACATAATTTACGTGTGGATCCTAATGAATACACAGAAGTAAATTGTAACTGAAAACTGACAGTTTGATCTAAGGGTGAGATTCCAGGTTTGTTACAAAATATATATTCATTTAAATATAAAAAGTAAGGTATTTAAAAACTAATTCCTTCACATCTGTGAACTCTGCATCTAAGGCAACTGTATAAAATGGGAGTTTTATTTATGCAGTCTAACTTCAGTGCTAGGCTTCTAAGGTGTGTAAAGAATGTAATGGCAGAGTTGCTGGCAATATTAATAAATTTAAGACTGGTGATCTACCTCAGACACTGCTCCCTAATGTATGGTTGTGTGTTATGAGGGGGTGCAGGGGAGAGAAGGAGAATGATCTTCAGTTTGCTACCTGTAACCCTTAATTAATAATTGAGGACACCCATGCGACTAATCAACTTGTATTTGAGGAATTACAACAACTTGCATTTATATAGTGCCTTTTACGTAGTAAAGCACCCCAGGGATTTCAACAAGAGCGCCATCAATAAAAGATTTTGACACTGAGCCACAGAAGGAGATATCAGGACAGTTCTTGGTCAATGAGGTAGGTTTTAAGGAGCATCTTAAAGGAGGAGAGGGAGGTAGAGCGGTGCAGAAGTTTAGGGAGGGAATTCCAGAGCTTAGGGCCAAGGCAGCTGAAAGCACGGCCGCCAATGGTGGAGCGATGAAAAAAATCTTCCAAAACACACCCAAAAAAAGCTCTTAATGGCACTTAAAACAAATAAACTGACACTATTTAGTGTAATTCTACCTGTTGTTTGACAATTATTCAATGTTGCCCAAATACACACCATCAAAATTATTGCCATTATAATCAGTATGCCACTGAACATCTTGCTAATATTTCCAGAGCAATTTAGTCAAAAAAGAGAAATCCAGGTGAAGGGTCAAGGTTCATAAACAGGCACGAACAAGTTGAAGAAAATGAAAGAGTAGGTAAATCAGCAAGCAATTATTAGATGATGCCAAGCTTGGATTTTATAAGCTTGTAAGATTGTCTGAGGAAGGCAAGAAAATCCAGAGTTTTGAGGTCCTGGAAAAGAATGAGTTGGATTCTAAACTGCAGTGAGTGAGGATAGGAGGAGAAACAGCTGTAGGATGGTGTAGGTGGAACTTTTTTTAAAATAGGGAAGTTAGAGGAGCTCTGATGATAGTAGTATCGATAAAATATAAAGACAAGAAAACTTGTGGTAAAGATAGACAGAGAAAATGCTGGAAATACTCAGCAGGTCAGGCAGCATCTGTGGAGAGAGAAACAGAGTTAAAATTTCAGATCGATGACCTTTCGTCAGTGTTTTCAAGAATTTTCTGTTTTTATTTCCGATTTCCAGCAACCGCAGAATTTTGCTTTTCGTAAGGATAGACGGGTTGGAGGCTAGAGGTGAGAAATAAATTGCCTTACAGATAATAAAACTTTTGCTTATATCCTGTCCAGGATTGCACATTCTGGGGGTGATTTTGCCAATGGGGGCGCGTTGGAGGCGGGACTGCTGCTTGTCGGGTTTTAGTCCCGCCTCCATCGACTTGTGGCCAACCCACGCTATTTTCCTTTAATTGACCAGCGGGCTTAGCAGGCCGATTAAGGGGAAGCCGGTTACAGAGAATGTCAGCGTATGACAGATGAATTGTCATCATTTGACAGCTTTGAGAAGCTGTCAAACACTGACATTCTCTGTTGTTTGGTGAGTCCTTGTACTCAAGGCTCACCAAACCTATTTTCTGAGCAGAAAGCAGATGGGTGTTGCATCGGAGAATGCAGCAGCCATTCTGTCATCTCTGCCATGGTGATGCCGGAGCCTCCGGATCCCCAATGATTGAAGCCTTCAGGAAGAAACAAAGATAAGTAAACTTTTTCTAACACTTTTCACTCACCTCACATACTTACCTCTCCACACTTGCAGCCATCACTCACCTCCACACCGCACTTTTGGACCCCTCCGACCCCCACAGACCCACTGCTCGCCTCGCTGACCCTGGCGGGGTTTCCCGACATCGGGAAGCCCGCACCTCTGATGGAAAAATGGGGATAATCCTCTTAACTGCCTGTTAACTACCTGTTAACAGGCAGTTAAGTGGCTGTAATCCCCTTCCCGCCTCCAGGAGACGGGACCCGGCGCGAGTCGGGTACCCGCCTCCTGGGAAGATGGCACGGAGGCAGGTTGGGGACGGGATGAGTACCCGCCCCCAGATTCTGCCATTTTCCCGGCAGTCCCGCCTCCAAACCCGCCTCCCCAGGGCTGGCAAAATCGCCCCTAGGTGTTAGAAAAACCTCCCCAAATATGGAAACAATATTCAAGTTTTGGATAGGCTAGAGTTTTTTTTTGAGAATTAAGGATTGTTGAAAGGAAAAGAAATGTTTGGCATGAAGGAGGAAACAGATTTACCAATGGAAGAGATCATTTCCATTTAAGGTCAGAGAAAATAATGAGGGCAAAAATGTCAACAGACGAGGGTAAAGTAATTAAAGGTAAGATGAGGTAGCTGTTGGCTAGATTTGCAAGAGGCGTAAAGAAACTGTTTTTTTCAAAAAATGAAAATCATAATTTTCATTGCCCCATTGAAGGGCATGGAGAAGATCAAGGTGCACTGATTGAACCATTGTACTGAAAGACGGAAGATTGTTCACTCAGCTGTGTGATCTGAAGGAACTTGATAAATGTAGAGTGGATTCATTATCAAAAGAGTTGGTAGGCTTGGGATTATGAGTGAAAGTAGTTATAGATGGATTTGGATCTGTTTGGAGACCAGTGGTGTCCCGCAGGGATTGGTGTAGGCACCACGGCTCTTTACTGATTTTATTAATGATCTAGATGCAGGTATCGGGGGCAAGATTTGCAAATTTGAGGATGATGTCAAGATCTGTGCGAGTGTTAGGACTGTAGACGATGCTCTACTGCTTCAGGTGGATCTTGATGTATTGGGGATTGGGCTCATGACTGATAAATTATGTTTAATTTGGAAAAGTGCAGGGTTATTCACGTGGGCAGGGCGAATGCTCAACATTCATACACCCTTCAGGGAAAAGCATTAAAGAAGGTGGAGAAAGTAAGAGATCTGATCGTTCTACTGCATAGATCTCTAAAGGTTCATGAGCAATGCCGTGAAGCGATAGCTCGAGCAAATAGGGTGTTAGGGTGCATTCACAGGACAACTGATTGTAAAACGAGGCATACTATTGTGTCAACAGAAAATGCTGGAAATACTGAGCAGGTCAGGCAGCATCTGTGGCGAGAGAAACAGAATTAACGTTTCAGGTCAATGACCCTCCGTCAGAACTCTATTTTGTCCTTGTACAAGATCTTGGTCAGGCCGGACATGGAATACTGTGTCCAGTTTTGGTGGTCTCATATGGTGGGTGATATTGGAGGCTTTGGAAAGGGTGCAGAGGAGGGCCATTAAACTAATTCCCAGTTTGATAGGCTAAAAGAGCTAGGACTCGTCATATAGGGAAGCGTAGACTTAGGGGTGACCTGATCGACGTTTAGAACATGATGAAGGGAATAGATTGTGTTTAAGTCGACAGTTTGTTCCAATTAAATAGGTTAGGGAGGACCTGGGGTTACAATTTTAAGTTCTGCAAGGTCAGATCTAGGTTAGATGTCAGGGGGTGGTTCTTTTCCAAGAGAAGAGTGGATCTCTGGGACAGGCAGGCGACTCGTGCAGTGAAGATTCGCTGAATTCCTTCAAGCGAGAGCTGGACTTGTTTCTGGCTAGGATGGAGATCACCTCTTACAAAACGTAGGTCCTGTCAGTGTTCCCCATAATTTATTTTTGGTTGCACGGCCCCTTTAAGGGGCTGCGTGTCCATTCACAGTTTTGCGCATGTGCAGCTTATGGGGATCGTTGGGTATTGTATAACATTAATCAGGGCCAGAGTGAGCTCCTGGACCAGTTTCGATCACCTAAAGGGGTCGGAGAGGAATTTCCCAGATTTCAAGATCCGCCTGAAGCAGTAGAGCATCATCGACAGTCCCAACACTCGTACAGATCTTAGCATCATCTTCAAATTTACAGGCCCCACCAGCCTTTCCATCACCCTGAAATACATTAATGCATTCATATAAAATTCCTTTGTTCTTCACTTCAATGAAGGAGCTAAACCATTTACTTTAAATAGGTTTATGTTTTTGTTACAGTGGTCAAAGAAATTCCTACAAATGAATTAACATATTGATATGCTGATAGCACAGCACGATTTCACCTGGTTAGTGTCTCAACTTACTCCCAATATAAAGATTCTCTAGTAGGGTTAATAGCTGGGTGGGGAGCATATATGCTTATCATCACCTTTCCTGTGCGCCTGTCCAAAATTAAGAAATTGCTTCTTTAAAAAAATCCAAATAGATGTCGTTAAAGCAACGAGCGGTTAGTGTAAATAAGCAATCCTATCATTTCACAAGCCATGGATGAATAAAAGGTCTGAGCAGCCCCCCAGCTAATGTAATTGTTATGTCTCAATAATATGTGAAGTGGGAAATTACCATAAATATACAATTAGGAATAACGCCAGGACCAAACACAGCCTGTCTGCCTTCTGTTAGCTGTAGGAGACAGACCTCTTTGGAAAAATAACAGCACACGGTCTGAATTATATACAAAATAATATTATTCCTGGATCCATTTTGGAACAAATCTACCCAAATTTTTATTTTCATTCCTAAGTGAAACATTAGATCAGCCAAAATAGACAGCTACTGACTTAATGAAAAGACAGCGGTGACCAGACAAAGTTTGCACAAAGCATTGTGTACAAGTTATAAACTGCTCGAGTTCAAAGCTATTGGCAGCAACAGAGCTTATTTTTTTTAATGTAAAACAATTTACGAAGACTGGTTGATCTTCTGTGGCATTGCATACAAGGTACGGAGTGAAATAGGTCTTCGTCACTAGTGCAAAATGGGCGATAGTGGATCAGTAGCCCGTTTTACATCCCACCGCTGACTTCAATGGAAAAGAAAATCAAGTGGGGTGTGAAACAGGCTGCTGATTCACCATTGCTCGTCTTGTACTACAGTCGAAGACCAATTTCAACCCTGAGGAGTCGAGACTAAGCACAACGTTTAGTTAGAGGACAAGCGGGGAGGAGGACAAGAGAAGAGGGGCGAAACCAGCATGGGGAGTGAAAGAAGAGGAGGAGGAGGAGGGAAGAGAAGGGGAGGAAGGAAGAGGGTAGAGGAAAGGGGCAGATGGAGGCAGGGGAGTTAGGGAAAGGAGAAGGAAAAGTGTGGTAGGGTAAAGGAGGGAAGGGGTGAAGGGGAAAGGGGAGTTGGTGGAGGGGAGAGAAGGGAAGAAGAGTGGAAGGAAAGGGGAGGAGAGTTAAGAAGGGGAAGAGGATGCAAGACAGGGGAGGGGAGAGGTGGTTGGGGATGGGAAAAGATGTTTGGTGAAATCTATTATAAATAAAAACATTTTTATCTTTGAGCACTGATTTTAGTGTTTTTTCTATATATATAAAAAATTGTACTTCTGAATTTTATTTTTAATATTGGAGCTTGGATTTAAATGTGGTGGAAGGTGGAAAGTGAGACTGTGGCCCCAGCAGCAGGTAGAGTGCCTCCAGCAGAGTAAGGGGATTGCACATCCTGCCAGGATTGCCAAAGGCTGTGGGAGCAGGGCGCTCGAGTGATGGAGGAGTTAATGGGCCCGAGGACAAGGACTGAAGCGGCTGCAGTCGGAGACAGAGACCTGGGCTGCAGTGGGCAAGGGGTGAAGGTACAGTGACAGAGAGAGACTGGAGTTCAAGGGGATGGGGACTGAGAATAGTCAGTTGAGTGCAGCAAGCAGGGAATCTGATCAGTGGGCAAAGAGTGCATAGTGTGAAGCATCATGATTAGACAACCCCTACCCACCAACAGCCGTGTAATCTCTCGGGAGAGGCACAAAAACAGCTTAAAACCTAAAACAAATTAGGAAAAGAAAAAGCTGGAAAATTTCTCTCCTACCTCTTTAGGCAGTCGGAAAGTAGTCCAGGAGACCACATTGACCATGCTTATATTCCCTTATATTCCATCCACCTTTTATAAAAAGCGATCTCTGCCCCAGACAGGAGATGGCCTAGCTCTCTTTTGAAGGTTTGAGAGAGTCAGCAGTTACCGCAGGTGCCAGCAACTTGTTTCAAAGGTCGACTAGCCTCTGGGAAAAGAACTGTCCAATGTAGCCCTAGCCTTGATTAACCCTGGTTTTCCCCAATTGAAATAATTTATCAATAGGAACACAATCTTGTCCTTTAACTATTTTATATTCCTCAATCAAATCACCCCCCCACCCAGTGATTTTTTCTTTTTTTTCTTCTTCATCAAAACTCGCAAGTCCTCATTCTCAATAGTGCAATAGTGAACAGATACAGGCCTAGAAATTCAGTATAGCCACGTTTGGGGCGCTACAGCCGGGCGTTCGCTAAATTTTGCGCCAGGCGCAACTTAGCGCCACCTTCGCCGGTATTCAGTTGCAACGCCCTAAGAGGTTGCTGCTGCGCTAAAGCAGGCGATGCACGACTCTCATTAGGCGCTAATCCGGGGCGCTAACACCGAGGGCGGGCGCAGCGCAGCGAGTTGCTCATTGAGGGCAGACAGTTAGGCGCCGGTCAGCTCTTAAAGGGGGAGGGTGGAATTGTTTGGCTGCCACGCCCTGCACACTGCAGCCCTAAAGCAAGGCCTGAACACTGCTGCTGGAACTGCTCCACGCCCAGGAGAATGGAGAAGGCCAGGGAGAGAGCGTAGCGCTTCGGCGAGGGTGACCTGAGGGTGCTGGTTGGCGCAGTGGAGCGCAGGCGCCATGTCCTCTTCCCTGAGGGTGGCAGGAGGCCGCTGCCCGCCGAATATCGGAAAGCCTGGAGGGAGGTGGCAAACAGGGTCACGTCCAACAGCGTGGTTGGCAGGACTCCAACCCAATGCCGGAAAAAATTCAACGACCTCACTCGGGTTGTCAGGGTGAGTACCCTTTCCAGTATCCTCCTCATCCCTGCATGTGCACCTCACTTTATGGCCAAAGGGACCTGAAAGCCCTAATGCCCAGCCCTCATCCAGCAGCTATGGGACTGTCACGAAAAGCACTTGCACATTCAGGACTTTATACACTGTCAGGACTATTCCACCATGGGAGGCAGTGCAGGCAAGATCAGGGCTTGACACTGTCAGGGCTATTCCACCATGGGAGGCAGTGCAGGCAAGATCAGGGCTTCACACTGTACTTAGAGGCCGTCCTTTCTCTTGTAGGGCAAGCTGGCGCATAACAGAAAACAGCAGCGACAGACCGGGGGAGGCTGTCCTGACCTGAAACAGCTCAGCGACCTAGAGCAGCGAGTGGAGCGGATCATGGCAGGCCGGCTGATTGACCCCGTCGCCACTGGAGATGCCGACCCTGTTCTGGGCACCAATGGTAAGGTCTTCACCTTTTTGACCTCTCTCTTTCCACTTGTGCCTCACACCAGCATCCTTTGCCACTCTCGAACCAATGCAGTGCATAGCAGCACTCATATAATTGCACAATACTGCGGATGCTGGAAATCTGAAATAACAGAAAATGCTGGAAATACTCAGCAGGCCAGGCAGCATCCGTGGAGAGAGAAACAGAGTTAACGTTTCAGGTCTGGGACCCTTCATCAGAACTGGAAAAAGCTGGAGATGTAACAGATATTAAGCAGGTGCAGAGACAGGGGCGGGGGGGACGTAAGCTCGAGAAATAGCACTGTAGTGTATGTACCTTGAAGAAGGAACTATATTCTGCAGCCCCTGTATACTGCAGTACCAGTAGTGACCACCCCTGTATATAAGCCTGTGTAGTAACTTTGTATAGTAGTTCCAGTTTTGTCTCCATTCAGTAAACACCTGTTATAACCAACTTCTGCAGTCCGTGTCTCAATTACACACGGACATTACATTGGCGACGAACAGATCCGAACTTACCTACAGTTCTGCACCACCTCACGGGGATCCATCCCTGAAGCGAAGTTATCAGAGGTCGAAGCCAGAAGGAAGAAATCCAAAAAGAAAAAACAAACAGAAGAAACAGGCGTCGACCGTGGCCAACCGCCCTCTGATTCATCGAATTCGAAGATTTGCAGGAGAGGCTGTCGAGAGCTGGGCTTGGTTCTCCAGTCTATGGTGTTCCAGCTAATCGGGCTGGTGGCAGGTAGTACACTGATCCTTCCTGGGCTGCGGTGGGCTAGAGCTCGATCGGGTGGCTTTTCAACGGGGCCGAGCAGCGTTGTCGGGAAGAGGGGAGCAAGAGAGAGAGGGTGGAGCACACAGGGCGCGGCCGGTGCTACGAAGCCGGGCAGCGTACAGACCCGAGAAGAGGGAGGAAAGTGTCCCATAGGGTCTGCTCTGACAACGGGAACAATAATTAAAATAAAAGAAAAAGAAATTAGAAGCGCAGAAAGCCGCGAGGAGCTGCAGTTTGCCACGGGGACCGTGGAGAGCGGCGTTGGCAGCAGCGCGGGGGAGGGGGGGAAGCGCGTGAAGACCATAGGGCGTCGCCATCAAGGCATAAAAAAATGCCAGCAACAGTGTTGGCAGCAGCGGAAAAGACAAAGCGCGGGAGGCGCCATCTTAATCCAGCGGGGAAGAAGGAAAAGCACGGGAGGCGCCATTTTGTTCAATCGGGGAAGAAGGCAAAGCGCGGGGGGCGCCATCTTAGATCTCCAAGATGCTGAAGACTGGCAATATCACTGCCTTCGATAATGAAATAGAAGACTGGACCACGTATGTGGAAAGAGTCGAAGTATATTGCGAGGCAAATGAAGTAGCCAATGAGAAAAAGGCATCGGTACTACTAAACTTAATGGGCGCAAGAACGTACGGCCTATTGCGGAACCTGATCACTCCAGTCAAACCAACGGAGAAGAGTTTTAACGAAATTGTTGATATCCTACAGGAACACCTAAATCCTACACCGCTGCTGATAGCAGAAAGATTTAAATTCCACAAGAGAAATCAGCATAAAGATGAGAGCAATGCTGATTACCTTACGGAACTATGCAAGCTATCAAAGCACTGCCAGTTTGGAGCAGGACTGGCAGATACCTTACGGGACAAATTTGTCTGTGGACTCCTGAGTGAAGGAACCCAGAAGAGGTTACTCTCAGAGAAAGAGCTGACGCTAGATAAGGCTTTCAGCGTGGCAGTATCGTACGAAGCAGCAGCAAGGGGAGCTGCGGAAATACAGCAAAAGCCACAGGAATACGGCACCCATGAAATGACACGGGGATTTGAAAAATGTTATCGCTGCGGCAGAACAACCCATGACCAGAAGGACTGCTGGTCCAAGGACAAAACATGTAGGCAATGCGGAAAGATGGGACACATTGCACGAGTTTGCAGGTCCGGGAAGAAGACTGACAACAAAAAGACTACTAAGGAAAAGTACAGGAAAGTACAAAAGATGACGGACAGTAGTTCTGAAGACCAGAAGAGCGATAGTGAATCCGGGAACAAGAGACTAAGCTGTCTCAAACTACACAACGTAATTGCAAAAGAGGATCACCGAACCATTTGGGTCACCCTCACGATAGCAGGGTCCCAAGTCAAAATGGAATTGGATATAGGATCAGCCCTGACCGTCATGAATCGACGAGACTACGAGCGGCTATTCTCACACATACCCTTGAAAGACACATCCATTGTCTTGAAGACATATACGGGGCAGAAAGTATACCCCAGAGGGAAAATAAGGGTGCCTGTCGAATACAACGGCAAGGAAATACAGAAATTGTATCTGTACATACTGCAAGATGGTGGACCACCGTTATTGGGACGTGAATGGATCAGAAAGATAAGTTTAGACTGGCACTCCATTCAGGCACTGACTGTGGCTGGTAAAAAGGATGACGACGTCACACCTGGACGATTGTCAAAAATCTTAGCTAACGCTAAAGAGGTATTTCAACAAGAACTGGGAACTCTTAAAGGCGTAACCGCCTCGATAAAAATAGAAGAGAATGCAATTCCCAAGTTTTTCAAAGCAAGACTGGTACCGTATGCAATTCGCCCAGCCGTCGAGGCAGAGCTGGAGAATCTGGAGAATGCAGGCGTGTTATCTAAGGTAGACTGGAGCGAGTGGGCGACACCCATCGTTCCTGTCATGAAGAAAACGTTAAACAATAAGTCTGAGGAGCCAAGGAAGGTTCGCATCCGTGGGGACTTCAAGGTGACTGTGAACCCAGTCCTTCACACAGTACAGTATCCTCTTCCGAGGATAGAAGATATCTTCGCCTCACTATCTGGAGGGAAACGTTTTACAAAAATTGACCTAGCGCAAGCATATTTGCAGATGGAGGTTGAAGAATCCTCTGGGAAATATCTCACGATAAACACTCACAAAGGTCTTTACCAGTATAATCGACTGGTATTCGGAGTAGCATCAGCTCTGGCTATATGGCAAAGAGCGATGGAACAAGTCCTGCAAGGGATTCCGGGGACTCAGTGTTACTTGGACGACATCCTAGTGACAGGTGAAGATGACAGTGAACACCTTGCCAACCTAGAGCAGGTGCTCACTAGACTAAGAGAACATGGGCTACGAGCCAATCGCCCCAAGTGCGAGTTTTTTAAGAAACAGATATTGTATTGTGGCCACGTGATTGATGAAGAGGGGTTACATAAGTCCCCTGACAAAATTGAAGCGGTAGTTAAGGCTCCAGCGCCTGAAAATGTGTCGCAACTGAGGTCATTCCTCGGATTGGTGAATTACTACCATAAGTTTTTGCCGAATTTGTCCACAATTCTGCACCCACTGAATGCCCTGCTACAAACTGGAGTAGCATGGAAATGGAGCGATGAATGTAAGCGGGCCTTTCAGAAGTGTAAAGACCTGATCACTTCAAGAGAAGTATTGGCTCACTACAACCCATCACTATCGATAAGACTGGCGTGTGATGCGTCTCCCTACGGCGTTGGAGCGGTACTGTCACATAAATTCCTTGATGGTTCAGAGAGGCCGATAGCTTTTGCGTCACGCTCGTTAACTTCAGCCGAGCGTAACTACGCCCAGGTTGACAGAGAGTCCCTCAGCCTGGTGTGGGGGGTGAAGAAGTTCAATCACTACCTGCACGGACAGAAATTTACTCTACTAACTGATCATCAACCTTGTCTCCATTTTCAACCCTAAGAAGGGCGTCCCAATAATGACAGCACAACAGCTACAGAGGTGGTCCCTTTTCCTAGGGGCAGACCAATATGACATCGAGTACAAAGGAACTAAACAGCATGGGAATGCTGATGGATTGTCGCGCCTACCTTTGCCGATGGTGGAAGAAGCACCTGCAGTGGATCCTGTGGAGATATTCCACTCGACCATAGTCGAATGTCTACCTGTGACGAATGCAAACATAGAAAAGGAAACACGAAATGACCCGACACTCTCCTGGGTCTATGAAGGGATGGCCAGCACATGGCGAACCACTGTTGCCAGCATTCTCGCCGAGAAGAGAACAGCTGTCAGTGTGCCGAGGAACCTTGATGTGTGGATTCAGAGTAGTAATTCCACCCAAATTGAAGGATAGAGTGCTCAATCATAATCATAATCATAATCAAAATCAACTTTATTGTCATTGTTTGTGCACAAGTGCAGTACAACGAAATGTAGGCTTGCGGCTCCCGAGAGTGTACATTTAGATTAAGACATTTAAACATTCAACATACATTTGGCTTGTAATACATTAACATAAACATAACCATGATAAAGTACATTGGCAGATGTGCAGGCTTTAGAGTTTATTTGTGGAGTTCAGTAGGATGACAGCCCTAGGAAAGAAGCTGTTCCTAAATCTGGTCATACGGGTGCGAATGCATCTGTAGCGTCTCCCAGATGGCAGGAGGGCGAACAGCCTGTGGCTGGGGTGGGTAGGGTCTTTGATGATGGTCCGTGACCTCCGTAAACAGCGTTTCTGGTATATGTGCTCTATGGTCAGTAGCCGGGTGCCGGTAATGCGTTGGGCAGTTTTGACTACCCGCTGCAGGGCTTTCCGGTCATAGTAGCTACAGCTGCCATACCATACTGTGATACAGTTCGTCAGGATGCTCTCTATTGTGCAGCGGTAAAAGTTAGAGAGGATCAGGGGTGACAGGTTACATCCCTTCAGCCTTCTTAGGAAATATAAGCGCTGCTGGGCCTTCTTCACCAGAGCTTCATGAGGGTCATCTGGGAGGGGTAAAAATGAAGAACTTAGCCAGAGCGTTTGTGTGCTGGCCGGGAATCGATAGAGAAATCGAAGAGATGACCAAGAGCTGTACTGGATGCCAGAAGGTCCAAAACGCCCCACCACAAGCCCCTCTACATCCATGGGAGTGGCCCTCATCTCCATGGCAAAGGGTACACATTGATTTTGCTGGTCCATTTATGGACTCGATGTTTTTAATTGCGGTGGATGCACATTCAAGGTGGCCAGAGGTAATAAAAATGTCCTCAACCACCGCAGAAAAAACTATCACAGTCTTACGAACCACATTCGCCAGAAATGGGCTGCCTGAACAGATTTGCTCCGACAATGGACCACAGTTTGTGTCTGAAGAGTTCCGGAGGTTCTTAAAGAACAATGGTGTTAAGCATTACACATCTGCCCCATATCATCCAGCCACTAATGGATTGGCCGAGAGGTTTGTCCAAACATTCAAGAAGGCTATCAAGGCAATGTGTAATGAAGACATACCCCTACAACACAAGGTGGATAACTTGTTTGCCTACCGGAATGCGACACATGCGGTTACCAACCAAACTCCAGCCATGATGTTCTTCAATCGAAGACTAAGATGCCGCTTGGATTTGGTTAAGCCAAACATCAGAAGAGATGTGGAGAACAGGCAGTTTCAGAATATGAATGAAAGGCCGACCAGGAGTTTCAAGATAGGTCAACCAGTTTTGGCCCGGGACTACCGCACAGAGAAATGGCAGCCAGGAACGATCTGCACACGGCAAGGACCTCTAATGTATACCGTGGACGTTGGAGAGAGCATTGTAAGACGCCATGCTGACCAGATTCTAGAGTCACTGGAAAACGTCAAATCTACACCACGATCCTATACACCTGGTGATGAAGCCAAAGTACCAATTGCATCTACCTCAGAATCGGTGATATTGGAAGCAGACGAACCAAACAACGACGTTGATCCCGAATCAACTTTGCCAGAAGAACCTGATACCCCAAAGAGGCGTTATCCGGACAGAATCAGGAAGCCTCCTCAAAGACTGAATTTATAATTGATTAACTTCAGCTAATGTATATAGCAACTGTAATTGTAAATATGTTATTTAATTATTAATCGAATGTTATGTACTGTTTAGCTAAAAGGGGAGGAATTGTAGTGTATGTACCTTGAAGAAGGAACTATATTCTGCAGCCCCTGTATACTGCAGTACCAGTAGTGACCACCCCTGTATATAAGCCTGTGTAGTAACTTTGTATAGTAGTTCCAGTTTTGTCTCCATTCAGTAAACACCTGTTATAACCAACTTCTGCAGTCCGTGTCTCAATTACACACGGACATTACAAGCACCTCATCTTTCGATTGGGCACTTTGCAGACTGCCGGACTCAACATTGAGTTCAACAATTTCAGATAATTATCCCTGCCCCCATTTTTCATGCAGTATGATTTTTGCCATTCCCATTTGCAACATTTTATCTTTCCTGCCTCTTACAAAAGTACAGGATGTTCTTTCTACTCCTTCCTCCCCTCCCCGCCGCCCCCCCCCCCCCCCCCCCGTCTCTGCACCTGCTTAATATGTTACATCTCCAGCTTTTTCCAGTTCTGATGAAGGGTCCCAGACCTGAAACGTTAACTCTGTTTCTCTCTCCACGGATGCTGCCTGGCCTGCTGAGTATTTCCAGCATTTTCTGTTGTTATTATAGCAGCACTCATGCCTCCCTCGCTGCCGCCCTGTCCTCACTCTAAAGCAACTCTTGTGCCTCCCTGCTTTCAGATGGTGAATCGCCAGGTGAGGAGGCAGCCCCTCAAGCTGGCACTGTGTCCGAGTCAGACATAGAGGAGGAGGAAGAGGAAGCCGGCCCATCAGGGACACCCTCAGCCGAGGCAGCCCATGGCCATGATGGTGATACGTCTTCCCTGGAGGGGAGCAGGGGGGGAAGGGTCGGAGAAGAGTGAAGCTCCGGGGCCCAGCGGGCTGCAGCAACGCGGGAGGGGTGGGGAAGCTCGGCGGCCTTCTCCCCGGAGGGGGAGTGCGGCCTCCAGTCCTGCTACGGTGAGCGCAGAGGAGGTGCGGCTCCTAGCGGAAATGGGCGCCCAGGCTGAGCGCAGGCACACTGAGCTCATGGCTGCAGTGGCAAGGATGCCTGACTCCATAGAGTCACTGGCAAGGAGTGTGCAGGAATTCGGGGCAGCACAGGCCAGGAGTCTGCAGGACTTCGCGGCAGCACAGGCTAGGAGTCAGCAGGACTTCGCTGCATCACAGGCGGCTTCTAGCCAAGTGCTCAGTCGTGCCATCCATTCACTGGTTGGTGTCATGCAGACACAGACCAGGGCCACACGAGCACTAACTGCTGCCACCCTCGCTGGATCGGCCAGGCATCGCCGGGGCACTCGCCATGCCGCAGCAGCCCAGCAGTCTGTGCTTCAGCAGATTGCTGCGCATGCTGCAGTGCTGGCCCGTGCGAGGAGGAGCTGCAGGGCAGGTAGGGGCCAGTCACGGAAGCGAGACGGATCACCCTCGCAGGGGAAAAAGTAGGTGTGGCCAAATGTGCTGTTTTATATATAGAGGCCGAGACTGGTATATTTGTTTTATATAAAAAGGCCGAGACTGGGGTATTTGTTTTATATATAAAGGCCGAGACTGGTGTATGTGTGTTTTTTGGGGGGGTTTCGCTCCATTAGTTTGTCATGTGGGAAGGGCACAGAGGTCTCACAGTAAAAAAAAATTCTTAAATCGCACTGTCCATGTTTGCTTTTGGAAGTCTTGGTTGCCTTGATCGGCTGAGGGCTTGTGGAGCGGCTACATTCATCTTCTGTCATTGGCACAAGCCATTCCCTGAGAGGGGGCCTAGAACCGAGTTGCAATAAGCCGCCGACGGGCGGCCCTTGTACTTTCTGCCTCCCTCCCGTGCTGGTGCTCCTCCTCCTCTGGTGGTCCTCCAATGGCTGCTGGCAGTGGCTGAGTCCTGCGGATAGCCAGGTTGTGCAGCAGCAGCACACGACAACGAAATGGGAGACTCGCTCAGGCGAGTACTGTAGGGCTCCCCCGGAACGATCCAGACAGTGGAACCGTTGCTTCAGCACGCCGATTGTTTGCTCAAATGATGTTCCTGGTTGCTTAATGGCTGTCATTGTATCGCTCTTCAGCAGGGGTGCTGGGCGCACGGAGAGGGGTCATCAGCCAGGTGCACAAAGGATAGCCTTTGTCCCTGAGAAGCCATCTCGCGGGTGAGGCTGGGCCTCGAACATGTCTGCCACAGAAGTCTGGCGCAGGATGAAGGCATCATGGCTGCTGCCTGGAAAGCGGGCATTGACAGCTAGGATGAGCTGCCTGTGGTCACACACCAACTGCACGTTGAGCGAATGGTAGCCCTTCCGGTTGCGGTAATCCTCGGCATTCTCTAGAGGTGCCTGCAAAGCCACATGCGTGCAGTCAATGGCGCCCTGCACCATGGGGAAGCCCGCTAATGTTGCAAATCCCATTGCACGCTCTTGCTGCTTGTCCACGGTCATGGGGAAGGAGATGAACTGACGTCTCCTTCTGAAAAGGGCATTGGTCACCTGGCGGCTGCAGCAATGTACCGCGAACTGGGAGATGTTGGAAATGTCCCCAGTAGCGGATTGGAAGGAGCCAGTGGCATAGAAGTTGAGAGCCACCGTCACCTTCACTGCCACTGACAGAGACGTCCTGCTCCTGAGCTGTGGCTGCAGATCTCTGCGAAGCAGGTGGCAGATCTCAGTGACCACCTCCCTTCTGAATCTCAGCCTCCGAACACACTGCTCCTCAGACATGTTCAGATATGAGAACTGCTGGCAGTATAGCCTGGGTGGGTAAGGCCTCCTTTGCCGACGCCTGTTGGCCCTTCTCCGTCTGGCCATGACTGGCACTTTCTCACGGCGTCTGAGCCCTTTGAATGCAATGCAGCAAGCCAACGTTTCCACCCATTGCAGCCCCCATTATATGTTTCCAATCAATGCTATGACACTGAAAGTTAAATACAAGTGCAAAGCTCTGGCCTGAAGCCACAAGTACCTGTGCGAGTGTTGAGCCAAACCAGAAAGCTCTCTACCTTTGTCTCTCTCCAAATATCCGTCTCTCACAAAGAAGGAGTGGAGCAAAATGGCTGCCATTCATACTGCAGGAGGAGTCCCCTTTAATTAGCGCCCCCCACAGCGACTGGGAACCGTTCCCCTCTACCAGTCGCGGGGGGCGCCAGGCGCACAATAGGCCAGCGCCACTGAATTTCCGGTTCGGGGCGCACAAAGGGCGTTGCACCATGAAATGACGTCAGGATCTGCGCGCGCAGCTGAGCGCGCGCAAAGGTTTTGCACCGCCACTAAATCTTAACTGAATTTCGTGAGAGGCGCAGATCGCGCCGCGCCCAGGCGTTAGCCGCTTAGCGCCCCACTTCCCCTCCTCCTAAGGCGCTAGCGGCTGGCGCAAACAACTGAATTTCTAGGCCACAGTGTTTTAAGGCTCTCTAACTATATACAGTTACTTATGGAGGAACAGACTCGAGGGATTGAATGGCCTACTCCTGTTCCTATGTTTGGATGTATGACCACCATTCTAAACATACTGTAGTATAAGTCTCCTCCTTCCAATAAATATTAATTTCAAACTTGAGTTTTAATAATATGTTAAGTGCCCCGAGGCTTTTTTTTTTAAAGTCATGTAACTTTTTATTTTTCTATCGCTTATAATTTGTTCTTCCATTGCAATTAAATGCCACACAGCTTCTCCCTCACCTCCTTCCAGTACAATAATGTCTTAATTACTGTCTTGGTTTAAATTTTAATAATTTTTGCTTTTTTTTCTTGTTCATCAAAATGTCTCAGTTAAAATTCCGAGCATATCCCCATCCTCAATCGTGCAAGTTAATTAGTTCATTCTTGTTTAATCTATGGATTCCAGTAGTCAGTGACAGGTCATGCTTTGTTATCTAGTCTTTTGTTAGTTCAAAGATAACTTGGGAGAAATTGCATCCATGGCAGATACCTCTTGTACCTGTTACATCTTGTTCCATTTTGACTTCCTGGATAACTCTCAGACTAAGAGAGGAGCAACTAGGTCTCAATCACTGCTGCTAAAGCTGCTCTTACTCCAGCTAGCTGGCAATCAGTAGATGCGCAAGTGTGTTCTGGGCTTGACTCAGTACCTTTTTCTCCCCTCACTGCCTGCTTTCCCTGGTGCATGTCCTTTGCTTCTCCTGCTAGCTAGGGGCATGAGACCATGTCTTATCAGTTGCCAGTCCTGTACACTCAAGCACCAACATGCTATGCTAATATAGTGCTTTCAGTACAGGGTTTGACTTACACCAATTATCTCCTACGATATTCAGTATTGTATAATAATGCATGCACTATAACTGACAAATGATTAACATTCAGGCATTAAGTTTTTAGTTCATGCCAAGCACAAATAAATCCATTTATAACATTTGTATACCTTTTGAAAATTAATGGAAATCTAATCAGAACATGATTTATATATTTTTTTAAACTCCTGTTCTCTGAACTAGCATTGGACATGGTTCAGAAAAGGTTTTGGTTATTTTACTACAGTGATCCAATGCTATAAAGCCTCTCCTGAGCAGTGAAATTCACCCTCCTGTGTGACTGACTGCAACTATTTCCTGTTTATTCAAGTGCTCTGCACAAGTTTTGTTTTGCCCTAGTTCTGGGTTACTTCGCTCTTTCATTAATGGAATGAGTCATGGTACTGATTCATTCAAGCAGCACTTTTCCAGTCCAAAAGAAATGGAGATAAAGGAGTCAGAAAGTAAATACAAGCTGTCAGCATCTAGTAGACAAGTAAGAATTGATCTTGGTGAGCCCATTATCTGATGTGTGTTTGGTGAGATATATCGAAGTTCAACAACAACTCTTTGAAAGTTTTCTTTGTAATCCAAGGTGAGCTGCTGCTGAATTTTCAGAAATCTGGAAACCTGTGGAGCAAATCCCTCATGTTGAAAATCTTACTGAAAAAGTCAGCATGAGTGAACCCTATTCTGTACGGATGTTGATTTTATTTTGCTTTTATTAACAGGAAGAATGTCATGCTCTAATAAGGTAATTAAAGCCTTATCTACAGGCAGCTTGTTTGTGAACTAACTTGAAGTCAGTCAGTGAAATAGGATAAATCATTATTCACTCGTGCCTGTTTACATGTAGCTGATGGACCAGTTCTGTGATTTCCCAACATCTGGCCTTCACAAAGCCAGAGAATGCTACCATTACTCTCTGGGGGGAAAAAACGAATCTGAGAATTCAATATGTGCCGCAGGGTGAAAAAGAAGTCCATTTACATTATTTATTTATATTGGGACAACACCCTGCAGAAAGTCAGAGCATTCTGGGTAGAATGAAATCATAGTTCTGTGAGTAGTTTATACATTTATTATGTAACTATTGTAAAAGTACAGGCTGCACTGTGATATGATGCGTCCCACAATGTGTTGCAGGAAGGGAGAGGAAGAGAGGTGCCCAGGTCTAATCCAACAGCTTAGATTTCTGCACATGTGGTTGGGAACACTTGGCAGAGGATTGTGCTCGTGAGCAGCCTGCTGAAATTTACTGCTGCATAAATGTTAAATTTCCCTTTATGTGGTGTCATGAAAGCACTGCAGAAATTATAATTAGAAACATTGTCTGTTATGCAGAAAAACAAGGTAATAAACATACATCTACTTTATCCTCTATTTCAAGAACATTGGGGTCGACTTTCATTCAGCAGTCGGGAAGGAGGCGGGACTACAGCTTTCGGGTTTTAGTCCCGCCTACATCGACGTCCGGCCAATCCACGCGATTTTCCCTTGATGCGGGCTCAGCAGGCCAATTAAGGGCCACCCGGCAACAGGTGACGTCACAGACTGAAATTTCATCTGTCAAGAAATATCAGTGTTTCACAGCTGTTTGAAGCTGTCAAACACTGAGTCTGACTTCTAACCTGAGTCCTTCTCCACAGACTCAGTTAGAACTCTCACCGGCAATGAAAGCTGAAGGCTGTCACTTTTGACAGCTCGCAGCCATTTTGCTTTCAGTGCCGGCTGAGTGATGGACTCCCGAAACCTAGAGGAAGAAAGGCTGTTAAGGTAAGTACAGGAAACTCTCATTTAAACGGCACCTAAATATCCAGAATTCTCTATTAACCGGCAAAATTCATACTCTGAAAACACCTCAATAACCGGAAATGTTGCCGAGTCCGAGTCTCCCGCGGTGGCTGAGTTAATCAGTGTGGGTAGTTCTCCAAACTGCCACTACTCGGCTTCTTGGCACTGTCAGAAGTCCGAACACCTCAATAACAAGAGTCTGACTCTTTGTTTGTTAAAAATAGCCTTGGTAGATAACCCTCTCCATCATCCGGAATTTTTAATCAACTGGCACCAACCCGGTCCTGTCGGTGCCGGATACCAGATAGTGTCCTGTACAGGTAATTTAAACTTCTTTACACACTTTAGACACACCAAACACACTTACCTTTGCACTCATGCACCCATCACTCACCTGAACACCGACATCGCGACCCCTCCAAGTCCTTCAACCCGACGGCCCGCCTGCTCTAACCTGACGTGGTTTGGAGCCGGCGGGAATTCCACACGACACCCCTCAAAATAGGGATTAGGCTAAAAACTGCCTGTTAACTACCTGTTAACAGGCAGTTAATTGGCACTAATCCCTTCCCGCCTCGGGTCGGCGGGTCCCAGTGCGGGGCGGCGGGTCCCAGTGCGGGGCGGGTACCCACCTCCTTTGAAACTTACGTGGAGGCGGGTTTTGGGCGGGATGGTGTCGGGACCCCCGAATTTGGGATTTTTGCCCCCCGCACGCCTAAAAGCCCGCCTCACGGCACACTGAAAATCGACCCCATGGTATTCAAACTCGTTAAAAATAGTAATCTACTAATAGCTGTCTTGGGGGATATGGTTAGCTGTCTCTGCTGTGTTCATGTTTTTGCTTGTGCATCTCTTCTAATTACATTTTGGGCTACAAATTCGTTATAGCCAAGGAATAGGCAGTGTTTAGACTAAAAATGGTGAATTAGCGCCAGGTGAAAATTGACTAGGCTGCTCACTCCTCATTAAAATGATTGGAGCCATAAATCTAGTCTAAAACCCCAAGTTCATTGCTGTTACACTGAAAGATGGACCAATATTGGGTATAGTCTAAACACAAGTAATGATTGCCACAGGCTTTATTCACTGCATAAAGGGGAGGTCCACTGATGCTGCAGCACCTCATTCACAGCATTGTTAGGTGTACAGCTGCCTCAACAACCATAAGAAGGAGGACAAAGTGAAGGAGCACTTATTTACAAATGCTGATGGCAGATCACCGCACCAGGGAAAGAGCCCGGGGGTTTTCTGAGGAAGCTTTGGAGGCATTGGTTTTAGCGGGAGAGAGAAGGCAGCCGGTCCTGTACCAACTGGCAGGAGGCCCTCGCCACAAGTTTGCCGGACTATGTGGAGGGAGGTGGTACACCACGTCACAGGCAGCACTGTGGTCCCCAGGTCCCACGCCCAGTGCTGGAGGAAGTTCAACGAGCTCACACGGGTGGTCAGGGCGAGTGAAGGCTTCAACAAATGCTACATACCACCATCTGTACCACAAGCTTCATACACTGCTCAATGTACCACCCCCCCAGCACTCACCCACCAACAATCTCTACCTAGCAACACTCACATCTCACACACAATGACAGCTATTCAACTATGGCAGGTACAAGGGTCAATAGCAAAGTACTACAGATGCTGGAAATCCGAAATAACAACAGAAAACGCTGGAAAAACTCAGGTCAGGGCAGCATCCATGGAGAGAGAAACAAAGTTAACGTTTCAGGTCGATGAACTTTTGTCAGAACTGGAAAAAAGCAGGAAATGGAAAGCAGGTTTAGGGGCTGGGAAAAGGGGGAGGGGATGAAAGAACAAAAGGGAAGGTCAGTGATAGGATAGAAAGCAGGAGAGATTAAGAGACATTAAGAGATATTCAAGGCGAGAGGTGGTGGTAATGGGGCAGGTCAAGGAACAAAGGTACAAGGGTCATTAGTTATTAGAATTTGTGTGATATGTTTAGAGATAAATTTATTAATGGTGTTTGGAATATTTTGTGGTCTCTCTCATTTCACCTTCTGCACCCAGGAGGACACTGTCATACGCCATAAAACAGGCATTGTATGATGGGGATGTGGTGAACTTCGGGGATCTGGGGTTTCATTCATGTGAATGAGAGTCTGATGAGCAGGTCACGGACAGCCCGTCCAGAAGGCCGATTGTCTCGCTGCCTCCTCCCTCCTGTTCCTCATCATCTTCCTCCTCCCTCTGCGCACATGTTCCCGTCTTCCTCGTTGCCTCCGCCGTCGATCCTGTATTTATATTGTGTCCTGTTTTAGCAGTTCTTTCTGCTGTATCCACTTGACATCATTGCCTCACATATCCATACCTACCCACTGCCTGTGGTCTAGCTTCCTTTTCTGCACCTGCTTTAGCCGAATTTGTTGCCCCATCTGCATCCCTTATTCTGCCGTCCTCCCATTACGTATCAGGTCTCTCTTTACTTCTATCTTAAGTTGCCATTTAATGATCCTGTCTTAGTGAGGCTGCATCCTCTGTAGTCGCTGAGCCTATGTTGATTGAATCTGGTGCTGTAGCTGAGGTAGCAATGGCCTTAAATCTAATATTGGTGTTGGCTTGTTTGGCTTGTGAAAGAGGTTGGAAAGGAGAATGGGTGGTGGTAGGCTGGAGAGAAGGTGAGGGAGATCATACTCTTCCTGAATGTGTTTAATGGAGCTTTAATTCTCCACCAAGAGGATAGTGGATTTCTTCAACAGTAGATGGAAGCTCAGCTCTGTAGAAATGGCAGACCTAGATGAGAGTTCAGATCACCAATGCAGGGCAGAAAAAGATCTGGAGACCTCAGAATGGCCATGAGTGGGAAGAAGCAGCAGTGTGGCTTTGGAAAAAGGTAATGGAGCTTCAGAAAAAAGAAGAAATAAAGATCTGCATTTTTACAGCGCCTTTCATGACCTTGGACGTCCCAAAGTGTTTTGCAGCCACTGAAGTACATTTAAGATGTAGTCACTGCAGTAATATAGGAAACGTGGCAGCCAATTTGGGCATAGCAATGCTCCACTAATAACAATGTAATAATGATCAGATAATCTGTTTTAATGAATTTGGTTGAGGGATAAATATTGGCCAGGACACAAGGGAGAACGCCCCTGCTCTTCTTCAAGAGGGCAGACGGGGCTTCGGTATAACATCTCATCCAAAAGATGGCACCTCCAACAATGCAGCATTCTCTCAGTACTGCACTGGAGTGTCAGCCTAGATTTTTTTGCTCAAGTCTCTGGAGTGGGACTGGAACCCACAACCTTCTGACTCAGAGGCGAGAGTGCTACCCACTGAGCCAGAATAGATCAACGGTGAGAGGCAGTATAAGGTTTGGAGCACAGATTTGGAGAATGGGAACGGGGCCTAGGAACGGATTACGGAGCCTAGGAACGGATTACCAGGACAGGCTTTGGAAAAATCACCAGTTTGGGGCAGGAAAAGGCTTAAAGTGCATGGGTGTGGTCGTGAGCAGGAGCAGGGCTTTGCAAGATGGGAGTGGGGCCTTGGAGCAGATCACCAGTGCAAAGCGGCAAAAGGTTTGAAAGCAGGAGCGGAGCTTTAGAGCACAGAAGCAGGGCCTCAGAGAACAGAATAGGGATAGGAAATGTCCCTAGGATGGAGCCTAACCTTGCCCAGTAAAGAGCAGGGAGGAGGCAGGCTAAAGATGGGAGGAGAGTTGTGAGAGATGGAGGAGGTGGACAACGCACAGTGAAGTGCAACAGCAGCACGTAGTAGCGGGAAACCTGTATTTACAGCTTGACAGGTGAATGTGAGCACAGCATATTCTTATAAATGTTGACATAAGAGATACTGGGGTTAAAAGGGTTAAATTATGAGGATAGGTTGCATAGACTAGGATTCCCTTGAATATAGAAGATTAATGGGTGATTAATTGAGGGGTTTAAGATGATTAAAGGATAGGGTAGATAAAGTGAAACTATTTCTTCTGGTGTGGAGGGCATAACCTTAAAATTAGAGCTAGGCCATTCACGGGTCAGGTCAAAAAGCATATTAAGCGTTACGGAACCAAGGCGGGTAGATGGAGTTAAGATACAGATCAGCCATGATCTAATTGAATGGTGAAACAGGGGCTGAATGGCCTATTTTTCCAATGTTAAGAGCATTACTCAAAAATTATGGCACAGGAAGCAAGACTACTGTCTACAAGAAGTGAATGCCATACACAAAACTTTTAATATATCCTTTAATAAACTTTTAGTTTATCTACTGTGACAATGCACATGGAGTCTAGACCAAGGGTTAGATTTTCATCTTCACTGTCTGGGTAGTAATGTCAAAGTCATACATTCTGTCCTCATTTTTATATTTCTATTATAAATATGGACGTAGGAATTTATAATGGGAACTACCTATATAAACGTGTCACAATGTAATTGCACTCTCCTGCCAGTGGTGGTGCTGCAGTACCTCGCCTGGCAGGGGGATATAGTTACAGTCTTATAGGTTTACATTATAAATCTGGATATAGGAATTTGTAATGGAAAAAGTTGACAAGAAGTATGCAGTCATAAGGGCCTCGATATTAAACCCCCCCCCCCCCCCACCCCGAGGCAGGCGGAAGTGGGTTGGGGGTTTAAGGAATTAAATATGGGGAACGCGACCCAACCCACCGCGCACAGCACCTTTTTAGGGCGGCGGATACTGGGGCATCCGAGTGTCCCACCGTGTAGAGACAGGGCACTTAATTAACATATTTAAATTGGGCTCCCACAGAAAATGTTATGATTCTAAAAGAAGCATTGAACCTATTCATAAAATAAGCCATTGTTGTAAGCCATGCCTCCAAGTTTCCACTTTACAAACCAACCTCCGCTTCTGAAACATGAGGCCAGAATTCTGCCGCAATTCGTATCTTCCCAGCGAAGAGGCTCAACCCAGTAAAAAACTCCCAGGCTTCCATTCTCCATCACACTGGTCGACAACAATTTCTGCAATTTACAATTGTCAGTTTGCATACCATTCTGATAGCAGCATTCTGGGAATAATAACCTAAGATTGCCACATTTTCCTCAGTCTAATATAGTACTGGACACTCAGGATGAGTTTTACAATCAAGATGTCTGTGAATGGCCAGTTTAATTGTGAATGGCCAGTTTAACCATGAATCATCAACAAGTTCTGCTCCTTTAAAGTCACATCCTAATTTTCTGATTGGACAGATAAATATTTTCCCCACCACATGCAATTTGGTAATCAAGATTAGAACAAGGGAAAAAAAAATTCTCAAAGTTGCCATTACAGTTCACTGTATCCACAATGCTATTAAACAGGCAAGTCCCTGCTGTGCTGAATAGGAGCTCAGCCACAATTCAAATCAAGGCCAATTTTAACCCAGCCCACCCTGCAGAAACTGGGCAGGCGGGAAGTTAAAATTTCCCCATGGGACTCCCCCTGCCGACGTTCCCCACTGATCCGCGGGCTACAATTTTAGACTGCAAGAACACTGGCAGGGTCCTTCTTTAAATATGCAAATCAGACTCCGATTACATCAAGACCCGACTGCTATTTTAACCAGAGGCCTACACAGGGAAGCTGTTGTGTGCCAAGATGAGAACTGAGAATGTGTGAATAAATGTATCCTGCCATTTATGGAGACTGTCATATACACATAGGTAGATACTGATACTAAACAAGTTACAAATGCCAGACGAGTTTGCTTGAGCACCTAAACCAGAATTGACTCAGTAACCTGCTATAAATGCAATGGCAAAGGGAAGACACAAACATGATTGAAATGAGCACAGCAGGATCAGAAAAGATCCCAGAATGACGTAGCTGAGGAAGATTGAAGGCGGACGATAAATATTCACAGCTGACAATCACAATATGTTCATTCAGTATTCAGACTTTCTATACTTCAATTAAGCTATGCATTAAACTATTAAACTGTGATGCTGCCAAAAATAAATAGCACAAAATATTGGCTCATTCCCCTCAGGGAGCAGACCCATCTTCAAAAATAGACACAGAGTGCAGAAAGGGACTCAGCTGGCCAACGCTTTCAACCACTTTAAAGAAACCATCCTAGACGCTGTCAGTAAGTAAGCAGTGTATGGCCTGGGTGATGCATAAGCTGGAAGTGTGAATAATTATAACTGTCTTTTCTGTGCAAATATGCTTCAGCAGCTGTTGTGAAATGTGCCACGTACTGTCCACGCAGCATCAGCTTCCCGAACTGTGCACTAACTCAGCATATGCCCGTTTCTTCAGCCTGACATCAGTAGTAGGGAAAATGCTTGAATCTATTATTAGGGATGTGGTAACAGGGCACTTAGAAAATTATAATATGATTGGGCAGAGTCAACGAGGATTTATGAAAGGGAAATCGTGATTTACAAATCTAATAGAGCTTTTTGAGGTTGTAACTAGCATGGTAGATAAGGTGGAACCATTGGATGTAGTGCATTTGGATTTTCAGAAAGCATTCAATAAGGTGCCACATGAGAGGTTATTACACAAAATTAGGGCTCATGGGATTGGGGATAATGCATGGATTGAGGATTGATTAACAGACAGAAAACAGAGAGCAGAAATAAACGGGTCATTTTCGGGTTGGCAGGCTGTAACTACAGGAAACTCTCGATTTACCGGCACCTAAATAACCGGAAATCTCTGTTAACCGGCAAAATTCAGTAGTAGGTTCAGGTAAATTTTACTTCATATTAGTGGCCGTTCCTGGATCTGTGGCTGTGTAATCAGGGTTCCTGCACTTGTTGCTAAGCAACAGGGACGCTTGGTCTGTGGCCGGGCTTCTTGCACCTGTTGCTAAGCAACAGGGAAGCCTGGATTTGTTGCTGTGTACGGCGCTCTCGTACCTTTTAACTATACCTCTCTGTAATCCGGACTTTTTGATAAACCGGCCCCACGGCGGTCCCGTCGGTGCCGGATAAAAAAGAGAGTTTCCTGTAGTAGGGTACCGCAAGGATCAGTGCTTGGGCCTCAGCTATTTACAATCTGTATCAATGACTTAGATGAGCGGACCGAGTGTAATGTATCCAAGTTTGCTAACAATACAAAGCTAGGTGGGAAATTAAGTTGTGAGGAGGATGCAAAGAGGCTGCAAAGGGATATAGACAGGTTAAGTGAGTGGGCAAGAACATGGCAGATGGAATATGACTAACCAGAGGGTGGCTACTGGGTGACAAGGGCTATCCCTTGACCACCTGGCTCACAACCCAACCACACGTGGGCAGTCTGCATATAACGAGAGGCATGCTGCCACATGAAACATCACAAGGCAGACCATTCGCGTCCTTAAACAATGCTTCTGCTGCCTGGGCCGCTGTGGAGGAGCCCTACAGTACTCACTGGAGCATGTGTCCTGATTCATCATTGGTCTGTTGTATCCTCCACAACCTGGCCATCATGAGGGCACAGCCCTTGCCACCAGGAATATGGCCACCAACTCAGGAGCAGGAGGAGGAGGAGGAAGAGGAGGAAGCAGAAGGAAGGAGATAATCAAGAGAGCCCCTTTCTGACCGGGATATCCAGGATCGAATCATCCGCCTGTGGTACATGTGAACGCAACCCCAATTCTCCTTTCAACATTAGTCCCATACCTTACCTTTCCTCTGTTACTGACCATAACAGCGTCATCTTGACCATAATGCTGAAATAAAAGCCACCACAAAGTAAACTTTCCAATCAAACTTTATCCATATAACCATCTAATATTACATCAAAAATTCAACTAATCATTCTTGTGCATTCCCTTAGTGACTGTCTTGCGTGTGACTTTGCCTATCCTAGTGCTCCTACGCAGTGCTACCCCAGCGACTGCAGCATGGGTGGAAGGCTGCTGGCTTTCAGTGGAGGAAACTGCAGATGGCTTTGCAGGACGACCTCGAGGAGCTCTAGGCCTAGTAGGCCCGGCTTCAGACTGCACCACCTCAGCATGGGTGGCAGCAGTCTGGGCTGGCTGGCTGACAGGTAACAGCAAGGGCACTGGCGGAGTGGCAGTGCTGGGACGACGAATGCTGTCATCCTGAGAGAGGACAGCAGAGTCGACCTCCATGGATCCATTGCCACTCCCATCAGCAATCCCAGTAATCTGCTGGAGTACAGACTGCTGGACTGCTGTGACACCCTGCAAGCCCCTTTCAACACTGGTAAACCCAACCATGATGGCAGCACTCTGTGCTTGCGCGATAGCAAGCTGAGCTTGCATGACTTCAGTCTGTGCTTCCATTGCAGCACTCGGACATTGGGTGGCTTCTGCTTTTGCTGCAATGGAAGCGGAGACTTTAGCCATCAGACGCAACATGATGATTGGGTCCACAAGTTCATTAATGGATCTGCCCACCCCTTCCACACAGGAAAGGATGGGCTCTAAGCTCTGCCCAAAGCCCTGTGCAAAGCTGGAGCTGGACTCCTCCATGCTCCTTGACATTGCATTCAGTCTTTCTGGCAGGCCTGCCAATGCACCAAGCACTTCATTGTGCATACCCATCAGCGTTCTTCTGTAGGCCGCCCCATCAATGTCTTCATCTGAGTCCTGTGCAGCTGAACTTGTGTGCGACCTCACCCTTCGGGAAGCTGGTACCTGAGCTATCCTTACCCCCTGCCCTGGCTACAGCCCACTTGTGCCCGGTGTCTCACCACGTGCAGATCCCACATCTAACCTATCCTCTAAAGTACGCAGAGTGTCAGTATTTGAGCTGGTGGCTGGGAGTGTGAAATCGAGTGATGGTGTTTCTTCTTCTTCACTCTCCTCTCCCTCTTGTTGTTCGACCACTGGCTGGGCAGGCTGGATTTCCTGGGTGTCTGAAATGGGAAAGGCACAAGGGTAGGGTTGTACTGAGGGGAGCGGGGGGGGGTGGAAACCAAGAGCTGCATGCTTACACCATGTGCAGATTGTAAATCAGAAGAGATTGTGGCATAAAGGGGGATGTGCGAAGGAGGATAACCTATGAGGGTACCGGCATCTTACATTCCTTCAGCCCCACCGCTGGCCAAGGGCTCAGCCATGCCCCTGCCAAGAATGGCCAGCATCGTCCCTTCCAAGGGGGTGAGGTGATGCAAGCAAGCCTGTTCCCCACTGGTTAAGGTCTGCTGTCATCTGTTTTGCACCACCTTTTCCTGCAAGAGAAAGCTAAATGCGTCAGTGAGTGTGGTGTAATGTGTTTGGCTGATGTAGCTGTCATGGTTGAATAGCTGACAGTGTGTTCAAGCTGTGAGATGTGGGTATGGGGCTTGCAGCAGGGGTAAGTGAGGGTCACCATTGACCAGAAACTTAACTGGACCAGCCACATAAATACTGTGGCAACAAGAGCAGGTCAGAGACTAGGTGTTCTGCAGCGAGTGTCTCACCTCCTGACTCCCCAAAACCTTTCCACCATCTACATGGCACAAGTAAGGAGTGTGATGGAATATTCTCCACTTGCCTGGATGAGTGCAGCTCCATCAACACTCAAGAAGCTCGGCACCATCCAGGACAAAGCAGCCCACTTGATTGGCACCCCATCTACCACCTTAAACATTCACCCCCTGCACCACCGGCGTACCGTGGCTGCAGCGTGTACCATCTACAAGATGCATGCAGCAACTCGCCAAGGCTTCTTCGGCAGCACCTCCCAAACCCGTGACCTCTTCCACCTAGGACAAGGGCAGCAGGCGCATGGGAACACCACCACCTCCAAGTTCCCCTCCAAGTCACACACCATCCTGACTTAGAAGTATATCGCCGATCCTTCATTGTCGTTGGGTCAAAATCCTGGAACTCCCTCCCTAACAGCACTGTGGGAGTACCTACACCACACGGACTGCAGCAGTTCAAGGCAGCTCACCACCACCTTCTCAAGGGCAATTAGGGATGAGCAATAAATGCTGGCCTTGCCAGCGACGCCCACATCCCATAAACAAATTTTAAAAAGTGTGTGTGGGTGAGGTGAAGTTATGAATGTGAGGTGTGGGTCGTGTTTGGTAGAGATTGTTGGTAGGTGAGTGATGGGGGTGTGGTATATTGAGCAGTGTGAGGCTAACGGTGCAGATGGTGTGATATGGCATTTGAAGATGAAGTCACGGACCTTGACCACAAGTGTGAGGTCATTAAACTACTTCCTGCACTGAATCCAGGTCCTCGCAGCTATACTGCTGGCATTGACCACATTGGCTATCTGCTCCCACTGTAGTTTTGTCTGTTGCCCGAAGGGCCTCCAGTGGGAAGAGGACCTCTCTCCTGGAGTTGATCTCCTGGACCAATGCCTCCAATGCTGTATCTTGAAAAATCTTGGAGCCCTTTCTCTGACCTGGTGAGCCATTACTCAGTCTTCTATTTCTGACAGCAGCCTCCACAAACACTTTCACCACCTGTTGCAGGCAGAACGCACCTGCCCTTTAAGAGGTGCAGACTGCCTTTAAGTTGTGCAGCCTGGCTTTAATTGGAGCTAGCCTCACGCGAACTTGGGCCCCCTGCTGAGCATTCAGCCACTCAGCAGCGTGTTCAGCGCAGTGGCAGAGAGGTTGTTTGCTAGTAATTAAGACTTATCACACCGTTAAAGATCCCTTACACTTTTTCTGGCGTGTTTACTGGGTAACTAGTGGGCAAGTACAGCAACTTCACGCCCTTCCTGGGTTTTAATACCGAATCAACCGGCATGCTACTGGTGTAGCGAAGCTTGTGGAGGAGCAGGGTAAATTGGACAGCAATTTCCTGATTTCCACGTTTAACTGCACATGTGCGGAAGCCGGAAGTTGCTGTCGGATTTACTCCATAATAACCGTGTGCACTGATAGGTTCACCGTTATTTATTACCACAAAATCCGGGCCAAAATTCTGTTTTAATGATGTTGATTGAGGGAGAAATATTGGTAGGCACGGTTGAAGGAGGCTGTATCCGTGGAATGCCTTATCGTGCTGCCACTGCAAGTTGATGCTGATTTTGATCTCATCACCAGCCTGGTGAAAGAAAGCAGGTGTGACATATAAAAGACAGACTTGTATTTATATTGTGCATTTCAAGTCCTGAGGAT
Organism: Somniosus microcephalus; assembly: GCF_052327205.1. NCBI lineage: Eukaryota > Metazoa > Chordata > Chondrichthyes > Squaliformes > Somniosidae > Somniosus > Somniosus microcephalus. The sequence continues at coordinate 96,494,741 of NC_140987.1, read as the reverse complement.
GTCCCAAAGCACTTGACAGCCAATTAAGTACTTTTTTTTGGTGGGGGGTGGGGGGGGGGGGGGGGGGGGAGGCGAAGCGATCTCTGGGAACCTCAAAAATGCCAGCAGCGAGGCGAGTGTTTCTGTGGGCCCAGGAGGAGCACTTGGGGTTCTCTTGGGCGCACAAAAATAAAACGCAAGAATTTCTTCCACCTTATTTTAACGAGTCTGCAGCTCAAGGACCTTTAAGGACTGGCGGTTAGGCTGCTCAACGACTGGTACAACTGGGTGGAGCGTGCATGGCACAAGCTCTGCCCATTTGTTCCTGAATTTTGCAATTCGGAGTCCTCTAACCATGTAGGACCCCGATTTGCACTTTAAGCAGCTTTATGCCTATTTGAAGTAGCTGGGCTGCTCACCCATTCACAGGCCCGCCTGAATATTGCACCAGACGGGTCTTGGGTGTCAAAGTAGCAGCCGAGCTGCCCCGATTGTCAGCTGCTGGCCGCCCGTTTTTCAGGTGCAAAATGGGCAGCCATGAGTTGAATTTCTCACTCGGCATCTCGAAATTCTTTGTTCAAACACAAAGAAGTTAAACTTCACATGCTTGCTTACTTTATTTATTTTGATGGATTATTGGCCCAGAAATTCGGGTCGGGGGCTTCCAGTGGGTGCAAGCCCCCGACCTACACTTACATATCGCGCTGACATTTGAAGACTGGGCCTGCGTGGATTTCCGGTCTGTGGCCCGGTTCAGCTCCCGGCGCGCTGTGCGTGCGTGATCCAGCGGCGTACTTAGTGCGATGAGCCGGCTGGGATCACGTGAGCACTGGGCAACCAATGGGAGTTTACAAAAGTCCATTCATGAGTTAGACATAAGACCTGTCAAACTCATGAAAACTTCAGGTGCCCAAAACAGTACTTAAACTTTAAATAAAAGTTTAAAAAAATCCCACTAATTAAATTAACTATTAATAACTTAAAGAAAACTATTTTAAACAATTATTCAAATTTCTGTCAAAATTCTTTTTTCACGAAATCGGGTCCAAAAATACACTTACCTTACTGTAAATTCTTTAAAAATAATAAACCTGTGGAAAAAAATTTCTAACTTTAATTATTAGACCACTTACCTTTTAAAACTAAGTCCTTACGTCTGCTTTTCACATTCGTAAAAAGTGGAGGCCTTCACGCACGGACAAACCTGTCAAAAAAAATGAAGTTCAACGCGTATGCGCTGCCTGAAACGTCGCAGGGGAACCGCCTCTTAACCCCTTGGTTCAGAGGAGAGGAAATGCCGGTTTTCCGCGCATGCGCTGTGCATGCTGAAATCCGGCACTTCCAACGGGCCCACGCGTGAGTATCCCGTCCATACTCACGCGTTGGGACCGGAATTACTGGGCCATTATATTTAAGAGAGTCATAGGACTATCGAGAAAGAGCGGAGGAGTGAGACTAATTAGATTGCTCTTTCAAAGTGCTGGCACAGGCATGATGGTCTCCTTCTGTACTGTAAGATTCTATGAATTATTATACTTCTCAACAATAGGAATGTCAGTGCTGGGAATAGATCACTGTTACCACTTTGAGCATCCAGTAACATTATGATGCATCCTCTGGTCTGATACAGCACAAGTCAAATGCAGAGTAAAGCTTCCAGCAGTGTATCTTGGTCTGAACCTCAGAGAAGCATCCATTAATGTTCTATTGTGAATTTTTCTATTTCACCCTCTAGTCATTCTTTTCCCTTCTCAGAACAAGACTACAAACATATAATGCTAATTTACGCCGAATTATAACCCACAAGGAGCCAGGCTGAGGCAACCCAAACTAACTTTGTATAGAATCATTATGCCCACTGGAGAGAAGACTTTCATCTGATCAGTATGGATGATCCACTCATTCTGGCCTACTTATCTTCATTGACTTTGGCTGAAAATCCATATGAAGGTACATGTGACATCCTCCTCGGAAAGTTCATCAGTTCATTCTCTTAAGCGATCACCTAATCTTCTCTTTCCTTTACTTGATTCTGGACTATCTCAAACACTTTAATTTGAATAAACATTGGCAATGTAGCTTGCTGCTATAAAATGTGTGTGTATTTCTAAATACATCAGTTTTTCAGTCTCTCTTTCCATAGAGGTAATTTAGCTCAGTTCCAGGTGTGGAGCCTTACCAGATGGAAGCAGGGCTCAGAGACTCGTGCTCCCATTTATTAAGACTGCACACTGAAGCCGCAGTTTTAATATACACTAAAAATATTTGGAATTCTGGAGGCTTATAAGAATTTGCATTTATATAACACATTATGTCATCCTCAGGACATTTCATATCGATTCACATCCAATAAGTTACTTTTTAAATGTAGTTACTGTTGTAAATAGGTAAATGTGGCAGCCAATTTGTGTGTAGCAAGATCCCACAGTCAGCAAATTAGATCCTTGCGGTATTTGTTGAAGGAAGACACCGACAGGATTCCTTGTTCTTCTTTGTTATTAGTCCCTTTACGTCCGTCTGAACAGGCAGACAAGGCCTTTGTTTAGTGTCATATCCAAAAGATATGTGTTCAACAACTGGATTGGGCCTTGAGCCCACAGCTTTCTGACTCAAACAAAAAGGCTACCAACATGCCAGCATGCAGCAAGACTTGGACCTCCAACAAGAGAGAGTCGAACCACTGCCCCATGACATTCAACGGCATTACCATTGCAGAATTCCCCACCATCAAAACCCTGGGGATTACCATTGACCAGAATCTTAACTGGACCAGCCACATAAATACTGTGCTACAAGAGCAGGTCAGAGGCTGGATATTCTGTGGCAAGTCTCTCAGCTCCTGACACCCCAAAGCCTTTCCACCATCCACAAGGCACAACTCGGGAGTGTGATGGAATACTCTCCACTTGCCTGGATGAGTGCAGCTGCAACAATACTCAAGAAGCTTTTTCTGCCATGACTTACTCCTTTAATTAATCTAAAAATTAATTTTTAGATTAATTAAAGGAGTAAGTCATGGCAGGAGAGCTCAGACCCGTGTTCTGCTCCTCTTGCTCTATGTGGGAAGTCAGGGACGCTGCCAGTGTCCCTGGCGACCATGTGTGCGGGAAATGCATCCAGCTGCAGCTACTTGTAGACCGCATTGTGGCGCTCGAGCTGCGGGTGGATGAGTTTTGGAGCATGCGCGATGCTGAGAGGGTCGTGGATAGCACGTTTAGCAAGTTGTTCACGCCTCAGGGTAGGGCTGCACAGGGGGTGACCATCAGGCGGAGCAACAGAGGCAGGCAGGAAGTGCAGGGGCCCCCTGCGGCCATCCCCCTTTCAAACAGGTATACCAAGTTGGATACTGTTGAGGGGGATGACTCACCAGGGGAAGGCAACAGCAGCCAGCTTCCTGGCACCAGGGACGCTTCTGCTGCTCAGAAGGGGAGGAAAAAGAGTGGGAGAGCAATAGTGGTAGGGGATTCTATCGTAAGGGGAACAGATAGGCGTTTCTGTGGCCGCAAACGTGACTCCAGGATGGTTTGTTGCCTCCCTGGGGCCAGGGTCATGGATGTCACTGTGCGGCTACAGGGCATTCTTAAGGGGGAGGGGGAGCAGGCAGAGGTTGTGGTCCACATTGGGACCAACGACATAGGTAGGAAGGGGGATGAGGTCCTGCATCAAGAATTTAGGGAGCTAGGTAACAGATTAAAGAGCAGGACCTCAAAGGTTGTAATCTCTGGATTACTCCCAGTGCCACGTGCTAGTGAGTATAGGAATAGGAGGATAGAGCAGATGAATGCGTGGCTAAAGAGTTGGTGTAGGGGGGAGGGTTTTACTTTCCTGGATCACTGGGCCTGCTTCTGGGGAAGGTGGGACTTGTACAAGTCGGACGGGTTGCACCTGAACCAGAGCGGGACAAATATCCTTGCGGGGAGGTTTGCTAGCACTGTTGGGGGGGGTTTAAACTAACTTGGCAGGGGGATGGGATACAGAGGGGAGCTGAAATAGGGGGTGATGTGCTGCCAATTATAGAGAAAAAAACAAGTCAGCTTGGTAGACAGGGCAAATATACAAGGGCAAGGCTGGATGGCATCTATTTTAATGCAAGGAGTCTTGCAAATAAGGTGGATGAACTGAACGTGTTGATAAACACATGGGAGTATGATATTGTTGCTATCACGGAGACATGGTTGAGGGAGGGGCAAGACTGGCAGCTCAATATTCCGGGGTACAGAATCTTCAGGCGAGACAGAGGGGGAGGTAAAAGAGGAGGGGGTGTCGCAATATTAATTAAGGAGTCAATTACTGCAGTAAGGAGGGATGATATAAGAACATAAGAACATAAGAAATAGGAGCAGGAGTAGGCCAATCGGCCCCTCGAGCCTGCTCCACCATTCAATAAGATCATGGCTGATCTGATCCTAACCTCAAATCTTCTATCACTCTGCATCCACCCGAACCCATGTGATCTCCCGGGAGGCGAAAAACCAGATAAAGACCCAATGGCCAATTTGGGAGAAAAAAATCTGGGAAATTCCTCTCCGACCCATCTAGGCGATCGAAATTCTTCCAGGAGATCACTCTGTCCCTATATTTTCTACAGTACTTACCTTCTGTAAAGGCGATCTCCACCCCAGCCAGGAACAGGAATAAAACCATCTCCTGAAATCTAACAGAATTAGAACACAGTAGGAGCAGAACAAGGCTACACGGCCCCTGGGCCCGCTCCACTACCCACAGGGCCATGACCATTCCGAACCCAGACTCATGTCCAATTTCCTGCCCGCTCCCCGTAACCCTTTATTCCCTTTACTTCTAGGAAACTATCTATTTCTGTTTTAAATTTATTTAATGATGTAGCTTCCACAGCTTTCTGGGGCAGCAAATTCCACAAACCTACCACCCTCTGAGTGAAGAAGTTTCTCCTCATCTCAGTTTTGAATGAGCAGCCCCTTATTTTAAGATTATGCCCCCTAGTTCTAGTTTCACCCATCATTGGGAACATCCTCACCGCATCCACCCGATCAAGCCCCTTCACAATCTTATATGTTTCAATAAGATCGCCTCTCATTCTTCTGAACTCCAATGAGTAGAGTCCCAATCTACTCAACCTCTCCTCATATGACCACCCCCTCATCCCCGGGATTAACCGAGTGAACCTTCTTTGTACTGACTCGGAGCAAGTATGTCTTTTCTTAAGTATGGACACCAAAACTGTATGCAGTATTCCAGGTGCGGCCTCACCAATACCTTGTACAACTGCAGCAATACCTCCCTGTTTTTATATTCCAACCCCCTAGCAATAAAAGCCAACATTCCATTGGCCTTCTTAATCACTTGCTGCACCTGCATACTAACTTTTTGAGTTTCGTGCACCAGGACCCCCAGATCCCTTTGTACTACAGTACTTTCCAGTTTCTTGCCATTAAGATAATAACTTGCTCTATGATTTTTCCTGCCAAAGTGCATAACCTCACACTTTCCAGTATTGTATTCCATCTGCCAAATCTCTGCCCACTTACTTAGCCTGTCTATGTCCCTTTGCAGGTTTTTTATGTCCTCCTCACTCACTACTTTCCCTCCCATCTTTGTATCATCTGCAAACTTTGATATGTTACACTCGGTCCCCTCCTCCAAATCGTTAATATAGATTGTAAAGAGTTGGGGACCCAGCACTGACCCCTGCGGAACACCACTAGTTACTGGTTGCCAATCTGAGAACGAACCATTTATCCCAACTCTCTGCTTTCTGTTAGAGAGCCAATCCTCCACCCACGCCAGAATATTACCCCCAATCCCGTGATTTTTTATCTTGAGCAATAATCTTTTGTGTGGCACCTTGTCAAATGCCTTTTGGAAGTCTAAATACACTACGTCCACTGGTTCCCCTTTATCCACCCTGTATGTTACTTCCTCAAAAAACTCAAGCAAATTTGTTAAACATGACTTCCCCTTCATGAAACCATGCTGAGTTTGCCCTATTAAATTATGTTTATCCAAATGTCCCGTTACTGTCTCCTTAATAATGGACTCTAACATTTTACCAACCACAGATGTTAGGCTAACAGGTCTATAGTTTCCAGCCTTCTGCCTACTACCCTTTTTAAATAAGGGTGTTACATTAGCAGTTTTCCAATCTGCCGGGACCTTTGCTGAGTCCAGTGAGTTTTGGAAAATTATTACCAATGCATCCACAATCCCTACCGCTACTTCCCTCAAGACCCTGGGATGCAAGCCATCAGGTCCAGGGGATTTATCCGCCTTGAGTCCCATTATTTTACCAAGTACCACTTCCTTAGTGATTTTAATCGTATTTAGTTCCTCCCCCCCTAGAGCCCCCTGTTTGTCCAGTGTTGGGATATTCTTAGTGTCCTCTACTGTAAAGACTGATACAAAATAATTGTTCAGTGTTTTTGCCATCTCCATGTTTCCCACCATTAATTTCCCGGTCTCATCCTCTAAGGGACCAACATTTACTTTAGCCACCCTTTTTCTTTTTATATAACTATAGAAACTTTTACTGTCTGTTTTTATATTTTTTGCTAATTTACTTTCATAATCTATCTTCCCTTTCTTAATCAATCTTTTTGTTATTTTTTGCTGTCTTTTAAAGACTTCCCAATCTTCCATCCTCCCACTAGATTTGGCTACCTTATATGCCCTTGTTTTTAGTCGGATACTATCCTTAATTACTTTACTTAGCCACGGATGGCTATCTTTTCTTTTACACCCTTTTTTCCTCAGTGGAATATATTTTTTTTGGAAGTTGTAAAATAACTCCTTAAATGTACACCACTGGTCATGTACCGTCTTACCGTTTAATCTATTTTCCCAGTCCACTCTAATTAATTCCGCTCTCATACCTTCATAGTCTCCTTTATTCAAGCTTAGCACGCTTGTTTGAGATCCAACCTTCTCACCCTCTAATTGAATATGGAACTCAACCATGTTATGGTCACTCATTCCAAGGGGATCCTTTACTAGGACATTTTTAATTAATCCTGTCTCATTACACAGGACCAAATCTAAGGTTGCTTGCCCCCTGGTCGGTTCAGTTACATACTGCTCAAGAAACCCATCCCTAATACACTCAATGAACTCTTCCTCAAGGCTGCTCTGCCCAATTTGATTTGTCCAGTTAATATGATAATTAAAATCCCCCATAATTATAGCTGTTCCCTTATTACAAGCCTCAACTATTTCCTGATTAATACTCCGTCCAACAGAGTTGCAACTGTTCGGAGGCCTATAGACTACACCCACTAGTGTTTTTTTCCCCTTATTATTCCTTACCTCCACCCAAACTGTTTCACTATCCTGCTCCTTTGACCCAATATCATTTCTCTGTATTATAGTGATTCCTTCCTTTATTAACATAGCCACCCCACCTCCTCTCCCTTCCTGCCTGTCCTTCCTGATTGTTAAATAACCTGGTATGTTTAATTCCCAGTCATGGTCACCCTGCAGCCATGTTTCTGTAATGGCCACAAGATCATACCCATATGTCATTATTTGTGCCGTTAACTCATTCATTTTGTTACGAATGCTACGTGCATTCAGATAAAGAACTTTCAAATATGTTTTGTAACACTTAGTTCCTGTTTTTTCCCTTTTTAGTACTTTACTTTTTACTCCATACCTTCTGTCCCTTCCTGACACATTCTGTTTTTTAATTCCCCCACTGCTACCTAAGTCTATGACCTTCTCTGTTGTCATTTCTATTATTTGCTCTCTAGAAACCTCCCCCCCACTAATTAGTTTAAAGCCCTCTCTACAGCCCTAGTTATATGATTCGCCAGGACTCTGGTCCCAGCACTGGCCAAGTGGAGTCCGTCCCAACAGAACAGCTCCCTCCTGTCCCAGTACTGGTGCCAGTGTCCCAAGAAGCAAAACCCATTTCTCCCACACCAGTCTTTGAGCCACGCATTTAACTCTTTAATTTTATTTATCCTAGCCAAATTCGCTCGTGGCTCAGGTAATAACCCAGAGATTATTACCCTTGAGGTTCTGTTTTTTAATTTGACCCCTAGCTGCTCATACTCCTTTAACAGAACCGTCTTCCTTGTCCTATCTACGTCGTTTGTACCAACATGGACCACGACAACTGGATCCTCCCCCTCCCACTGCAAGTTTCTTTCCAGCCCAGAAGAGATGTCCTTAACCCTGGCACCAGGCAGGCAACACAGCCTTCGGGACTCCCGCTCTTGACTGCAGAGAACCCTATCTATCCCCCTAATGATACTATCCCCTACCACTACAACATTTCTTTTTACTCCCTCCACTTGAATGGCCCCCTGTACCACGGTGCTGTGGCCAGGTTGCTCATCCTCCCTGCAGTCCCCGCTCCCGCCCTCACAGGGAGTAAGAACCTCGATCCTGCTGGACAAGAACAAGGGCTGCGTCTCCTTCAACACTACATCCTGGATCCCTGTACCTTCCTCACTCGTAGTCACACCGTCCTGTCCCTGACCACGGACTACATCTGCAGTAATTAACTTCATAGGTGTGACCATCTCCTGAAACATAGAGTCCAGGAACTTCTCCCCCTCCCTGATGTGTCGCAGTGTCCGAAGCTCGGTCTCAAGCTCCATAACATGGAACTTGAGTTCCTCTAGCAGCAAACACTTGTCGCAGATGTAATCACCGTTAGCCTCAATGGGGTTCACCGGCTCCCACATCTCGCAACAGTAACACATCACCTGCTCCATTCTATATAATTAATTAAATTTCTTATTATTAGTTATGAAGACCCTGCCCGGATATATATGATAATATCACACCACTATTCAATAGGACTTACCAACTTAAAGGTATGAAAGAGAAGAGAAGGAAGAAAACCAACCAACCAGCTGATCACCAACCTCCTCCTTGAATACTGTCTGTGGAGCCTGTTTGGTTGACTCGTCTCGCTGCTCCGCCTCCGCAGTGCTGTCTAAGCCTGGGAGTGGGGAATAAAACAGAGCAAAAAACACACCCTCACCTCCCACTTATCCGAACTCTCCCACTTAGCAAAACTCCAGCAGCACTCAATGCACAAAGCACTCCGTGCACCGCACTAGCCCCTCCCCTTTTATACCTGGATTCTACTTCCTGTTTAAACTGCCCAAGAGTTTAAAAACTTACTTCAAATAATTAACTTCTTAACACACTAAAATTCACGAAATACACTTAAATGATTTTTCTCCCACTTAGCAAAACTCCAACAGCACTCAATGCAGGTTCCTCTAATGAGGCCATATGGGTGGAGCTTAAAAACAAGAAGGGGGCAAGCACTTTGCTGGGAGTGTACTATAGGCCTCCAAACAGTCAGGGGGAGATAGAGGAACAGATATGTAGGCAAATCTCAGAGAAATGTGCAAATAATAGGGTAATAATAATGGGGGATTTCAACTTCCCCAATATTAACTGGGATAGTCAGAGTGTGAAAGGCACAGAGGGTGTAGAATTCTTAAAGTGCATCCCGGAGAGCTTTTTGAGCCAGCATGTAGAAGGTCCTACAAGAGAGGAGGCGGTACTGGACCTAATTCTAGGGAATGTGGCCGGCCAAGTGGAAGAAGTGCTAGTAGGTGAGCACTTTGGTGACAGTGACCATAATATGGTGAGATTTAAGGTGGTCATGGAAAAGGACAGGGATGGGCCGGAAATAAAGGTTCTAAATTGGGGGAAGGCCGATTTTAATAGGATAAGGCAGGATCTGGCCAAAATGGACTGGGTCAGCTACTTGTAGGAAAATCCGCATCGGAGCAATGGGAGGCTTTCAGAAGGGAGATTGAGATCATACAATGGCAACATGTTCCCGTAAAGGTCAAGGGTGGTTCCAAAAACCACAGGGAACCTTGGATGTCAGGGGATATACGAGAATGGATTAGAAAAAAAGAGGGCTTTTGGCAGATACAAAAGGCTAAAGACGGAGGAAGCCCTAGAGGAGTACAAAAAGTGCAGGGGGATACTTAAAAAAGAAATTAGGAGATCAAGGAGGGGCCATGAAATAACACTGGCGAGCAAAATAAAGGAAAATCCTAAGATGTTTTATAAGTATATTAAGGGTAAGAGGATAACTAGGGAAAAAATAGGGCCCATTAAGGACAAAAGTGGCAATCTGTGTGTGGAGCCGGAAGATGTAGGAGGGGTTCTAAATGAATTTTTTGCATCTGTTTTCACTATGGAGAGGGACGATGTAGACATAGAAATAGGGCGGGGGGACTGTGATATGCTCGAACACATTAACATCGAGAGGGAGGAGGTATTGGCGGTTTTAGCAGGCCTAAAAATGGATAAATCCCCAGGCCCGGACGAAATGTATCCCAGGCTGCTGTGTGAGGCAAAGGAAGAGATTGCGGGGGCTCTAACACACATATTCAGAACCTCTCTGGCCACAGGGCATGTGCCAGAGGACTGGAGAACTGCTAATGTAGTTCCATTATTCAAGAAGGGGAGTAGGGAAAAACCGGGGAACTACAGGCCAGTGAGCCTAACATCAGTGGTGGGAAAATTATTGGAAAAAATTCTGAGGGACAAAATCAGTCTCCACTTGGAGAGGCAAGGATTAATCAGGGATAGTCAACATGACTTTGTCAAGGGAAGATCATGTCTGCCTAATTTGATTGAATTTTTTGAGGGGGTGACTAGGTGTGTAGATGAGGGCAACGCAGTGGATGTGGTATACATGGATTTCAGTAAGGCCTTCGATAAAGTCCCGCACAGGAGACTGGTCAAGAAGGTAAGAGCCCATGGAATCCAGGGTGCCTTGGCACGTTGGATAAAAAACTGGCTTAGTGGCAGAAGGCAGAGGGTGATGGTCGAAGGTTGTTTTTGTGACTGGAAGCCTGTGGCCAGTGGGGTACCACAGGGATCGGTGCTGGGTCCCTTGCTGTTTGTGGTCTATATTAATGACTTGGATATGAATGTAAAAGGTATGATCAGTAAGTTCGCGGATGATACAAAAATTGGTAGGGTGGTAAATAGCGAGGAGGGTAGTCTCAGTCTGCAGGACGATATCGATGGGTTGGTCAGATGGGCGGAACAGTGGCAAATGGAATTTAACCCGGAAAAGTGCGAGGTGATGCACTTTGGAGGGACTAACAAGGCAAGGGAATACACAATGAATGGTAAGACCCTAGGCAAGACGGAGGGTCAGAGGGATCTGGGGGTGCAAGTACACAGATCCCTGAAGGCGGCGGAACAGGTGGATAAGGTGGTAAAAAAAGGCATATGGGATACTTGCCTTCATTAGCCGAGGCATAGAATATAAGAGCAAGGAGGTTATGATGGAGCTGTATAAAACACTGGTTAGGCCACAGCTGGAATACTGTGTGCAGTTCTGGTCGCCACACTACAGGAAGGATGTGATAGCTTTGGAGAGGGTGCAGAGGAGATTCACCAGGATGCTACCAGGGCTGGAACGCTTCAGCTATGAAGAGAGACTGGGCAGATTGGGTTTGCTTTCCTTGGAGCAGAGGAGGCTGAGGGGGGACATGATTGAGGTGTACAAAATTATGAGGGGCATAGATAGGATGGACACTAAGGAGCTTTTTCCCTTAGTAGAAGGGTCAATAACTAGGGGGCATAGGTTCAAGGTAAAGGGCGGGAGGTTTAGAGGGGATTTGAGAAAGAACTTTTTCACCCAGAGGGTGGTTGGAGTCTGGAACTCACTGCCCGAAAGGGTTGTGGAGGCTGGAACCCTCACAACATTCAAGAAGCATTTGGATGAGCACTTGGGGTGCCATAGCATACAAGGCTACGGACCAAATGCTGGAATATGGGATTAGACAGGGCGTGATGGCCGGCGCGGACACGATGGGCCGAAGGGCCTCTATCCGTGCTGTATAACTCTATGACTCTAAGCTCAACACCATTTTTGACCTGCTTGATTGGTACCCCATCCAGCACCTTAAACATTCACTCCCTCCACCACCGGCATACCGTGGCTGCAGTGTGTACCATCTACAAGATGCACTGCAGCAACTCGCCAAGGCTTCTTCAACAGCACCTCCCAAACCCACAACCTCTACCACCTAGAAGGGCAAGGGCAGCAGGCGTATGGGAACACCACCACCTCCAAGTTCCCTTCCAAGTCACACACCATCCTGACTTGGAAATGTATCACCGCTGAAGACTGAAACTCCTGGCTAGCGACACCCATATCCCATGAGTGAATAAAATTTTTAAAAAAGAGCCAAGCTAATACAGAAAATGGAAGATGATCTGCTAAAAATTCCTATTAATTCTTTGTAAAACAATCTGACTTTGAAAACCATTACAAAAAACAGTTCAGTCTTTAGAAGTAAGTAGCATATGTATGAATACATGTAGTGTGTTTGTGCAGTACCTCTGCATACTTTGACATTGAGCTGGCTTCCACAGCATAGACCTTCCTAGCTCCTGCTTGAACTGCGAAGAATGAAAGGATTCCTGATCCACAACCAACATCAAGAACAACCTTGAAGCAAAAAACACACAACGATCAGAATCCATAGATTCCTGACTGTGTTAAACTTTAATTGCAGCAAAATGCCTGTGTGCAGATTAAGTTCACAGAGTGGGCTTTACACGAGTTAATGCAATGTGTAAACATGCATTTTCTGGGGGAGGCAAACTTCATTGCAGCATTAACAGCTGGACCAGAAGGGTGGAACGTAGGTCTGTGCACACAAGTCTCTGCAACCCTGACCTCTTGAACTCAGCCAATAACACTGGTAAATACCGAGTGAAAACTGGGTGTTTCTGCACAGTGAAAAAGAGAGGAGTAAATTTACGACTGAAAACCGTACAAATCCCATGACTATGGGCATCCTATAGCCAAAGCTACATTCACACAATAAATCATGTCGTGCTTCTCTCATCCTGTCATGACTAGATAAGCATGGCACAGACCAAGGTTCTCAATTCAAAATCAAACCTGGTGCCTGTGAAGACTTGAAGTATGCTGTCATCCGGTGCAACATTTTATTTAATTTACTGGCATCATTTGGTTTTAAAAGTTATGAGAGCACAAACCTTTGAAGTGTTATGTTCCCAAGGATGTGTGATGAAACTGCGTTATGTGTTTGTTCAGTTTGGATCTTGGGTGTCCAGTCCCTTTAGACGGCTTTACATGCGCGCACACATACACAAGGACAATTTGCTGGCTTCAGACCCTACTGCAGTGCAATTTTCTAAGTTAAATTAGAAGTTTCCCTCGAGGTTTGCTGTTGGTGAGAGGCTGATGATGGCAGATGGTATGACCTAGGTGGATAATTTAGAATGTTTTTATTAAAGAAATTAAAAAGTGTAGTTGGTAAGAGTAAAGTAATGTATGAGGGGACAGTTTGTCTAAGTTCTCTGGTACGGAGGGATTGTTCTGTTAACGTATTAATCTTGCTGTTCGCAAGTTTCCTGTTGGTCTAATGGGGAAGGGGGAATCTATATCCAAGCTTCTTGCTTGTCCAAGTGGGGATGCTGTTTCAGGCGTGCCAGTGGTCTAATGCAGAAGCAGAGGTTACATCCATGGAGTTGGGGGGGGGGGGGTTGGGGAAGGGTTCTATATCCAAGTTTCTTGCCTGCTTAGATGCAGGAGCTAAATCATAATTCCACTGGTCAAGATCTTTAACATTTTTTTTTTTTAGGGATTTTTCAACTATGTTTTAATGATAGAATTGCTTTCTGGAACATCTAAATTTTCGGTGGTCCAAATGCACATCTGAAACTTCAGTTAACCCGAATGCTCCAGTCTTCTGGCATTAAATATTGCCTTCAGGACTATTAAACTACCAACAAAATTCTTAGAATAAAGATTTTAAAATAAAAAGCATATTTACCTGATGAAGCAAATTTGCAGAAAAGGAACGTTTTGTCAGAGGCTGAACACTTATTTGCTGCAATTAGCTTGATTATATTTTGAGTTAAAATTTAGAATCGGAGAAAAGTGGGGATGTGGGACTAAGCACAACTGCTCTTTTCAAAGAGCCAGCACAGGCACGACGGGCCGAATGGCCTCCTTCCGTGCTGTAAGTTTCGATGAATCTTCTATGAAAACTGAGGGATTAAATGCGCACAGGTAATAATGATGAGGTTAAACCCTGCCCTGCTCTATCCCACTCCAACTCTTGAACACTCACCTTATCATTAAAATCAACATGATTCTGGAGTATTGCTCTTTGATAAGTGGCTGTCCTTATATAATCCTGCATCATGTTCTGTTGCTGTGATAAACAACCATAAAACTGAAAGAAAAAACACCACATGGTTTTAGTCAATAGCTGATGAGTCTGATTTCCTGTTTTAAAGCATTTTAACTATTTTATGGCTTGCTGCTTAGCAAGTGGTATTGCCAAACCTTTGATGCTCCACTGTTAATTCACCAAAATTTCCCCTTACTGTAGGCCAGCTCATGGTTTCAGATGTTAGGAATGGTGACCAAACTGACAGCACAGCCATAGAATAAAAAGGATCCTTTTAAAAAATGTGTGAAAACACTTGGTCTGTGCGGGAATGTGGCTGAGACATGGAGATGTCACATGTTCAGTTTCCAGGGAGTTCCTCATTTATTTTTTCTTGGTGGTGGGGTTGTTGGGGAGGGGTGGTGGTTAGGGGCTAAGTATGTTATTTTTACAAATTCCTTATTGTGGCAAGTCTTTGTGGCTGAATTGTGCACCTTTAATTTGGATTTATACCTTAAAGGGCAGCTTAAAAGGCCGTGGCTTCAGCTGTCTCAGCCCCAAGCTCTAGAATTCTCTCCCTAAACCTCTCCGCATCTCTCGCCTCCTTTAAGACACTCTTTAAAACCTCTCTCTTTGACCAAGGCTTTCCTAATATCTCCTTATAGAGTCATAGAGTTATACAGCACGGATAGAGGCCCTTCGGCCCATCGTGTCCGTGCCGGCCATCAAGCCCTGTCTAATCTAATCCCATATTCCAGCATTTGGTCCGTAGCCTTGTATGTTATGGCATTTCAAGTGCTCATCCAAATGCTTCTTCAATGTTGTGAGGGTTCCTGCCTCCACAACCCTTTCAGGCAGTGAGTTCCAGACTCCAACCACCCTCTGGGTGAAAATGTTCTCTCTCAAATCCCCTCTAAACCTCCCGCCCTTTACCTTGAATCTATGCCCCCTAGTTATTGACTCTTCTACTAAGGGAAAAAGATCCTCAGTATCCATCCTATCTATGCCCCTCATAATTTTGTACACCTCAATCATGTCCCCCCTCAGCCTCCTCTGCTCCAAGGAAAACAAACCCAATCTGCCCAGTCTTTCTTCATAGCTGAAGCGCTCCAGCCCTGGTAACATCCTGGTGAATATCCTCTGCACCCTCTCCAACGCGATCACATCCTTCCTGTAGTGTGGCGACCAGAACTGCACACAGTATTCCAGCTGTGGCCTAACCAGTGTTTTATACAGCTCCATCATAACCTCCTTGCTCTTATATTCTATGCCTCGGCTAATGAAGGCAAGTATCCCATATGCCTTTTTTACCACCTTATCCACCTGTTCCGCCGCCTTCAGGGATCTGTGTACTTGCACCCCCAGATCCCTCTGCACCTCCGTCTTGCCTAGGGTCTTACCATTCATTGTGTATTCCCTTGCCTTGTTAGTCCCCCCAAAGTGCATCACCTCGCACTTTTCCGGGTTAAATTCCATTTGCCACTGTTCCGCCCATCTGACCAACCCATCTATATCGTCCTGCAGACTGAGGCTACCCTCCTCGCTATTTACCACCCTACCAATTTTTGTATCATCCGCGAACTTACTGATCATACCTTTTACATTCATATCCAAGTCATTAATGTAGACCACAAACAGCAAGGGACCCAGCACCGATCCCTGTGGTACCCCACTGGCCACAGGCTTCCAGTCACAAAAACAACCTTCGACCATCACCCTCTGCCTTCTGCCACTAAGCCAGTTTTGTATCCAACGTGCCAAGGCACCCTGGATTCCATGGGCTCTTACCTTCTTGACCAGTCTCCTGTGCGGGGCTTTATCGAAGGCCTTACTGAAATCCATGTATACCACATCCACTGCGTTACCCTCATCCACACACCTAGTCACCCCCTCAAAAAATTCAATCAAATTAGTCAGACATGATCTTCCCTTGACAAAGCCATATTGACTATCCCTGATTAATCCTTGTCTCTCCAAGTGGAGACTAATTTTGTCCCTCAGAATTTTTTCCAATAATTTTCCTACCACTGATGTTAGGCTCACTGGCCTCTAGTTCCCCGGTTTTTCCCTACTTCCCTTCTTGAATAATGGTACTACATTAGCGGTTCTCCAGTCCTCTGGCACATCCCCTGTGGCCAGAGAGGTCCTGAATATATGTGTTAGAGCCCCCGCAATCTCTTCCTTTGCCTCACACAGCAGCCTGGGATACATTTCTTCCGGGCCTGGGGATTTATCCATTTTTAGGCCTGCTAAAACCACCAATACCTCCTCCCTCTCGAGGTTAATATGTTCGAGCATATCACAGTCCCCCGGCCCTATTTCTATGTCTACATCGTCCTCCTCCATAGTGAAAACAGATGCAAAAAATTCATTTAGAACCCCTCCTACATCTTCCGGCTCCACACACAGATTGCCACTTTTGTCCCTAATGGGCCCTATTTTTTCCCTAGTTATCCTCTTACCCTTAATATACTTATAAAACATCTTAGGATTTTCCTTTATTTTGCTCGCCAGTGTTATTTCATGGCCCCTCCTTGATCTCCTAATTTCTTTTTTAAGTATCCTCCTGCACTTTTTGTACTCCTCTAGGGCTTCCTCCGTCTTTAGCCTTTTGTATCTGCCAAAAGCCCTCCTTTTTTTCCTAATCCATTCTCGTATATCCCCTGACATCCAAGGTTCCCTGTGGTTTTTGGAACCACCCTTGACCTTTACGGGAACATGTTGCCATTGTATGATCTCAATCTCCCTTCTGAAAGCCTCCCATTGCTCCGATGCGGATTTTCCTACAAGTAGCTGATCCCAGTCCATTTTGGCCAGATCCTGCCTTATCCTATTAAAATCGGCCTTCCCCCAATTTAGAACCTTTATTTCCGGCCCATCCCTGTCCTTTTCCATGACCACCTTAAATCTCACCATATTATGGTCACTGTCACCAAAGTGCTCACCTACTAGCACTTTTTCCACTTGGCCGGCCACATTCCCTAAAATTAGGTCCAGTACTGCCCCCTCTCTTGTAGGACTTTCTACATGCTGGCTCAAAAAGCTCTCCTGGATGCACTTTAAGAATTCTACACCCTCTGAGCCTTTCACACTTTGACTATCCCAGTTAATATTGGGGAAGTTGAAATCCCCCATTATTATTACCCTATTATTTGCACATTTCTCTGAGATTTGCCTACATATCTGTTCCTCTATCTCCCCCTGACTGTTTGGAGGCCTATAGTACACTCCCAGCAAAGTGCTTGCCCCCTTTTTGTTTTTAAGCTCCACCCATATGGCCTCATTAGAGGAACCTGCTAATATATCATCCCTCCTTACTGCAGTAATTGACTCCTTAATTAATATTGCGACACCCCCTCCTCTTTTACCTCCCCCTCTGTCTCGCCTGAAGATTCTGTACCCCGGAATATTGAGCTGCCAGTCTTGCCCCTCCCTCAACCATGTCTCCGTGATAGCAACAATATCATACTCCCATGTGTTTATCAACACGTTCAGTTCATCCACCTTATTTGCAAGACTCCTTGCATTAAAATAGATGCCATCCAGCCTTGCCCTTGTATATTTGCCCTGTCTACCAAGCTGACTTGTTTTTTTCTCTATAATTGGCAGCACATCACCCCCTATTTCAGCTCCCCTCTGTATCCCATCCCCCTGCCAAGTTAGTTTAAACCCCCCCCAACAGTGCTAGCAAACCTCCCCGCAAGGATATTTGTCCCGCTCTGGTTCAGGTGCAACCCGTCCGACTTGTACAAGTCCCACCTTTCCCAGAAGCAGGCCCAGTGATCCAGGAAACTAAAACCCTCCCTCCTACACCAACTCTTTAGCCACGCATTCATCTGCACTATCCTCCTATTCCTATACTCACTAGCACGTGGCACTGAGAGTAATCCAGAGATTACAACCTTTGAGGTCCTGCCCTTTAATCTGTTACCTAGCTCCCTAAATTCTTGATGCAGGACCTCATCCCCCTTCCTACCTATGTCGTTGGTCCCAATGTGGACCAAGACCTCTGCCTGCTCACCCTCCCCCTTATGTGGCTCGGTGTCAAATTTTGTTTGATAACTCACCTGTGAAGCACCTTGGACATATGTTAAAGGCGCTATATAAATGCAAGTTGTTATTTTTAGAAATAAGTTGCAGCCGAATTGTCTAGAACTGCCAGGACTGTTTTCAACATTGCAATTCCCTCAGCAGTTGTTAAGATTCAGTCAGGAAATGTTCAGTTCCTTTGATTTTTTTTCTTCTTAATCGGCTGTTTTTATTGTGGAAATAAATTTCCACATTTTTGTAATTTGTGGGGGATTTGTACAAGTTTCCAGTTTACATTTTGGCGGGTCTGTTGTAATGGGTAAATTTGCCAATGCAGCGCCTCTGTTATATACAAACTAAACTTGTTAAGTTAAATAAAAGTGTGAATGAATTATTGTCATATACTGCTAAACGTTAGAATGCTAAAGTAGAGACTTCTTCTAGTGGCTTAGGTAAGTGTGCTGCTGTGGTATTGAACCAGACAGATTTGGAAAGTTTCAATCCTAGATATGTGTGGAGTAAGCCGATCTTGCCTGGGGTAGCTGTTGGGTTGTTAGAATTGGCCTCAGCATCCCTGACTATGGAAGGAAAATATCAGCCAGGGTTCCCATTAAGATGCAGCTACTAACAAATCCAAAACTAAACATGGGGTATAGGAAGGTAGCATATTGATATTTTCTTTGTTGACGATGAAAATGCATTGAAAATCTCAACAACTAATGACACTGTGTTGCAGAGGTAAGTAGAAAACAACCAACAACAACTTATATTTATCACAGAAATCACAGAAACCCCACAGTGCAGATAGAGGCCATTTCGGCCCATCGAGCCTGCACCGACACATATCCCACCCGATCCCAGCAACCCCACGTATTTAATCCCCCTAACACGAAGGGTCAATTTATCATAGCCAATCAACCTAACCCACACATCTTTGGACTGTGGGAGGAAACCGGAGCACCCGGAGGAAACCCACGCAAACACGGGGAGAACGTGCAAACTCCACACAGACAGTCACCCGAGGCCGGATTCGAACCCGGGTCCCTGGCGCTGTGAGGCAACAGTGCTAACCACTATGCCACCGTGTTTAATGTAGTAAAGTGTCCCAAGGCGCTGCACAGGAGTATTATAAGACAAAAGATTTGACACCGAGCCACATAAGGATAAATTAGGGCAGGTGACCAAAAGCTTGGTCAAAGAAGTAGGTTTTAAGGAGCATCTTAAAAGGAGGAAAGAGAGGTAGCGAGGCGGAGAGGTTTAGGCAAGGAATTCCAGAGCTTAGGGCCAAGACTTTCCTAATATCTCCTTATGTGGCTCGGTGTCAAATTTTGTTTGATAACTCACCTGTGAAGTGCCTTGGGACGTACATTAAAGGCGCTATATAAATGCAAGTTGTTGGGAGAGCTTAGAACCATTATTAAAAACAAAGATTTTTGGTGTCGGTTTTCCAGTTTGGTCCAAAACTGGAGAGGTGGTAACATTAGTGCGTGTGGACGTGTGACAAGGACAGCATCAGGCTTGGTTGTACTGCTCCTTCTTCACATTTAAAATGGCCATCGCCATTAATTCAATGTAAAAACAAAATGGCCACTTGGGCAAGGTAGGTCTGCTCATACGTTTAGAACTGTAATCAGCATGAGTCAAAATAGAAAACACTAGAAATGCACAGCAGGTCCATGGGCATCTGAAAGAAAAATAACAAGGTAACGTTTTAGGTGGGGACTTTTACCCAAAACATTAACTTGCCTTTCCTCTTTCACAAGCTGGCAAGACTTGCAGTGTATCTTTCATTTTTCTATTTTTTTTAATCTCAGATTTCCAGCACTCAAATGTGTCTTCTTACTTCAGTCTGGGTCACCACCTTCAGAAACAGAGGAGGGAAAATAGTGAACAAGTAGTGAAGCAGCTACAATTAAGAGAGTAATTTATGAAAACAGTATTTCACCACAAAACCTGTATAGGATAAAAGTTTAGTTTTTCTGAATTGTGTAGAATTATCTAGAGGATAACTCAGCATCTCAGGAGGCCATCGAGTGGTTAGCCAAACTAGACATCCCATTACAGGAAACTTTCGATTAACCGGCACCTAAATAACCGGAAATGTCGGTTAACCGGCAAAATTCAGGAGTAGGTTCAGGTAACTTTTATTACTTACCTTCCTCCATGTGTTGCTGTGCAAGGGTGTGGCTGCAGCTGTTGCTAAGCTACAGA
Source organism: Somniosus microcephalus (assembly GCF_052327205.1). Lineage (NCBI taxonomy): Eukaryota > Metazoa > Chordata > Chondrichthyes > Squaliformes > Somniosidae > Somniosus > Somniosus microcephalus. The sequence continues at coordinate 96,474,399 of NC_140987.1, read as the reverse complement.
GATGCTTGCAACTTGTGGCCATTGTTTTGAACCTGTTGCTAAGCAACAGGGTTTGTTGCTTTATACGGAGCTCTCAGCTCCGTATCTTTCACTATAGCTTTCTGTTATCCGGAATTTTTGATGAACCGGCACCATGTCGGTCCCGTCCGTGCCGGATAAAAAAAGTTTCCTGTATAAGCTTTTCCCGTCATACGATAGCAAAGTATTTGGAGGTGTCTGTTTTCGGCTACAAAATTCTCTCGGTAATTGTTGCAATTCAGTCAAAAAATGTTTAGGTCTTGGAGTCTGTGCCCTGTAGTTTAACCCCTTGTCAGCCCAAGAGTTGGTCAAGTCTTCTTTGCAAGGAAAGATAGGACCTCACAATTCACATTCTGCAGCAAGTAAACATCAGCTTTAACTGTTCATTCCAGCAGCCTCTCAGGATTGAAGGAAAAGGACTTTTTCAAACAGATGGTTTGACATTGCAGCCTAGGCAGGGGTGGTGTTAGGATTGTGCAACCCGTGCAATTGCACAGGGCCTTGAGCCATTAAGGTCCCGAGCGGATCCACTGATAAGTTTAAGAATTGAGGTAAATAGATCTCGACTTTATCAAGGGGCCCCAAACCTTCCGGTAAAATGGCTCCACTGTGGAGACCCAAGATTCTGCAGATGTGCAGAGCTGGCTGTGACACTTTGGTCAGTGCTCTTGCGAGGAATAGTGATGTCATGATGTTGCGTTGTGATGCCACTACAGAAAATAATAGGAAGCTTTGTGTGTGGTGACATTGTGACGCACTATCACTACTGAAATGCACTGCTGCCGCCCTAGAACCACCTTTACAAGCCCCAGCCAGTGGAAAATGGGTCTTCCTTGCTGCAGGTCTAAAACCCAACAGGTTGACGTTGATGCGGCTGCCACACTACAGGAGCCTGTGGGCTAGGAAAAATATAAATGCGGCTAATATGTGTGGCCAAGAAAGGAGGCCAACTTGGTTACTACTCATTTTATTTCTATGGATGGAAGTACCTGTCTCTTGATGACCCACTTGGCATTGGGACTCAGCATGTGGTAACATACAAGTTCAGGGTTGAGTCACAACTTATCGGTATTCTAATGTGCCCTCTGTTGTACAGTGTATTCCTACACCAACGTGTTGCACCTTAAACTGTGCACTTAGGCTGCAATTCCTGAAATGCAATGATTATTGAACAATATAGGTTCAAACTCCAGAGCAATGAACCAGAGAAAGGCCCGTGTCTAATGACAGGAAAAACAGGAAACATTGGAGCTGCACAGCAGGTCATTCAACGTCTGGAAGAAAAGGATAGGCTGGTTTTTATAGAATAGCGTCCTAGAATTTAAAACACAGAAGGAGACCATTTGGCCCATCATCTATTTGCTGCTGCTAGCTCTTTAACAGCAGCTATTCAATCTAATCCCAGTTCCCTGCCCTTTTTGTGTATCCTTTTATACACTTAACTAATTTCCTTCTAACAGCCACTTGTAAAGTATTCCATGTTCGAATAATCCTCTGTGTGAAAATTTCTTTTAAGTTCCCCCTTTGTTCTTCTGGTGATAATCCTGAGTCTATGCCCCTTTCTTATTTATTTATCAACCAGTGAAACTAATCTTTTACTATTTAAGTTTTCAATAGCTATAATCATTTGAAATCTCTTATCAGATCCCCCTTTAGCTTTTTTGTTCCAGTGAAAAAGCTCCAGATTTTTGAGTCTTCATAATTATAACCTCATTGTTGGTGTCAGTCTCATGAATCTTAATTGAATCCTTTCCATGGCTCCAATATCCTTTTTATAATGGGGCCTTTGATGGCTTTTCCTACCTGCACTCCCACTTTTAAAGCTCCACGTACCTGCTCCCCTAGATCTCCATGCTCTTCACTAAGAGCCTTACCATTTAGGGAATACTTCCTTTCACTATCTTTCTTCTCAAAATGTACTACAGGAAACTCTCTTTTAACCGGCACCTAAATATCCAGAAATCTCTCTTAACCGGCAAAATTCAGGAGTAGGTTCAGGTAAGTTAGTGGCCATGTAACCGGGGTTCCTGGATCTGTGGCCATGTAACCGGGGTTCTTGCACCTGTGGCCATGCAACAGGGACTCCTGGATCTGTGGCCGTGTAACCGGGACTCCTGCACAAGTGCTGTGTAACCAGGGCTCCTGCACCTGTGGCCGTGTACGGGGCTCTCGTACCTTGGTAAGTATATCTCTCTGCAATCCGGACTTTTTGATCAACCGGCACCACGCCGGTCCCGGATAAAAAAAGAGTTTCCTGTACTTCACACTTAACTGCCTTGATCTGCATTTGCCCATTCCACTATCATGTCTCTGTCCTTCTGAAATCTCTTACATTCTTCTTCACAGTTTGTTATGTCTCCCAGTTTATCAACAAACTTATATTGCTCATGCTGTGTCCAAATCATTTATAAATGGAAAACAAGAGAGGTCCGAGCACATATTCCAGGCACACTATTACCCACATCCAGCAAATCTAAAAAATATCCATTTATCCCAACACTCTGTTTTCTGTCTCCTAGCCTTCCCTCTTTCAATGTGACTAAATTTCCTTTAAAACTATGGGAGTGAAATTGGTCTTTGTTGATAGTGCAAAATGGGCGATAATGAATCGTAGTTTGTTTTACACTCCACCTGATTTTCTTTGCCACTGAGTTCAGTGACAACTTATCAAATGCCTCCTAAAATTCCATATTCAACGCATTCCCTTTATCTATACACTTCGATTTCTTCAAAATTCCATTCAACTAGTCAACCATGATCTGCTCTATCCAGGAGTGTTCACTAATTTTATCCCATATTATGGACTCTAGTGTTTAGTCACAATTAGAGTCATAGAGATTGAGGCAAGATTGTTATATTTTTAATTATGTTTATCTTTTTTTTGAGCAGGGTTGTAACATTTGGCACCCTCCAGTCCTTTGGCACAATTCTATTAATGATTGTTAATTCCACTGCTATCTATTTCCAAGGCTCCTTCAGTTTTCTACTGAAAGGGGTTCTGCTGAAGGGTCCACCCAAAACATTCATTTTTTTCTTTCAGATGCTGAATTAACTGTTATGCATTTCAAGCATTTTCTGTTTTTACATCAGATTTCCAGCACTTCCTTTTATCACAGGCTAGATGTTCCACCCACCGACAAGGAATGGACGATAATCTAGGCCGGGTAGCTGGCTGGTTCTTACCTGGAAATATTGTGCTGCAGATGCATCTTCTGTTCGTTGGCTGAATGCTGAACGAGCTTTATTGGAGCTTTTAAAGATCTTTAAGGAATTGTAAAAGGTAAAGAACTCTGAAAATAAGGGAATAAACATTGTTAAAATCAACTAATTACAAGCCATGCTATAGACACAGAGATTTGGCAATATTATCACAGCTACCAACTCAAAGCACTCTTTGAAACGCTCCCTCGACAACACCACCTGGTACAATGTGACTGGTGCAACAGAATCAGCATTTTCTGTGCCAGATTGACTCATGGACCAACCTTGCAGTTTATACAGTGCTACAAGAGGAAATATTGGTACAGTGAAACCTCATTATAGCTACAGTAATTACAACTTGATCCAAATGAATACCTATTAGTAAAAAAAAAATCTACTTTACTGGTCCTCACAGGTTTGTAATATGCAGTAAGCTACTTATAGTGCAGTAGTGACTTCCCTAGAATGACTAACGTCCAATATAACTGGACAAATCAGATCACTCTGGGTGTGCAAGCACTGGAAAAATGTATCTGGACTTGTGTGGAGCTGCACAGTAGATGGTCAGTGACGGAGGGAAGATAGACATTTAACAATAAAACCACCTTGGCATGTACAATCCTGTCCAGACAAATCAAAGAAACCTACATACATGCTCATGGTTGGTTGGGCAGATACTGTTTGTCTAGTTTACCTGAACTGTACTGTACTGAAGTTTAAAAATTACTACAGTCACTTAGTAATCAACAGGTTAATATAATGACATTTTAATCTCTTCCAGGGTAAAATTATTTATTAACGATAGCCAATTGAGCTCTCTGCACACCAAATATACCAGCCCACAAAATGTTCCCGTGACCCAAATCGTTTCTGTGACCCAAATCATATGACCTTATGCAAAATCAATTCATAGAATCATAGAATGGTTACAGCACGGAAGGCGGCCATTCAACCCGTCTAGCCCATGCCAGCTCTCTGCAAGAACACCTCAGCTAGTTCCATTCCCACCCTTTCCCTGTAGCCCCACAATTTTTTTTCTTTCAGATATCTTTCAAAAGTGAGTTGAAAAAGTAAGATCGAGTCTGCCTCCACCACCCTTTCAGGAAATGCATTCCAGATTTTAACCACTCGATGCGTAAAAAAGTTTTTCTTACGTCATCTTTGGTTCTTTTGCTAATCACCTTAAATCTGTGTCCTCTGGTTCTCAACCCTTCTGCCAATGGGAACAGTTTCTCTCTACAGGAAACTTTGTGATATCCGGCACCGATGGGACCGAGCTGTTGCCGTCCCATCAAAACTGCCGGACAAACCAGCGCTAATGTTAAAACATACGGAGCTTTTGAGCTCCATATCTAGCAACAAACCCTGTTGCAACAGCTTCTAAACAGTCGGCCGTAGCTTGCAAGCATCTCTGTAGCTAAGCAACAGCTTTAGCTAGACCTTGCAGAGCCTGACTGGCGAAAAAAAAGCAACGAAAAGAAAAAAAACTTACTGAACCGACTCCTGAATTTTGCCGGTGGATCGAGCATTCTGGACAGTTAACCTCCGGATAAACCAAAGTTTCCTGTATTTACTCTGTCCAGACCCCTCATGATTTTGAACACCTCTATCAAATCTCCTCTCAATCTTCTCTGCTTCAAGGAGAACAACCCCAGCTTCTCCAGACTATCAACGTAAATGAAGTCCCTCATTCCTGGAATCATTCTCGTAAATCTTTTCTGCACCCTAAGGCCTTCACATTCTTCCTAAAGTGTGGTGCCCAGAATTGGACACAGTACTCCAGTTAGGGCCAAACTAGTGTTTTATACAGGTTCATCATAATTTCCACACTTTTGTACTCTATACCACTATTTATGAAACCCAGGATCCCGTAAACCTGCCCTGCCACCTTCAATGATTTGTGCGCACATGCCCCCAGGTCTCTCTGTTCGTGCAACCCTTTCAGAATTGTACCATTTAGTTTATATGTCCTCTCCCCATTCTTTCTACCAAAATGTATCACTTCAGACTTTTTTGTGTAGCCAAGTGGGAAAATGCAGTGAATATTTAAGTCCACTAAATGGCGCGGTTCATTTTCCCCTTTAGAATTTGAAAAAAGGAGAAAAGGGTTATGGGAAGGGCCATGTGATGCCAAAGGAACCTCCCCTTTCTTCACAGCCTCCATTTTCTAGATCCAGCGTGGGGGGTGTGCTCTGAGGAGAGTTGGGCAAGCCACTGCCGTATTTTGTCGACTGTGTTTTATGTATTTACAATTTCATCCTAAACCTAGACCCAAGTTATTAATACAGAATAAAAAACCCCAAAAACGAAAGTTCGTGTCCTGTGCTGCTCCATTTCGCCAGGCTACACATTTTGGTACCAGGAGTGGGGTCTGTTAGCTTGGAGGTTCTCAGGTTTGGGAAAGTTACATAAAATACGGCAGTGGGGGAAGAGCGGTGTGGTGCCAAGTGGACCTGGAGACGGACGGAGAGTGCTGCCTGGGGTTGCTAAGGAGGACCAGACCAGACAGACGGGATCCAGAGGGCGCCAGGACCAATCTGGGAGAGGACCCATCAAGGCACCGAGGAGGGACACCATTGGAGAAGAATCGTCACAGCGGCCATCCCATTCAGTGACTGTCAGGGACTTGTGAACTGAGTCAAAATGTTAGACCCTCCTGAGGAGGCGGGTGGAGCTCACAATTCGGATGGTGAGGACAATACCTCGAGTGTGGGTGAGGGCAACCAGATAGATCAACTCAAGGCACAGATTTCAGAGTTGAAAAAAAACCATGACCAAGCAATGGCAATTATTGCCACTCTAGGTAATGGGGCAACCAAGTCATATGTGTATGTACCCAGAGAGCGTCAGATCCAACCATTCAGTGGTGAGGTATCTAAAGATAGTCGTTCAGTTGATGAGTTCATTGAAGAGGTTGAAAGTGTACTACGAGCTAGAGATCAGACTCCTGCCGAGCAGGTAGATTTCATTCGATCTTTGTTGAGGGGGGCAGCCCTACAGGAAATTAGGTTACGGTTGGGTGGAGAGTCTAAGCAGCCCAGTGACCTGTTCAGTTACCTAAGGGGGGCTTTCACCGAAAAACGCAGTGAGTCCCAGCTGTTAGAAACTTTCTATGGACGTAAGCAAGAAGAGGGTTGATGCGCTATCAATTACTCATAAAAGACTGAGAGTTAGAAGAGTAACTAAAGGCTTTTATTAACAACAGAATGGAGATCTGCCTCGAGTGGTCGACCGGTCCAGGATACCAAGGGCTGGGGAGCAGTCACCTTTATACTAGGACCTGTGGGAGGAGCCAGCCGAGGCATGTCCAGGCATGTACACAGTGGAATACAAACAGGACAAACAGGAATACAAACAGTGGTTTACCACAAGGGTGAAGGTTTCCAAGAATACTCACATGCACTCTCTCAGATTATTAGAACTTTGGTAAAGCAATCACCTGATGCTGTGCCGGACACAAAACGGGTTGTCAGAAACAGATTTGTTGATGGTGTTTAGAGATCCCTCACTCCGGAGAGAGTTGCGCAAGTTTGTACGAGACAACCCCCAGTCTACCCTGTTCGATGTACGTGAGGAAGCTGTCTTATGGTCCTTAGAAGACCAGCCCTGTAGCACTAAAGTTGCAAAGAGCAAGAATGTAGTGTGCGACAGTACGGGGAGGGATCTTCAGTGTTCTGCCATTGGGGTACCAGGCAGCCAGGCTGTCACTTTACAGGATGTTCTTAAAGTGGTGGCGGAACAGGGTAAAGCTATCGGGGAACTAACAGAGGCAGTACGGGGTCTTGCTCTACAGAAGGAAAACACGGGTAATGACAAGGTTGGGAAACCTAGAGCCAAGCCAAAGTTCACTGATGAAGGTCAGCCTATTTGCTTTAAGTGCAACGGGGCGGGGCACATTGCCAAACAGTGTCCTCAGAAGCACGAGGTAGCAAACACATCCACCACTGCTGGCTGGGGTGCAGGAAAACTAACTCCCTCGATTGCCATGAGCCGGGCAATGCGAGGAAAACCTGCAGGCTCTCAGAACAGTACTGGTATTCGTGACAGATTTCTTGACCATGCAGTAGGTAAATGTCCAGTAGTAGATCTCAAGATTGGGGGGGTTACTGCTAACTGTTTACTGGATACCGGGAGCCAAGTCAGCACTATTACTGAAGTTTTTTTCAGAGAGCACTTACTTGGGAGGGATGAGGATATGCTGCCTACAACCGGGTGGCTTAAGATCACTGCCGCCAACGGGTTGGACATTCCCTACTTGGGCTACCTTGAGTTAGACGTTGAAACTATGGGCATAACCTTACCCGAATGTGGTTTCCTGGTAATCAAAGAGCATCAGCAGTCACAGCCTGCAGCACCAGGTCTTATTGGTATGAACATCATCAGCCGATGCAGACAACTAGTTCATGCTGAGTTTGACACTACTCTAGGGGGAAAGTTGGATTCAGATTGGAGGGAAGCATTTCAGCAAGTACAACAGTGTAACATCACTCCAAAGTCATCTTCTGTCCGTGTAGCTGGTAGGGGTGCTGTACATGTGCCTGCGTCTTCCATAGCTACAGTCTATGTAAAGGGACTTAAAACTCAGTCAGGTGGCAGCACTAAAATGCTGTTGGAGCCAGGTAACACACCATTGCCAGGTGGCCTGGTAGTTGTCCCCACTCTAGTTGAATCAAAGGGACATTTATTTCCAGTGCAAGTGGTAAATTTCTCTGAGGAGGATGTGTGGTTAAACCCCAGGACCAGGCTTGGTATTCCGACTCAGGCAGAGTGTGTAGACAAGGACTCCTGTGAGGTGCGATTTCAACGCATCTCCGCTGACACAGAGGAAGTAACTGTTGGCAGACAAGAAGGACAGATGACAGACCAAGACATTCAGTTGCTTTTGGACAAACTACACATAGGTGGCACACAGGGCCAACAAGCAGAGTTAGGTGCACTTTTAGCCAGGTATTCGGAAGTATTTGCTTTTAAGGATGAGGACCTAGGCTACACTGATAAAGTTGAGCATGAGATTAACTTGGTAGATGACGCACCAGTTACAGAGCCATACCGTCGTATCCCACCTACACTGTACAAAGAGGTGAGGGACCACATCACTAAGCTTTTAAGAAAGCGTGTCATCCAGGAGAGCAATAGTTCATACGCTTCACCCATAGTGGTAGTTCGTAAGACTGATGGAGACATACGACTATGTGTTGACTTTAGGAAACTAAACTCAAAAACCAGACGTAACGCATTTCCTTTGCCCCGCATTGACGAGAGTTTTGATGCCCTTCATGGTGCAAAGTTCTTCTCGACCATTGATCTTGCAAGTGGGTACCACCAGGTTGCTGTTCGTGAAAGTGACAGGCCTAAGTCTGCTTTTACAACTCCTTTTGGCCTTTTTGAGTACCTCAGAATGCCTTTTGGTGTCTGTAATGGACCTGCGACTTTTCAACGACTTATGCAAGCGACTATGAGCGACTTAGTGTTCCACATCCTATTAGTGTATTTAGATGACATCCTTGTGTTCTCTCAGACCTTCCCGGACCATTTAGAGAGGCTTGAGACAGCTCTAAGACGACTGAAAGAGACAGGTTTGAAAGTAAAGCTTGAAAAGTGTCACTTCCTGCAGCAGGAAGTCAGGTTCCTTGGGCATCAAATTTCAGGGGAGGGTATAGGGACAGATCCAGAGAAAATTGCCGCCGTAAAGAAGTGGCCGGTCCCCAGTACAGTCAAAGATCTGAGGTCATTTCTTGGTTTCTGTAGTTATTACAGGAGGTTCATTGAGGATTTTTCTAAACGAGCTGGCCCTCTCCATGACGTAGTCAATGCATGCCTTAGGGAAGACAGCCCAGCAAAAGCAAAACGGTTGTTTGAAGGTTCATGGACAGCGGCGTGCCAAGCTGCTTTCGAACAGCTGAAAGAAAAGCTGATCAGTGCTCCAGTGTTAGGTTACGCAGATTTCACTCAGCCTTTTATTGTAGAGACGGATGCCAGTAACCTAGGATTAGGTGCCATCCTCCACCAGCAGCAGGGAGATAGGAAGAGAGTGATAGCATATGCCAGTAGGAGGCTCCGTAATGCTGAAAGAAATGACAGAAACTACAGCAGTATGAAACTAGAGCTCCTCGCCCTCAAATGGGCTGTTTCAGAGAAATTTCGAGGTTACCTTCTAGGTTCCAAGTTCACTGTCATAACAGATAACAACCCCCTGTGTCACCTTTCTACAGCTAAGTTAGGTGCTGTTGAGCAAAGATGGGTGGCTCAGTTAGCTGTTTTTGACTTTGACGTCAAGTACCGCCCAGGCCGCTGTAATGCAGCAGCAGATGCCCTCTCTAGGCAGCCGTTAGCAGGGGAGCCCGAGTCAGACAGTGGGGATGCGGACTATGATGGTTGTGTGGCCATATGTAATGTCACTCACAAGGGAACAGCTCTAGGACCAGACTTAGGGACAGCAGGAGTCAAGTGCTGTAAAGTCAGACAGATCCGTGTTTCGGACGCAGAAGAAAGTACTGAGCGTAGTGAGTTGCAGGGTAACACACCAACACTTCCCGGTTACTCTAAAGAGGAACTACGTAAGTTTCAGGACACAGACCCCACCCTCAGCGTGTTTAGGAAGTTTTGGGGTGAGCAGCGAAGGCCAACTTACAAGGAGAGGTCGCAGTTATCCAAGCTAGTATTATCCACGTTAAAGCAGTGGCCCCGTATTTGTGAGCAAGATGGTTTGTTGTACCGTGTAATCGAGGACGTCCATGTTGGTGAGTGTCACCAGCTACTACTGCCCTCTTGTTTGAAAGAAGTCGTGCTTGAAGGTGTGCATGATCGTATGGGCCATCAGGGAATAGAGCGCACACAGAACCTTTTGAGACAGAGATGTTTTTGGGTTGGGATGTATGGGGATGTGGAACAGTGGGTCAAGAAATGCGAGAGGTGTGTTTTGACAAAAATGCCCCACCCCAAGATACATGCCCCTATGAAATCATTTCTAGCCTCCCGGCCCCTTGAAGTAGTTGCTGTAGATTTCACCATGCTGGAACCGGCCTCCGATGGTCGTGAGAATGTGTTAGTGGTGACCGATGTTTTCACTAAATTCACACAAGCCTTCCCTACTGGGGACCAAAAGGCTGATACCACGGCAAAAGTCCTTCTCAAAGAGTGGTTCATGAAGTATGAGGTCCCAGAAAGATTGCATTCAGACAGAGGTCGAAATTTTGAGAGTGAAATCATTGCCGAGCTGTGTAAGCTTTATGGTGTAAAGAAAACCCGCACTACCCCACACCACCCAGAAGGAAATGCTCAATGTGAGAGATTCAACAGATCTTTACATGATCTTTTGCGTACACTGCCTCCAGAAAAGAAGCGCCGCTGGCCTGAGCACTTATCTGAGTTGGTGTATGCCTACAATGTAACACCCCATGCTACGACTGGCTACTCACCGTACTATCTGCTTTTCGGGGTTCATCCACACCTTCCTGTAGATGCTTTATTAGGTCAGGAGCAAGTGTTAGACAAGAAACATGAGTGGTTGGTTGTCCACCAAGAGCGTTTGAAGGAGGCACATGCAAGGGCAAGAGAGTACACTGAAAAGAAATCAGCTCAAAGAATTGAACTTAACAAAGACAAAGTGTACTGTCCAACCATTGAGGTGGGTCAGTTGGTATACTTACGACACAGGCCTTTGGGTAGGAACAAAATTCAGGATGCTTGGGGTCCTACTGTGTACAGAGTGGTGGAGGTACAGGGCACTACACATGCAGTTGAGCCTGTAGAGGGCGGTCCTTTAAAAAGGGTCCATAGAGTTAATCTTAGGCCACGTGTTACCCCTGTCCCTGAGCCTAGGCGGACGAGAACCAAGTCCCCTGTCACCGTACCCCCTGTCACTCTTTTGACAGAATCGTTGCCAGAGCCCTCTGATACTGAGTTTGTTGTGGTAGAGGAAGTCACCTATCCAGAGTTAACTCAGGAGGAAAAAGTAAACAATGATCCTGTTGGTAACGCCCAAGATGTACAGGAATCAGAGGCTGTTTCTGAGCCAGAGCATTCAGATCCTTCTGAGTGTGGGATTGAGGTTGAGGTACCCATTCCGGCTCCTCGCAGAACTAAAAGAGCCAATGCTGGGGTAAACCCTAACCCATACCATTTGCCTCAGTCAGCCTGTAATGCAGTCTCACTCAGTCCTGAGGTGTTCTCTCATGTTTTATCGAGTCTGGGTACTGCATTTTTTCGAGAAGCTGTAAAAGAAGTGAAAAACGGGTGCTAAGTCACCGAGGACGTTGACTTTAAAGCAGGGGAGAATGTAGCCAAGTGGGAAAATGCAGTGAATATTTAAGTCCACTAGATGGCGCTTCATTTTCCCCTTTAGAATTTGAAAAAAGGAGAAAAGGGTTATGGGAAGGGCCATGTGATGCCAAAGGAACCTCCCCTTTCTTCACAGCCTCCATTTTCTAGATCCAGCGTGGGGGGTGTGCTCTGAGGAGAGTTGGGCAAGCCACTGCCGTATTTTGTCGACTGTGTTTTATGTATTTACAATTTCATCCTAAACCTAGACCCAAGTTATTAATACAGAATAAAAAACCCCAAAAACGAAAGTTCGTGTCCTGTGCTGCTCCATTTCGCCAGGCTACATTTGTGTTAAATTTCATCTGCCAGGTGTCCACCCATTTCACCAGCCTGTATGTCTTCCTGAAGTCTATCACTCTCCTCCTCACTGTTTACTATACTTCCAAGTTTTGTCTCATCTGCAAATTTTGAAATAGTGCCCTGTACACCCACGTCCAAGTCATTAATATAGATCAAGAAAAGCAGTGGTCCTAGAACCGACCCCTGGGGAACACCACTCTACATCTTCCTCTGCACATAATTTCTGTAATACTTATGAAGCCAGTAATAATCTTCACTTGGCAAAAACTAGGCAAATTTCAGTACATTTTCACTGGACGAAGATTGGAGCAAATTTTCACTGGCACCATGAGTGCTTTAAGTGATTTAAAAATAAGTGGACAAGCAGGTTGTTACTTCAACATCTTGTAGCCTAACTGACGTTCTGGAATCCTGGGCCTAATTCCCTCATTGGATTGATCCTGTAGAGTCAATTCCCAAGGTGCTTAGCATAAGTGCTATTGGGTTACAGCATTATCTTATATATGTGTGTTGCTACTGGCAGGTGCGTAATACTCCTGCTGCTTCGCAATACAAAAGGAGGTAAACTCTGCTCGTCTGATGTCATCCTAACCCTCATATTTCATGCAACCTTCAGGAGGTGCGGTAAATGAGGGCTGCCTTCCGATCAGCCCTTCAATGGGCCCTGCAAGCAGGCATAGCACGCTGACAAAGACAAAAATGAAAAACTCAGCTTCTTCTAACCCTCTAGTATCATTATTAAAGCCTAAGTAGACACTCAGCTAGGGACCTACAGCTGCTTGGCTCTGCTGGACTAATATAGACCGTGACAGATATTTCAAGACCCACCAAGGCCATGTTAAACCCTCTTTGCTGGAATGCACCCAGGAACAAAGGAGAAGAAAAGGGGTTAAAGACTTATTACACTGGGTTTCCGCCTCCTTTTACAGTGCCCAGGATCTTCTGGGGTTTTCCTGTGGTTACGGGGGAGGCGTGCTGGAGGGCTTGTGGAGGTGCAAGTAAAGGGAAACCATTCAAATGAAATGGATGGGCCCTAAAGGGGTCTTCTGCCTCATTTTCGTTTGTTAGGCTGGGCAGGTGCGCACTAGGCCTTGTGCTCAACCCTCCTTAGATTGGCGGTCTATAAAGATAAATGCCACCTTTCTTCCACAAGGTACAGTAGAACCTTGGGGCTGCAGGTGGTCTTGTTCTTGACAGCAGTCAGAAGGCCCTACAGTTAACAACCATTATCACTGCTGGAGGCCTCAGGCTATATTTCTACCCCCTATTCAGGGTGCAGTCTTTGGCCAAGAGGTGACTTTATGGGGAAGGTCAGGCCCATGCAGTGGAGGAGAATCCAACCCTATATTTCTGAATTTAAAAATAGTCAACCAAGTATATAAGGTAGGTCAAAGGCAAAACTGTACCTTTAATGCACATGAACAAACACTTATAGGTGTACGAATATAAGGATTAATAGAATGAGAAATGACCATTTAGCTCATTATGTCAACCCCCTCTGACAAACCGTGCATAATTTGCATTATCATGACCTCTCTCCAACATATCTAGTCTAAAGAATGCAAAACTTCCATAAAGATAGACTGTTTCTGAAATTTCTCCACGACTCCCACAGTAATCTAACACATCACTAGACATTACAATCTGCATTATTCAACTGTGACCGATTGCATTCCACAGAAGACTTTCCCATGGTCTCAACAGGACTGGAACAATACTTTTCCATAGAGTACTGATCATCCATGTCTATACTTACCCTTGTAATGGTTAATTGTATCCTTAACTAGACAAACATCAGGTTTATTCTTTGTTTCCATTATTTGTTTTCTTTTCTCTGAAACCAACCATCCATTAAGAAAGCTGAATGTGGTAGTAAACTGCAAATTAACTACATTAAAATCTTATTTTCATAGGCTCCCCAGATTTAGCTATATTTTTGTTGCAAGATCCAAAATAGATGATTTGTCCCAAGTTTTAAAAAAAAAAAAGCTGTCTATGTAAGTCTCTGAAATTACAGAATGCAAGGGCTTTGTTACGTCCGTGTATAATCAGACACAGACTGCGGAGAACGGTACAAACGGTGTTTACTCAACGTGGCTCAGACTGCAACTGATCTGTACAGATTACTACTCAATGTTATATAGAGGTGTGGTCACTGCCGGTACTACAGTATACATGAGCTGTAAAAAGTAGTTCCCCCCCTTAAAAAGGTACATACATTACAATTCCTCCCCTTTTAGATTAACAGTACCATAACACTCATTTAACAATTAAATATCAAACTAATTACTGTTGTGTATGTACCTTTAAGGGAATAACTGGTTTTAGACTGCAGTACTGGCAGTGACCACCCCTGTATAAAAGGCCTGAGCAGGCTTCTGTATTTCAGTCTGACGTTGCCTCCTGTTCAGTAAAGTACCTGTTAAACTGTTCTCCCGAAGTCCGTGTATTATTGAGGCGCGGACTTTACAGTGGCGACGAGTAAGTTTGAACTCACCTGCAGTGTGGCATCATCTCACGGGGATCTCGCCCTGAGAGGAGGGTTCTGGAAGGTCGTAGTCTGAGCAACGGGCGTCGACCGAGGGCAACCGCCCAAAGAATTCATCGGTGTTCGGAGAATTGCGGGAGAGACTGTGGAGAGCTGTGCTTGGCTCCCCAGTTAAGGTGTTCCAGCAAATCGTGCTGGTAGCAGGTAGCGCGCTGACCCTTCCGGACTGCGGCGGGCTCAAGCTCGATCGAGCGGCTCTACAAAACGGGCCACGCAGCGTCGCGGGGAAAAGAAAACAAGAGAGAGGGTGGAGCGCCCAGGGTGCGGTCGGTGCTCAAGAACAGGGCAGCGGAGAGAAAATAAACGGGGGGAAGGAAAGCGAGACGCGCCGAAGCCGCGGGTCGCCGCCATTACCCTGTAGAACACTAGGAGCAGCGTGGCAGCAAGGGGAAGAAGCAAAAGCGCGGGAGGCGCCATTTTATCCCGTTGGGGAAGAAGCAAAAGCACGGGAGGCGCCATTTTATTCCATTGGGGAAGAAGCAAAAGCACGGGAGGCGCCATTTTAAATCACCCAAGATGCCGAAAAGTGGCAGTATCACTGCTTTCGACAACGAGGTAGAAGACTGGACCACGTATGTGGAAAGAATTGAAGTGTACTGAAAGGCAAACGAGGTGGCCGATGGAAAGAGGGCGTCGGTATTATTAAATCTGATAGGCGCGAGTACGTACGGCCTATTGCGGAATTTAATTACCCCAGCTAAACCAATGGAGAAAAGTTTTGAGGAGATTGTTCATATCTTACAGGAACACCCAAGCCCTACACCACTGCTGATAGCAGAAAGATTCAAGTTCCATAAAAGAAACCAGCACAAAGATGAGAGCAATGCTGACTATCTTACGGAACTACGCAAGTTATCGAAGCACTGCCAGTTCGGAGCAGGACTGGCAGACACCTTACGGGATAAGTTTGTCTGCGGGCTCCAGAGTGAAGGAACCCAGAAACGACTACTTTCAAAAAAGGACCTGACGCGAGAACAGGCTTTCAGCGTGGCAGTATCTTACGAAGCAGCAGCACGGGGAGCTGTGGAAATACAACAGAAACCACAAGAATACAGCGCTAACGAAATGGCGTATGGGGCAGAAAAGTGCTATCGCTGCGGCAGAACAACCCACGAGCAGAAGGACTGCTGGGTTAAAGACAAAGTATGCAGGCAATGCGGAAAAATGGGACATATAGCAAGAGTCTGCAGGTCGGGAAAGAAAACCAACATGACAAGAACTATTAAGGAACAGTACAGGAAAGTAAAGAAACTGACAGACAGTAGTTCGGAAGATTAGGAGAGTGACAAGGACTCCGGGAGCAGGAGACTAAGTTGTCTAAAGTTACACAACGTGATCGCAAAGGAAGATCACCGAACCATTTGGGTCACCCTCATGATAGCAGGGTCCCCAGTAAAGATGGAATTGGACACAGGATCAGCCCTAACTGTCATGAATCGACGAGACTATGAGCGGCTATTCTCACACATACCCTTAAAGGACACGTCCATTGTATTGAAGACATACACAGGGCAAAAGGTCTACCCCAGAGGAATAATAAGGGTGCCAGTTAAATATAACTGGCAAGGAAACACAGAAACTATATATGTATAGACTATGAGATGGTGGACCACCATTATTGGGACGTGAATGGATCCGAAAAATACAATTGGATTGGCATTCCATTCTGGCGCTAACTGTGACTGACAAAAAGGATGATGACGTCGCACCTGGACGTCTGTCACAAATTCTATGTGACGCGGAAGAGGTGTTCCAACAAGGACTTGGGACTCTAAAAGGAGTAAAGGCAACCATAAAGGTAGAGGATAACGCAACCCTAAAATTTTTCAAGGCCAGACCGGTGCCATACGCGATCCGCCCAGCCGTTGAAGCTGAACTGGAGAGTCTGGAGCATTCGGGTTTGCTGTCCAAGGTGGACTGGAGCGAGTGGGCCACACCCATCGTTCCTGTAATGAAGAAAGCATTGAGCAGCACGCCTGGGGAGCCAAGGAAGGTTTGCATCTGTGGGGACTTCAAGGTGACTGTGAACCCAGTCCTGCACACAGTACAGTATCCACTTCCGCGGATAGAAGATATTTTCGCCTCACTATCTGGAGGGAAACGTTTTACAAAGATTGATCTGGCTCAAGCGTATCTACAAATGGAGGTGGAAGAAGCATCTAGGAAATACCTCACGATAAACACTCACAAAGGCCTTTACCAGTACAATCGACTGGTATTCGGGGTAGCATCAGCCCCGGCTATTTGGCAGAGGGCGATGGAACAAGTCCTGCAAGGGATCCCGGGGACCCAGTGTTATTTGGACGACATCCTGGTTACGGGCGAAAATGACAATGAACACCTTGCAACCTGGAGCAGGTGCTCACGAGATTACAGGAATATGGGCTACGAGCCAACCGCCCCAAATGCGAGTTCTTCAGGAGACAAATCTCGTATTGTGGCCACATGATTGATGAGGAAGGGTTGCATAAGTCCCCAGACAAGATTGAGGCAGTAGTCAAGGCTCCAGCACCGGAAAATGTGTCGCAACTGAGGTCGTTCCTCGGGTTGGTGAACTACTACCATAAGTTCTTGCCGAATTTATCTACAATTCTGCACCCACTGAACGCCCTGCTTCAAACTGGAGTAACATGGAAATGGAGTGATGAGTGTAAGCGTGCCTTTCAGGAATGTAAATGCCTAATCACTTCAAAAGAAGTATTGGCCCACTACAACCCAACACTACCGATTCGGTTGGCATGTGATGCGTCACCTTACGGCATTGGAGCGGTGCTGTCACACTAATTCCATGACGGTTCAGAGAGGCCAATAGCCTTTGCATCGCACTCGCTAACCTCAGCCGAGCGTAACTACGCCCAGATTGACAGGGAGGCCCTCAGCCTGGTGTGGGGGTGAAGAAGTTCAATCACTATCTGCACGGGCAGAAATTCACCCTACTGACTGATCATCAGCCCCTGGTCTCCATTTTTAACCCAAAGAAGGGCGTTCCGGTGATGACGGCGCAATGGCTGCAAAGATGGTCACTTTTTCTAGGGGCACATCAGTACGACATCGAGTACAAAGGAACGAAACAGCATGGAAACGCTGATGGGCTTTCGCGCCTACCGTTGCCTACGGTGGAAGAAGCACCTGCAGTGGACCCTGTGGAGATATTCCATGCGACCATAGTCGAATGTTTGCCCGTTACAAACGCAAGTATTGAGAAGGAAACCCGAAATGACCCGACACTCTCTCGGGTACATGATTTGACGGTGACGGGATGGCCAGCATATGGCGACTCACTGTTGCCAGCATTCTCGCCAAGGAGAGAACAACTGTCAGTGTGCCGGGGGACCTTGATGTGTGGATCCCGAGTGGTAATCCCACCCAAGTTAAGGGATAGAGTGCTCAATGAGCTTCATGTGGGTCATCTGGGAGGGGTAAAAATGAAGAGCCTAGCCAGGGCGTTTGTGTGGTGGCTGGGAATCGATAAAGAAATCGAGGATATGACCAAGAGATGCACAGGATGCCAGAAGGTCCAAAACGCCCCACCACAGGCCCCGCTACATCCATGGGAGTGGCCCTCATCTCCATGGCAATGGGTACACACTGATTTTGCTGGTCCATTCATGGACTCAATGTTTCTAATCGCTGTGGACGCCCATTCGAAATTGCCAGAGGTCATTAAAATGTCCTCCACCACCACGGAGAAAACTATTGCAGTCCTAAGGACCATCTTCACCAGGAATGGGTTGCCAGAACAGATTTGCTCTGACAATGCGGACAATCCAGAATGCGACACATGCAGTAACCGACCAAACTCCAGCCATACTGTTTTTCAACCGAAGGCTAAGATGTCGCTTGGATTTGCTCAAACCAAACATAAGACGAGATGTTGAGGATAAGCAGTTCCAGCACATAAATGAGAAGCCAACCAGGAGCTTCAAGATAGGGTAACCAGTCTTGGCCCACGACTACCGAACAGAAAAATGGCAGCCAGGAACGATATGCACACAGCAGGGACCACTAATGTACACAGTAGACGTTGGAGAGAGCATCGTGAGACGCCATGCTGACCAGATTCTAGAGTCACAGGAACAAGCCAAACCTATACCACAAGCATGTGCACCTGGTAATGAGCCCGAAGTACAGATTGCGTCTACCTCAGAAGCAGGGGTATTGAAAGCTGACGAACCAAACAATGACAATGAGCCAGAATCGACTCCACCGCAAGAACAGGATACTCGAGAAAGGCGCTATCCAGTCAGGATCAGGAAGCCTCCTCAAAGACTGAACTTATAAATGACTATTTCAGTTGATGTATATAGTACCGAGAAAATTGTAATTGTAATTAGTTATTATTTAGTTGTTAAATGAATGTTATGTACTGTTTATCTAAAAGGGGAGGAATTGTTGTGTATGTACCTTTAAGGGAATAACTGGTCTTAGACTGCAGTACCGGCAGTGACCACCCCTGTATAAAAGGCCCTAGCAGGCTTCTGTATTTCAGTCTGACGTTGCCTCCTGTTCAGTAAAGTACCTGTTAAACTGTTCTCCCGAAGTCCGTGTATTATTGAGGCGCGGACTTTACAATTACAATTAACACTTTTAACATGCAACATTAGCTAAAATTAGTCTATTTATAAATTCAGTCTTTGGGGAGGCTTCCTGATCCTTTCTGGATAGCGCCTTTCCCAAGTGTCTTGCTCTTGGTGCGGAGGCGATTCTGGCCCCCTGTCGTCGGTTGGTTCATCAGCTTCCGATGCTATTGTTTCTGGGGTAGATGCTACCTGTACGTCGGGTTCATCACCAGGTACGTATGGGCGAGGCATGGGGTTGACTTGTTCCTGTGACTCTAGGATCTGGTCAGCATGGCATCTCACGATGCTCTCTCCAATGTCCACTGTGTACATTAGTGGGCCCTGCTGTGTGCATATCGTTCCTGGCTGCCATGTTTCTGTTCGGTAGTCACGGGCCAAGACTGGTTGCCCTACATTGAAGCTCCTTGTTGGCTTCTCATGGATGTGCTGGAATTGCTTACTCTCAACATCTCTTCGTAAGTTTGGTCTGAGCAAATCCAGGCGAGATCTTAACCTTCAGTTAAAGAACATCATGGCTGGGGCCTGGTTGGTGACTGCATGTGTCGCATTCCGGTAGGCGAACAGGAAATTGTCCACCTTGTGCTGCAGCGGAATGTTGTCATTGTACATAGCCTTTATTGCCTTCTTAAAGGTTTGTACGAACCTCTCAGCCAATCCATTTGTGGCTGGATGATACGGGGCGGATGTGTAATGCCTTACCCCATTCTTTTTCAAGAACCTCCGGAACTCTTCGGACACAAACTGTGGTCCGTTGTCGGAGCAAATCTGTTCTGGCAAGCCATTCCTGGCAAAAATGGTCCATAGAACTGCAATAGTTTTCTCTGTGGTGGTGGAGGACACTTTGATGACCTCAGGCCATTTTGAGTGCGCATCCACGGCTATTAAAAACATTGAGTCCATGAATGGACCAGCAACATCAATATGCACCCGTTGCCATGGAGATGAGGGCCACTCCCATGGGTGTAGAGGGGCCTGTGGTGGTGCATTTTGGACTTTCTGGCATCCTGAGCAGCTCTTGGTCAGGTCCTCGATTTGTTTATCGATTCCCGGCCACCACACATAAGCCCTGGCTAGGCTTTTCATTTTTACCCCTCCCAGATGACCCTCATGAAGCTCATTGAGCACTCTATCCCTTAACTTGGGTGGAATTACCACTCGGGATCCACACATCAAGGTCCCCCGGCACACTGACAGCTGTTCTCTCCTTGTCGAGAATGCTGGCAACAGTGAGTCGCCATGTGCTGGCCATCCCTTTACCGTCAAATCATGTACCCGAGACAGTGTTGGGTCATTTCGGGTTTCCTTTTCGATACAAGCGTTAGTTACCGGTCGGTATTCAACTATAGTCGAATGGAATATTTCGACAGGATCCACTGCTGGTGCTTCCTCCGCAGTAGGCAGTGGCAGGCGTGATAGCCCATCAGCATTTCCATGCTGTTTCGTGCCCTTCTATTAAATCTCATAGTGGTGCGCCCCTACAAAAATTGACCATCTTTGTAGCCGTTGCGCAATCATCGGAACGCCCTTCTTTGGATTAAAAATGGAGACAAGAGGCTGATGATCAGTCAGCAAGGTGAATTTCTGCCCGTGCAGATAGTGATTGAACTTTTTCACTCCCCACACTAGGCTGAGGGCCTCCCTGTCAATCTGGGCGTAGTTACGCTCGGCTGAGGTTAGTGACCGTGACGCAAAGGCTATTGGCCTCTCTGAGCCGTCCGAGAATTTGTGCGACAGCACCGCTCCAATGCCGTAGGGTGACGCATCACATGCCAACCGAATTGGTAATGCTGGGTTGTAATGGGCCAATACCTCTTTCGATGTGATTAGTGTTTTGCTCTTCTGGAAAGCTCATCTACATTCATCACTCCACTTCCATGGCTCCCCAGTTTGCAGTCGGGTGTTCAGTGGGTGTAGTATTGTAGACAAATTTGGCAAGGACTTATGGTAGTAGTTTACCAGCCCGAGGAACGACCTCAGTTGTGACACATTTTCCGGTGCTGGAGCCTTGACTACTGCCTCAATCTTCTCTGGGGACTTATGTAACCCCTCTTTATCGATAACGTGGCCAGAATACGAGATCTGTTTTCTAAAAAACTCGCATTTGGGGCAGTTAGCCCATATTCCTGCAATCTAGTGAGCACCTGCTCCAGGTTGGCAAGGTGATCACTGTCATTTTTGCCCGTGACCAGGATGTCGTCCAAATAACACTGGGTCCCTGGGATCCCTTGCAGGACTTGTTCCATTGCCCTCTGCCAAATAGCCGGAGCTGATTCTACCCCGAATACCAGCCGGTTGTATTGGTAGAGACCCTTATACATAGATACATAGATACATAGAAGATAGGAGCAGGAGTAGGCCATTCGGCCCTTCGTGCCTGCTCCGCCATTTAATGAGATCATGGCTGATCCTTTAATTCAGTATCCCGTCCCCGCCTTCTCTCCGTAACCCTTAACCCCTTTTGCCCGTAGAAATATATCTAATTCCCTCTTAAATATATTTAATGAGCTGGCATACACTGCCCTCTGTGGCAATGAGTTCCACAGGTTCACCACTCTCTGAGTGAAGAAATTCCCCCTCATCTCTGTCCTAAATGGTTTAGCCCTTATCCTTAAATTATGTCCTCTAGTTCTGTTCTCACCCGCCAAGGGAAACATTCCTTCTGCATCCAGTCTGTCTAGACCTGTCAGAATTTTATACACTTCTATGAGGTCCCCTCTCAATCTTCTAAACTCCAGTGTGTACATCCCTAAACTACATAGTCTCTCCTCATAGGTCATTCCCGCCATTCCTGGTATCAGCCTGGTGAATCGCCGCTGCACCCCCTCCATGGCAAGAACATCCCTCCTCAGATGAGGCGACCAAAACTGTACACAGTACTCGAGGTGTGGTCTCACCAGTGCCCTGTACAGCTGCAGCAAGGTATCCCTGTTCCTGTATTCTAACCCTTTTGCTATGAAGGCCAGCATACCGTTTGCCTTCTTGACCGCCTGTTGCACCTGCATGCTCGCCTTCAGTGACTGGTGTACAAGAACACCCAGGTCTCTCTGCACTTCCCCCTCTCCCAATCTATTGCCATTTAAATAATAATTTGCCCTCCCGTTCCTGCACCCAAGGTGGATAACTTCGCACTTGTCCACATTATAGTGCATCTGCCATTTATCCGCCCAATCGCCCAGTCTGTCCAAATCGCTCTGGAGCTTCCTGGTCTCTTCCTCTGAGCCCACCCCCCCTCCTAGTTTAGTGTCGTTTATGGGTGTTGATTGTGAGGTATTTTTTTGATGCTTCTTCTACCTCCATTTGCAGATACGCCTGGGCCAGATCAATCTTAGTTAAGCGTTTCCCTCCAGATAGCGAGGCGAAAATATCTTCAATCCGCAGAAGTGGATATTGTACAGTGTGAAGGACCGGTTTCACTGTTACCTTAAAGTCCCCACAGATGCGAACCTTCCTTGGTTCCCCAGGCATGCTGCTCAACGACTTTTTCATCACAGGGACGATGGGTGTAGCCCACTTGCTCCAGTCTACTTTGGACAGTACACCTGAACGTTCCAGACTCTCCAGCTCTGCTTCGACGGCTGGGCGGATCGCATAAGGTACCGAACTGGCCTTAAAAAATTTTGGGCTTGCGTTTTCTTCAATTTTAATCGTCGCTGTCATGCCTTTTAGTGTTCCGAGTCCTTGCTGGAACACTTCTTTCGCGTCAGTTAGGATCTTTGACAGTCACCCAGGTGTGACGTCGTCATCCTTTTTGTCAGCCACAGTCAGTGCCTGTATGGAATGCCAATCCAGTTGTATTTTCCGGAGCCATTCACGTCCCAGTAATGGTGGTCCTCCATCTTGCAATACATACAGGTCTAGTTTTGGTGTTTCGTTACTGTTATATAGAACGGTCACCCTTATTTTTCCTTTGGGGTAGACTTTTTGCCCCGTGTACGTCTTCAAAATAATTTTTGTGTCTCTCAAGGGTATGTGTGAGAATAGCCGCTCGTAGTCCCGTCGCTTTATGACTGTTAGGGCTGATCCTGTGTCCAATTCCATCTTTACCTGGACTCCTGCTATCTTGAGAGTGACCCAAATGGTTCGGTGATCCTCCGTTGTGATCACATTATGTAGTTTCAGACAACTCAGTTCCCTGCTTTCGGAGTCGTTATCACTCTTTTGTTCGTCTGAACTATTCTCCGTTATCTTATGTACCTTCTTGTACTTTCCTTTGGTCGGTTTCTTATTGCTGGTTTTCTTTCCTGACCTGCAGACTCGTGCTATGTGTCCTACTTTTCCACACTGTCTGCACACTTTGTCTTTGAACCAGCAATCAGTCTGGTCGTGTGTTGTTCTGCCGCAGCGATAGCACTTCTCTGTTCCATATGACATTTCGTTTGTGCCATATTCTTGCGGTCTCTGTTGTATCTCTGCAGCGCCCCGTGCTGCTGCTTCATATGATACCGCAATGCTGAAAGCCTTTTCCAGCGTAAGGTCCTTTTCAGATAAAAGCTGTTTCTGGGTTCCTTCACTTTGAAGCCCACACACAAACTTGTCCCTTAAGGTATCTGCCAGTCCCGCTCCAAACTGGCAGTGTTTCGATAGTTTGCGCAATTCTGTTAAATAATCAGCATTGCTTTCATCCTTATGCTGGTTCCGTTTGTGAAACTTGAATCTTTCTGCTATCAGCAGCGGTATGGGGTTTAAATGTTCCTTTAGTATCGTTACTATGTCTTCAAAACTCTTTTCCATTGGCTTCGTTGGGGTTACTAGATTTCGCAATAACCCATACGTCTTTGCACCCATTAAATTCAACAATACCGACGCTTTCTTGTCATCTGACACCCCATTTGCCTTGCAGTACACCTCTATTCGTTCGACATATGTAGTCCAATCTTCGACTTCATTGTCAAATGCGGTGATACTGCCACTCTTCGGCATTTTGGGTGTGGTTTAAAATGGCGTCTCCCAATGGCTTAAAATGGCGTCTCCCGCGCTTTCCTTCCTCCCCCGCTGCTGCCGGTTCTCGTGGCAATGGCGGCGCCCTGTAGGTTTCGCGCGCTTCTCCTTCTCTCCGACGCTGCTCGGCCCCTGAACACCGGCTGCGCCCTGTGCGCTCTGCTCTCTCTCTCTCTCCCCCGTCGACGCTGCTCGGCCCTTTGCTGTGCCGCTCGGTCGGGCTCTAGCCCGCCGCTGTCCGGGAAGGGTCTGCGCACTACCTGTTGCCAGCCCGTTTCGCTGGACCACCTCGACTGGAAAGCCAAGCCTGGCTCTCGACAGCCTCCCCTGCAATTCTCGAGTCGCTGCTGGATGACTGGGCGGTTGCCCGTGGTCGACGCCCGAGTCTCTGGCCTTGACCTCCAATCCACTGATCTCCAGGAACGAATCCCCGGGAGGTGATGCAGAGTTGCAGGTAGGTTCGAACCTGCCGCGTCG
The DNA here is from genome assembly GCF_052327205.1 of Somniosus microcephalus. NCBI lineage: Eukaryota > Metazoa > Chordata > Chondrichthyes > Squaliformes > Somniosidae > Somniosus > Somniosus microcephalus. The sequence continues at coordinate 96,450,015 of NC_140987.1, read as the reverse complement.
CCAATGTTACGTCCGTGTATAATCAGACACAGACTGCGGAGAACAGTACAAACGGTGTTTACTCAACGTGGCTCAGACTGCAACTGATCTGTACAGATTACTACTCAACGTTATATAGAGGTGTGGTCACTGCCGGTACTACAGTATACATGAGCTGTAAAAAGTAGTTCCCCCCCTTATAGGTACATACATTGCAGGCTTCTCCTGTTACTGTTTTTGAGCTGGAAACCTGCTCCTTCCTCAACCATATAAATTCACTCTAAACTCGGCTCAGTTCTCCAGCCCTAAACCCATGGCATATGGGATGGGAACAAATGGATGGCTGTTTGAGTGTATGCAACAAACAAACCTGGTTGGATGTCTGCAAAAAAAATTCAATGACCTGAAAAAATATCTATACAAAAAAAATTGCATTCAACCAACTAGCAAGTGGAGTAACTGGAGGAGAATATTCTCAATGTGGAGATTTTGAAGGGGGATGGACATTTTGAGGTAAATGCCAGTTCCACTAATTATGATGGTTAATATCTTCCAACTGTATCTTTGACTTTCATCTATACTAGTGGATCTCCTGTGGCACTGCTCATGGGAAGTTACTGGGGGAGAAATTGGTCCCGTCTCACAATACTGCAGGCCACTGTAGACCTGTACTCTGCCCCCTATCATCCAACGCCTCCCCCACCATTTCCCCGCCCCCGCCCCACTCCGCGGCCTTGCTCGGCATTCAATCCAGCTGATTTTGCAAAAGCACCGACCTGCAAGGTGCACTGGGACACATGATTGGCGTCTGCAGCTCACCGGTTTTATGCAAATGAGGCCAGAGGCTTAACCTGGAGAGAGCCTCAGGGATTACCTTAAGGCGTGTGTTCCAGATGCGTTGTCCACTTGGCGCCGGTTCCTGCCATGAAACCAATTTTTCGGCCACTGTCTTAAGGGCAGGACGTTTATACCATGTGACATATTATGCATTATATACTGCTGACAATGTGATGCAGTGTGTTTCCTTGAAGGCCACAAAGCCTAATTTACTGCAACTAAACTTTGCTAGCTTCTTGTAGACAGTAATAGTTTGCAAGTTTGTGTTAAAACTGTGCTGTAATTAACTTAGGAACATAGGAATTGCCAGATGAAAAAAGAGCACGGTCCATCTAGTTCACCTTCTACTAGCCTGGTAGTCAAATGATACAACGATAATGGAGTTGTTGACATCTCATGACTATCAGTCTCTAGTAATTAGTCTACAACAGACCCAGGTATGGTTCTACGAGGAAAACCCCCAGTGGTGGAAAACTTTGTGAACCAGAGGTCCAAAGTCACCCGTTCCTCCCAAGCATGCGACACTCATCATTTGTTACATAGTGATTCTTTTCCCTTTTTTTCCATCAACTAAACAATTAATCTACGTCAACTAACTTCGGCAGTTGACTTGAAAAAGAACAAACTAATGAATATCTCTGAAACACTAAGTGGAGCTTTGTGAATTTAAATAACGGTCTTAAATTCCAAATCTGAACAAATCACACAGCATGTTTAAATTTTAATTGAATGAATTGTCTCCTCCCTCAACCAAATACCTAGAGACCAATCGAACAGTTGTTCCAACAGTGTATCAAGTTAATGTGGGATATTATTTCTATGAGTAAAGCAAGTTTTTATTCCCTTATGTAGTATTGACAGAACTAAAGAAGCCAATACTAAGCTAAATATTAGAGAGAGATCATTATTCGCACAATGTCTTAGAAAGTCATGACAAAACAAGCAGATTGCAAGATTTAGATGCACGATTTTTGAGTATATATAGATAGATATGTTAAAGGTTGATGTAATAACAAAAAAACAATGTTGCCGTATTTTGTTATTACCTCATACACAAGCATTGTGTAAAGAAATATGATTTTTTTTATGGCTATGAAAAAGTTATATTTGACAGACAAATGAAGTTAAGAAGAAGTTGAAGACATTATTTAAAGAGAGAGCTGTTAAAGCGTGGGGCTTTGCCACAAGTGGCCTTTAAGACAAAGATTATAACGTCATTTAGAAGAGAATTGAATAAGTATTTGAAAAGGAATAATATAAAATGATAAAGGGATTAGGCAAGGAAAACTGGTTGGAATTCCATCGACGAGCACAGACACGATGGGCTGTAAATTATATGATTCTGCAAAATCTCTTCTCTCAACAAACTAGCCAGGACGATGAGGGTCGATAGATCATCAAAAAAAAGCAGCACAGACATCATTCCATGAATTTCTTTATAATAATACATGCATTTAAGGGGAGGCTAGGTAAGCACACGAGGGAGAAAGGAATAAAAGGTTATGCTGATAGGATTAGATGAAAAGGGGTGGGAGGAGGCTCGTGTGGAGCATAGACCAGTTGGGCTGAATGGCCTGTTTCTAGGCTGTATATTTAATGTAATTCTATGTAACACAGCAACAACCACAACCAACACTAAAACAAACGTTCCTGGGAGGACTGGAGGTAGATAAACAATGGCAAACATTTAAAGATAGAATGACAAAATTGCAAAAATTGTTTATACCAATCTGGCATAAAAGGAAATCTAAAAAGGTGACTCAACCGTGGATAACAGGGGAAATTAGAGACAGCATAAAATCCAAAGATAGGGAGTATAAAATAGCCAAAAAAAGCGCCAGAGCGGAAGATTGGGAACAGTTTAAGATAGAGCAAAGGAGGGCAAAGGGCATAATCAAGAGGGGCAAAATAGCTTACGAAAACAAGCTGGCGGAAAATATAAAAACTAACTCCAAAAGCTTTTATAAGTATATCAAAAGGAAAAGACTGGTGAAAACCAAAGTTGGTCCATTGCAGTCAGATACGGGGGAATATATAATGGGAAATAAGGAAATGGCAGATCAACTAAATGCATACTTTGGGTCAGTCTTTACGAAGGAAGACACAAAAAACCTCCCTGGGATATCGGGAAAAATAGGGACATTGGCAAAGGAGGAACTGACGCAAATCAATATCTCTAAGGATATGGTGTTAAGGAAGCTAAAGGGATTGAAGGTGGACAAATCCCCAGGGCCTGATAACATGCATCCTAGGGTACTGAAGGAGGTGGCCCTAGAGATAGCGGATGCACTAAGGATGATTTTTCAGAATTCATTAGACTCGGGAACAGTGCCGATGGATTGGAGGGTAGCTAACGTTACCCCACTATTCAAAAAGGGGGGTAGGGAAAAAGCAGGTAATTACAGACCTGTAAGCCTTACATCAGTTGTGGGCAAAATGCTGGAGTCCATCATTAAGGATGAAATAGCGGAGCACTTAGCAAATGGGGACAGGATAGGACAGAGTCAACATGGATTTACAAAGGGTAAATCGTGCTTGACTAATCTATTGGAATTTTTTGAGGGAGTAACTGGTAGAATAGATGGGGGAGAGCCAGTAGATGTGGTGTACCTGGACTTCCAAAAGGCCTTCGATAAGGTCCCACATAAAAGATTAGCATGGAAAATTGAGGCTCATGGGATAAAGGGGAAAGTTTTGGCGTGGATAGGGAACTGGCTGTCAGATAGAAAACAGAGAGTTGGAATAAACGGCTCATTTTCTGAATGGCAGGCAGTAACAAGTGGGGTACCACAGGGATCTGTCCTGGGCCCCCAGCTGTTCACAATTTACATTAATGACCTGGATCAGGGAGTCGGATGCAGCATTTCCAAATTTGCAGACGACACTAAACTAGGAGGGGGGGTGGGCTCAGAGGAAGAGACCAGGAAGCTCCAGAGCGATTTGGACAGACTGGGCGATTGGGCGGATAAATGGCAGATGCACTATAATGTGGACAAGTGCGAAGTTATCCACCTTGGGTGCAGGAACGGGAGGGCAAATTATTATTTAAATGGCAATAGATTGGGAGAGGGGGAAGTACAGAGAGACCTGGGTGTTCTTGTACACCAGTCACTGAAGGCGAGCATGCAGGTGCAACAGGCGGTCAAGAAGGCAAACGGTATGCTGGCCTTCATAGCAAAAGGGTTAGAATACAGGAACAGGGATACCTTGCTGCAGCTGTACAGGGCACTGGTGAGACCACACCTCGAGTACTGTGTACAGTTTTGGTCGCCTCATCTGAGGAAGGATGTTCTTGCCATGGAGGGGGTGCAGCGGCGATTCACCAGGCTGATACCAGGAATGGCGGGAATGACCTATGAGGAGAGACTATGTAGTTTAGGGATGTACACACTGGAGTTTAGAAGATTGAGAGGGGACCTCATAGAAGTGTATAAAATTCTGACAGGTCTAGACAGACTGGATGCAGAAGGAATGTTTCCCTTGGCGGGTGAGAACAGAACTAGAGGACATAATTTAAGGATAAGGGCTAAACCATTTAGGACAGAGATGAGGGGGAATTTCTTCACTCAGAGAGTGGTGAACCTGTGGAACTCATTACCACAGAGGGCAGTGTACGCCAGCTCATTAAATATATTTAAGAGGGAATTAGATATATTTCTACGGGCAAAAGGGGTTAAGGGTTACGGAGAGAAGGCGGGGACGGGATACTGAATTAAAGGATCAGCCATGATCTCATCGAATGGCGGAGCAGGCACGAAGGGCCGAATGGCCTACTCCTGCTCCTATCTTCTATGTATCTATGTATCTATGTAAACACTAACACAGCACTCATCAAAAAACAGTTGAAAACATAACTAGGCAGAGTACATCTACATTGTAATTGCAGGAAGGGCAATTACAAATGGCATCTGCAGGTTTTGGGTATCAGTCTGCGCTGGATTGAAACTCAGATTCTAGAGGTATTAGAATGGTGGACCAACCCACTGCATCACTCAGAACTTCATGATGTGAAAACTTACTTTAAAAGAGCCTAAAAATTACTGGTGTCAATATTAACAGACAGGTAATTAACATTTTTTAACAGGCATTAACCCAGTTGTTCTATATTTACATAGGATTAAATAGGATATTTCCTTGACCAGTGTGTTCTTGGTCCAACTAGGAAGGAGACATTGCTGGATCCGGTGCTGGGGAATGAGGTGGGCCAGGTCGACCAAGTGACTGTGGGAGAACACTTGGGTACGAGTGATCATCGTATCATGAGATTTAGATTAGCAATGGAGAGGAGCAAGGAACAATCTAGAGTGGAACTTCTAAACTGGAATAGGGCTAACTTCAATGGGATGCAAAAGGATCTAGCTAGGGTAAAATGGAACCAAAGACTGACAGGAAAAACTGTAACGGAACAATGGATGATCTTTAAGGAGGAGATGTTCCAACTACAGGTTAGGTACATTCCAACAAGAGGGAAGGGCAAAGGAACCAAAGCAAGGGCTCCTTGGATGACGAGGGAGATAGGGAAGATGGTGAAACAAAAAAAGAGGGTGTGTGATGCATGTCAGGTGAATTCTTCAAGGGAGAACCAGACCAAATACAATAAGTTGAAAGGGGAAGTGAAGATGAAAATCAGAGTGGCAAATAGAGAATATGAGAGTAGAATGGCGGTTAACATAAAAGGGAACCCAAAAATCTTCTACCGGCGTGTAAACAGTAAACTGGTAGTAAGAGGCGGGGTGGGGCCTATTAGAGACAAAGGTGGTGATATATGCTTAGATGCGCAGGGCAAGGCTGGAATACTCAATGAGTACTTTGTATCGGTGTTTACTAAGGAGGTGGATGATGACAAAATATCGGTAGAAGTGGAAAAGGTAGAAGGAATGGAAAGGGTGAAAATTGATAGACAGGATGTACTAGAAAGGCTGGGTATTCTTAAGAGTGGGCAAGTCGCCTGGTCCATATGGTTTGCATCTCAAGTTGCTAAGGGAATTGGGGGAGGAGATAGCGGAAGGGCTTGCCATAATTTTCCAATCTTCCCTAGATGCGGGGGAGGTTCCTGAGGATTGGAAAGTGGCAAATGTGACACCATTGTTCAAGAAAGGGTGCAAGGACAATCCTAGTAACTACAGGCCGGTCAGTTTAACATCAGTGGTGGGTAAAGTTTTAGAAACAATAATCAAGGAAAAAATTAAGGAGGATTTGGAGAGATTTAAGCCAATTAAGGAAAGCCAACATGGGTTTGTAAAAGGAAGATAGTGTTTGACTAATCTAATTGAATTTTTTGATGAAGTAACAGAGAGGATTGAAGAAGAGAATGTAATGGATGTTGTCTACATGAATTTTAGGAAGGCGTTTGACAAAGTACCACATAGAAGGCTGGTTAACAAAATTGAGGCTCATGGAATAGGTGGGTCAGTTACAGCTTAGATAAGGAATTGGCTTAAGGACAGAAAACAGTGAGTTGTGGTAAATGGCTGTTTTTCAGACTGGAGGATGGTACACAGTGGTGTTCCTCAAGGGTCAGTGCTGGGGCCACTGCTTTTTTTGATATATATATATAAAAATGACCTGGATATTGGAATACAGAGTAGAATTTCTAAATTTGCCAATGACACCAAACTTGGGGGTGTGGCAAACAGTGATGAGGATATCAATCGACTGCAACAGGACATAGAAAGGCTAGCAGAATGGGCAGACAAGTGGTAGATGGAATTTAATACAGAGAAGTGTGAGGTGATGCATTTTGGCAGAAGGAACAGGGAGAGGCAATATACACTTAATGGCACAGTTTTAAAGAGTGTGCAGGGACAGAGGGACCTGGGAGTTAATGTGCGTAGGTCCCTGAACGTGACAGGACATATTGAGAAAGCATATGGGATCTTGGGTTTCATAAATAGGGGTATTGAGTACAAAAGTAGAGAAGTTATGCTGAATCTTTACAAAGCGCTAGTTAGGCCACAACTGGAGTATTGCGTCCAGTTCTGGTCACCACACTTTAGGAAGGATGTGAAGGCCCTTGAGAGGGTGCAGAGGAGATTTACCAGAATAGTTCTGGGGATGGGGGATCTTAGCTACAAGGACAGGTTGGAGAAGCTGGATTTCGTTTCATTAGAGCAAAGGAGGTTGAGGGGTGATTTGATAGAGGTGTACAAGATTATGACGGGTTTGGATAGGCTGGACGGGGAAAGGCTGTTCCCACTAGTTGATGGCACAAGGACTAGGGGACACAGATTTTTAAGGTTTTGGGCAAGAGATACAGGGAGGACGTGAGAAAAAACTTTTTTTACACAGAGAGTGGTGATGACCTGGAATTCGCTGCTGACGGACGTGGTGGAAGCGGAGACACTCAATGTTTTCAAGGGGAGACTGGATAGGTACTTGAAGGAAATAAACTTGCAGGGCTACGAGGATAGAGCGGGGGGAATGGGATTGACTGGATTGCTCTGCAGAGAGCCAGCACGGACTCGATGGGCCGAATGGCCTCCTTCTGTGCCGTTATGACTCGATATACAGAACAGAAACAGGCCATTCGGCCCAACCAGTCCATGCCGGCGTTTATGCTCCACTCGAGCCTCCTCCCATCTTTCCTCATCTAACTCTATCAGTATAATCGTCGCTGGGTCAAAATCCTGGAACTCCCTCCCCAACAGCACTGTGGGAGTACCTTCACCACACGGACTGCAGCAGTTCAAGGTGGCGGCTCACCACCACCTTAAGGGCAATTAGGGATGGGCAATAAATGCTGGCCTTGCCAGCAACGTCCACGTCCCATGAACGAATAAAATAATAACCCTCTATTCCCTTCTCCCTCATAGGCTTATCAAACCGCCCCTTAAATGTATCTATACTATTCGCTTCAACCATTCCCTGTGGTAGCGAGTTCCACATTCTCACCACTCTCTTGGTAAAAAAGTTTCTTCTGAATTCCCTATTGGATTTCTTGGTGACTATCTTATATTGATGGCTCTTCCCCATAGGTGGAAATACACTCTCTGTATCCACTCTATCAAAACCTTTCATAATTTTAAAGACCTCTATTTGGTCACCACTCAGCCTTCTTTTTTCAAGAGAAATTTAAAACAAGCGGGTTTACAACTGCATTACTATAGCCGACAAGGGATGTCCTACGAGTGTCAGCTCTTTTTTGCTAATATCAAGAGTAATTTCTATGCTTATGTGTTATAAATGTGTCCTGACTGAAAAAATCTCTGTCTATGCTCTGGCTGCACTGCTCTTAAACCAACAGGGAGATGTCCCAAAGCAACACTGCTCACTTATAAAGATATATAAAAGAAAAACACACAAATGCTGGAAATCTAAAGAATGAGTAGAAAATGCAGGAAATACACACAGCAGGTCTTGTCGTCTTCTGAAAACAAGACAGGTTAACATTTTGGATACAAACTCTTCATTAGAATTGACCATCTGATGAAGGGACTCTACCCTGAAATGCAAACCTGGCTTTGTTAGTTTTCAGATATTGACAGTCATACTGTGGATTTCCGGCACGTTCGTGTTTAATTATCAGTAAACGCGATCTAAATTTTACGTGCCTTTCTCCATTTGCCTTTACTGGTATCTTTTGTAAAATAGCCTGCCATGAGACAGGAAATCAACCAACGTGTGAAATTCCTCCCATCGATAATTTCAGCGAAAAAGTGAGTGCAAGTACAAAAACAAGATTTCCCACTTTGGAGCCAATTACTAACATTAGGCATCTCATCCACCAGGTAAGGAATCCAAGGACAAAATACATATTCTACCAATCCACTACACAGTCAAGTTTACCAACTGTTTTACAAACAAGCTGAAAGCAGTGGCACATTCCACTGTGTTTATGTAACTGTACAGTTTAGCCAGTGACCAATGCTTGTGGCTTGTAGCGAGATCATGAATATACTGAATTGAACAATGGCACAGCAAACTAGAGGACCAACACATTCCACCATAGAGTGCTTGGACACAGCTTTGATCCCTCAGAGCAAGCCCCTCCCTGCAGAGGTGAAAACAAAACCCCAAAAAATTCAATGAGGTGTCTTCAGCAGGCCATCTTCGCACAATTCCTGGTGGCCAGTTGTTTTTAGCAATAGCCTGTGAGGGTATCCATGCTGCCTTGTAAGCTACACTGGGGAAACATTAGGACTGACACCAATCGTCACAAATGCCTCCAATGCCTTGTCCCACCCTACCTCACCTTGTCCAGCCCCCAAGTCCCAGCTTGCACCTGTACTCTCCACTCTCTGGACTACTGTGCCTCACTCCTCCTTCAGCTCTATCATCAGTGGCAGAGTCGACAGTCCTGAACTCTGGAATTCTCCTTCTAAACCTCTCCACTTTGATACATCACTCACCACTTTTAAGGAACTCTACAAAATCTACCTCCTCAACCTTACCTTCGGTCATTTCCTTTACCTCTGCTCCCAAGTTTAGCACACTGATTTCAGGTTATTCTGCTTCTGGTAATAATGCTACACCCTACAGGCCTGATATGACATACAAACTCTATTTATTATGTTATAAGCTCGAGAAGGCTCTTACAATTGGCTTTTAAAAAAAATATTTACTGCTATTATCGGATTCTGTGCCAAATATTTTTTCCTCTCTAATATTTGCCCATATTTTCTGACCCCCACGGGTGTGCACACACCTGTAGGGGCCTCGCAAGTGCCTGTTTCAGGCTTGTGAAGCGCATGCGCTGAAAACCGGCACTTCCGATCTGTCCTGCGCCTGCCCTGGAGAAGGGTCTCTGCGGGTGGAGTGTTCCGCTTTCTGCAGAACCTCCGCCCGCTGAAATCCCTTAAAAATCTTATACCGTAAGGCCTGCTTTTGCCAGCATAAGAGTTTAAAAAAGTAAAAAAATAAAAACATTTTCCCTCATTTATAATTTTTTTAATACTTTTTTAAAAAGTTTATTTTTAGCCCAGTAAAAAAAAATCAAAAAATTCAATTTTTGTTTAAAAGATTTAATTTAATGTAATTTTAACCAATTTTAAATACGTGATTTAAAAAAAAATTATTTAATGTTTTAGTGTGTTTTTTTGAGTGGTCCCCATTCATACTTTTGACAGGTCTACGCAGAGAGACCTGTCAAAAGTATGAATGGGGATTCCCTTCTTTGATTGGTTCCCCATGGCCCACATGATCCCAGGGATGCTTGTGAACTGCTTGCGCCCCTGGGATACCTGGGCCTCTGCCTCAGTGCACCAGGAGAGGCCCAGGATCGGAAGTGTCGGGACCTACGGAGCCAGCAGGTAAGTTCGTAGATTTTTCCAGATCGGAGGCATCCGCACGCAGGAAGCCTCTGATCGGAAAATCCGGCCCATTATTTCTCCAACCCACCCTCTTTTAAACATTATTCTTTGGTAAACTGTCTGACTGAAGGACAGCACAATAACAGCATCTGCTGCTGTGTGAACTTACCATGGTGACCAACATGGTAGCAGGGAGTTTTCAGAGCAAACTATTCCTGGCTGAAACCCTCCGATAGTGAATCCCCATCCCTTCATTTCTTGTCAAAACGCCCAAACACAAACATGAGGCCATGGGAAAGTCCTGGTGTGCCCACTGTCACAATAATGCAAAATCTCCAAGTCTTTCTGTATTCCCAATAACTACCTGGGCAGTGGACACAATCCACCTCTTTCTCCCCCATATCCTCGCCATCACCTAGACAGCCTACTTCCACCTCCGTAACATCGCCTGTCTCTGCCCCTGCCTCATCTGCTGCTGAAACCCTCATCCATGCCTTTGTTACCGCTAGGCTTGACTATTCCAATGCACTCCTGGCTGGCCTCCCACCTTGCACACTTGGTAAACTTGAGCTCATCCAAAACTCAGCTGCCATATCCTAACTTCCGTTCAGCAATCACCCCTGTGCTCGCCGACTTAAATTGTCCCCCAGTCCGGCAATGCATCAATTTAAAAATTCTCATCCTTGTTTTTAAATCCCTCCATGACCTCACCCCTCCCTGTCTCTGTAACCTCCTCAAGCCCTACGAGATCTCTGCGCTCCTCAAATTCTGGCCTCTTGCGTATCCCCAATGTTCTTCACTCCACCATTGGCAGCTGTGCTGTCAGCTGCCTAGGCCCTAAGCTCTGAAATTCCCTCCCTAAACCTCTTCGCCTCTCTACCTCTCTTTCTCCTCCTTTAAGACACTCCTTAAAAACTGCTTCTTTGACCAAGCTTTTTGTCACCTGTCCTAATATCTCCTTATGTGGCTCAGTAGAATGTTTCTGTGAAGTGCCTTGGAATGTTTTACTACATTAAAGGCACTACATAAATGAAAGTTGTTGTTATAATTCTCATGACCACCTTTAAGATATAAAGTTGTGAGGTCACAGGTCAGTTGAGCTAATTGGTAGAAGACCATTCTACACAAGAGCATGCCAGTATCTGCCACCTTAAGCCCAACTGATGTCCTGAGCTTGAAGGCCCTGAATGATGTGCAGCTTCAAAGTATATTTTAAAATGCTTCACGATTCCTTAATGTTGTTGTTTCCGTATTTTCAGTTTTCCCTTGGAGAACAGCGTGAAGGACTCACAGGCTGAATAACAATCCGACAGGCTGCAACGTGAACACTCCTTCCTTGGCCATAACCATCTTTATACCAGCTGACAGGGTGATTAGTCCTAATCAGCGGGAGTGTTTTATGGATTCCCAAAACCCACACAATGAGGGGGGCCACCCACACCCACTGTACACGAGTGTCCCGCTGGATGTCAACCCAGTTCAGTGCCGGAGTGCCAGCTGGCTGGAACGAGTTTCGAGCCCTGCACCGTCTGACTCAGAGCTGCCACTAAACCAAAAGGCTCGCTCACAAACCGTTCTATAATGACCCGAGTCTATGGTTGCAGGTTTTAGCAGGCCAAAAACTGCAAAAGGATAGGTGCGCTCGGATTGTCTATTGGATCATGTACTGTAGCAGGACGGTCAAAGTGCTAGTCGAATGTACTGGTTATGAGGCTACCAGCTCGTGTGCAGTCCAAAATCCGATTCAAGGCAGACCTGCACCTGCATTTTTGTTTAATGCTGGTTTTCAAACTATACTTATACCATCCAGTTACAAGTAGTTACGGATGTCCATCCCCAAATATAAACTGTTCAGTTCAAAACCAAATGCATGGCTACTTTACTGAACTCTTTCATAGAATCATAGAATGGTTACAGCACAGAAGGAGGCCATTCGGCCCGTCGAGCCTGTGCCAGCAAGAGCACTTCAGCTAGTCCCACTCCCTCGCCCTTTCTCCGTAGACCTGCAATTTTTTCTTCTTCACTTACTTATCCAATTCCCTTTTGAAAGCCAAAATTGAGCCTGCCTCCACCACCCTTTCAGGCTGTGCATTCCAGATCCTAAACACTCGCTGCTTAAAAGTTTTTTTCCTCATGTTGCCTTTGGTTCTTTTGCCAATCTGTGTCCTCTGGTTCTCAACCCTTCCGCCAATGGGAACAGTTTCTCTCTACCTACTCTATTTAGACCCATCATGATTTTGAACACCTCTATCAAATCTCTTCTCAACCTTCTCTGTTCCAAGGAGAACAACCCCAGCTTCTCTAGACTATCCACGTAACTGAAGTCCCTTATCCCTGGAATCATCATTCTCATAAATCAATCTGCACCCTCTCTAAGGCCTTCACATCCTTCCTAAAGTGCGGTGCCCAGAATTAATTGGACACAATACTCCAGTTGAGACCAAACCAGTGTTTTATAAAGGTTCATCATAACTTCCTTGCTTTTGTACTCTATGCCTCTATTTATGAAGCCCAGGATCCCGTATGCTTTTTTAACTGCTTTCTCAACCTGCCCTGCCTCCGTCAACGATTTGTGCACATATACCCAAGGTCTCTCTGTTCATGCACCCCCTTTAGGATTGTACCCTTTAGTTTATATTGCCTCTCCTCCATCTTCCAACCAAAATGTATCACTTCGTACTTTTCTGCGTTAAATTTCATCTGCCACGTGTCCACCCATTCCGCCAGCCTGTCTACGTCCTCTTGAAGTCTATCACTATCCTCCTCACTGTTCACTATACTTCCAAGTTTTGTGTCATCTGCAAATTTTGAAATTGTGCCCTGTACACCCACATCCAAGTCATTAACATATATCACAAAAAGCAGTGGTCCTAATACTGACCCCTGGGGAACACCACTGTGTACCTTCCTCCAGTCCGAAAAACAACCGTTCACCACTACTCTCTGTTTCCCGTCACTTAGCCAATTTTGTATCCATGCTGCCACTGTCCGTTTTATTCCATGGGCTTCAACTCTGCTGGCAAGCCTTTATCAAATGCCTTTTGGAAGTCCATGTACACCATGTCAACGTCACTACCCTCATCAACCCTCCCCTGTTACCTCATCAAAAAACTCAATCAAGTTAGTTAAACGCGATTTGCCTTTAACAAATCCATGCTGGCTTTCCTTAATTACTCTACATTTGTCCAAGTGATTGTTAATTTTGTCCTGGATTATCAGTTCTAAAAGCTTCCCCACTACCGAGGTTAAACTAACTGGCTTGTAGTTGCTGGGTTTATCCTTACACCCTTTTTTGAACAAGGGTGTAACATTTGCAATTCTCCAGTCCTCTGGCATCACTCCTGTATCTACGGAGGATTGGAAGATCATGGCCAGTACCTGTGCGATTCCCACCTTAACTTCCCTCAGCTAGGATGCATCCCGCCCTGTCCTAGTGACTTATCTACTTTAAGTACAGCCAGCCTTTCTCATACCTCCTCTTTATCAATTTTTATCCCATCCAGTATCTCCACTACCTCCTCTTTTACTATGACTTTGGCAGCATCTTCTTCCTTGGTGAAGACAGGTGCAAAGTACTCGTTTAGTACCTCAGCCATGCCCTCTGCCTCCATGCTTAGGTCTTCTTTTTGGTCCCTAATTGGCCCCACCCCTCCTCTTACTACCCGTTTACAAGAGAAGACTTTTGAATTCTCTTTTATGTTAGCTGCCAATCGACTCTCATACTCTCTCTTTGCCCCTCTTATTTTCTTTTTCACTTCCCTTCTGAACTTTCTATATTCAGCCTGATTCTCACTTGTATTCTCAACCTTACATCTGTCGTACGTGCTCTTTTTCTGCTTCATCTTACTCACTATCTCTCTCACCCAAAACATCTAAAAATAAATGATTATAGTACTAGATTTAAGATACTATCCTGTACTAAAAGACCTACATATGACAAGTCATTGTTAATGCAATTTTGTAAAATCTAACAATAGGATTTATTTTAACACTGCCCGCTCAGCCGGAACGGTGCGGTCGTTGGGTTAAAATAGTGTTTCAGAGCTTCCCCCATGATTCATGAACAGTTCATGGTGGTCACCATTTGAACTGGCGACTTTTTGGTTTCCAGTCAAGCGGGGTCAAATTTAAATGGTGAAGTTATAGACCGATTATGTAATTCGGACACACACGACTAAGGACCACAGAGTCCCAGACATCATGGCCAGGAGACATCCAGGTAAGTTTTCTTTTATTAATTTTTAAATGGAACCTTGGAGAGAATGAGAAGCAGAAGTGGTCTTGAGCCTCTCTGTCCCAGGCTATCCCCTCCCCCAACAGCAACAGTTCTTGACACCCACACCCCGCCCCCCCCCCCCACTTAATGACTTATCAGACTGCTTCCGTGGATCCTCGGCAGTGGTCTGCCACCACGTGATTTTTCACTTCCCACCGGCCTTCACGTCATTCCTGCTGACTTTGGGTGGCAGTCAGCAGTGGAATATGCAAATGAGGCCCGGGAGGTCAATTTTAGCCGGTGAGATTGTGTGAGGCCCAGTAAACCAGACAAAACCAAACACTCAAAAACAAACTTTTCCTCCACAGCTTAAACTTAGACAAAACCCCAAATTATCTGGTTTAACAAAAAACATCAATAGAATGTAAAACAGTGTAAAAACAGGCTGCAGATTCACTATCGTGAAAGACGTATTTCACCCTCATCAGCTTGCAAATACAGTCCAGTTCATTTATACATAAAATTCCACATCTACCTAATTTACTCTGAAGTGACACTTAATTTGGAGGACCACCATTCATTTTGGTTTATATATTAAATAAAATGACTGTGTCACAATGGGGATTTGACTTTCCATGACAAATCAAATTCCCCAGGGAAACGGCAAAAATGGTGGTACAGGTAGACTATCCTTTATCCGAAAACCTCGGGACCAGCCGTGTTTCGGTTTTAGGAAAATTTCGGATTTCGGAAGGTGCGCGAAAACACTTCGGTTTTCAGAGGTAATTCAGTTTTCGGGAGTGCGGATAAAGGATACACTATCCCTTATCCGAAAGGGTGGGATAAATAACGACTATAAATACTGTAGTTACAGGGATAAATACTGTAGTACAGTTTATTTGTAAGGAAAACATTCAGTAAAACTTCAAACATGTACAGGTACAAACTAAGCTAAATACCTGTACATAAACATGCGTCGGGTCATGCTTTGCGCCACTTTCGGCTTTCAGAGGTTTTCTGGTTTCGGATGTGCGGATAAAGGCTGGTACACTATCTCTTATCCGAAATGGGCGGGGGGTCGGGGGGGGGTCGTGGTCGTGCGCATTTCGGTTTTCAGAAGTCATGCTTTGCTCCACTTTCGGCTTTCAGAGCTTTTCTGGTTTCAGATGTGCGGATAAAGGCTGGTACACTTACGCTGAGCGATTTCGGTTTTCAGAAGTGCGGAAAAATGCTACACTATCCCTTATCCGGCTAGGCCTGTAAGTCGTGCGCCACTCTGGTCATGTCGTGCGCACGACTTACGCTGACCGAAAAAACCTTCGGTTTTTAGAGGGTTTCGGTTTTCGGAAGTCCGGATAAAGGGTAGTCTACCTGTACTTTGCTATTTATTCCCCCCTAACCCAAGAAGCATTAGGTGGTAAATTAACATTTCAGTGGAAGGATCAATCTGCATTCCAGGTGTGCCAGTGAACTAATTGTTTTATTAGTGGCATTACTGGCAACTCAAGAAATGGAGGAACTGGTCCTGGATCTTATGTAGTGACAGGAGGTAGTCTTATGACAATACACCCAGCTCATAGAATCATAGAATGATACAGCACAGGAGGCGGCCATTTGGCCCATCACGCCTATGCTGGCTCTTTGAAAGAGCTATCCAATTACTCCCATTCTACTGCCCTTTCCACATAGCCCTGCAAATTTTTACTCTTCAAGTATTTATCCAATTCCCCTTTGAAAGTTATTATTGAATCTTCTTCCACCATCCTTTCAGGCAGTGCATTCCAGATCATAATAACTCGTTGTGTAATTTTTTTTCCCCCTCATCTTGCCTCTGGTTCTTTTTCAAATTACCTTAAATCTGTGCCCTCTGGTTACCACCCATTCTGCCACTGGAAACATGCTGGGGTCGATTTTAACTCGGGTGCGGGCAATTGTCGGGTTCCCCAGATTTCGTGATTCCCACACGAATCTAAATGGATGTGTGAGATTGATGCAATTTTAACCCAATTGGCCAATTGATTAACAACGTGTGGGAAGCCTTTGCAAATGGGTTTTTCATGACTGCAAGTCCCCTCCGATGACGTTATCATTGCTGCTGCATTTAAGGTCCACAGCAAGCCTTGCTTCCTCTGCAGGCTTCCAAGCTTTCCCCTTATGATGGCACAGGAGCCTGCAGGAACAATGGCCAGCGGGAGGGCAAGAGCTGCGCCTAAATTTGATGAGGCATCACTGCAGGCATTGTTGGATGGGGCTAGGGCCCACAGGGAGGTCCTGTTCCCTTCTTCAGGGAGGAAGAGGCCTCCCAGTCAGACCAAGGCTGTGTGGCTACAGGTGGCTGGGGAAGTCAACTCCTTGGGGCTCAAACGGCACACCTGGATGGAGTGCAGGAAAAGATTCCATGAGCTTCATCGCACTGGAAAAGTAAGTACAGGAAACTTTGGTTTATCCGGAGGTTAACTGTCCGGAATGCTCGAGCCACCGGCAAAAATCAGGAGCCGTTTCATTAGGGTTTTTTTTCTTTTCGTTGCTTTTTTTTCCACCAGTCAGGCTCTGCAAGGTCTCACTGAAGCTGTTGCTAAGCTGCAGAGACGCTTGCAAGGTACGGCCGACTGTTTAGAAGCTGTTGCTAAGCGACAGGGTTTGTTGCCAGATACGGAGCTCAAAATCTCCGTATGTTTCAACATTAGCGCTGGTTTGTCCGGCAATTTTGATGGGACGGCAACAGCTCGGTCCCGTCATTGCCGGATAGCACAAAGTTTCCTGTATGAAGTTTCCATCACCCTCAATCTGATCCCCATTGCCTTTCCTCACCAGCACTCAGCTTTAGCAATCTCTTCCTCCACATCACACTTGACACTCACATCCATGCACCCTTAGCCATTCCCTCTCTATGCTCACATTCACCTAACTATTCGACCATGCAGCCCTCACACTCCCTCTCACTCTGATGCTTTGAGCACAACTGACAACACACAGGGAGGGCCCTTGTCTTGCAACATCACTCCATCTTTGTCTCCTAAGTATCTATGCTGTGCAATCTCTACACTCACTCCTTCATTCTCACTCAACCTCCACTTGTCTCCCTCATTGCAGGAAAAGAGAGCTCACAACAGGAGAGAGCGAGCCAGGACAGGAGGAGGGCCACCCTCATTAGCCCAGCTCACCCCCTGGGAGGAAGCCGTCCTGGAGATTGTCGGGGCTGATACAGATGCGGAAGTTGGGGAAAGACAGACAGGTGCATCCCCGCAAGCTGGTGACAGAATAGTTTTCCATCTCTTTCATTGACATTGCATGAGTCGCTGATAATGACTCTGAAGCTACATCATATGGACTTATGATCATCTGCAAAATGCAATGGGCATGTAACCTTGGCATCACATCTCTAACTTTTTCCTTGACTCCCCCACAGGACCATCGAGAGCCCCCGTCCCCACTGTGCAGGAGGAAGAGCCTGAGATTCCAGACTCCTCAGAGAAATCTGCAACCTCTGAGGGCGCAGCGTCAGCAGAAATAAGCGCACCCAGCACCAGCGCAGACACTCACACCTCGGGGGGACCTTCGGGACATACAGTAGTGTTGTCACCTGGTGTATCACAGCTCACAAGTGAGCATCAGCAGATTGTGGAGACAGGGACAGCAGTGGAGAGTCCTCGTCGGAGGACGCAGGGCTCTGCCAGCTCGGCTCAGCTGCATGTCGACCCTCTGCCTCTGGGTCCATCCACAAGATCAGAGGTGATGGAACTCCATGCACAGATGCAGGAGTCTCTGGCAGGTTTTGTCTCCAGGGTCGTTGCGAGTGTGGAGCGAATGGAGGAGTCCATAGCGAACATGAGCAGAGCCTTTGTGGAGTCAGTGGCGTGTGAACGCATCAACATGGAAAGCATGGCTACCTACGTGGAAATGATTGCTGCCTCCATGGTAAGGCTGGCTACGGTAGAGGAGAGGAGGGCTACGGCCATGGAGGAGGTTAGTCGCCAGGGTATGGAAAACATGGTGAGTGTTCAGAATAGAATGACATCTCTTGAGGAGCGATGGGCATTGTTATAAATCTCATCATTCA
This sequence comes from Somniosus microcephalus, assembly GCF_052327205.1. Classification (NCBI taxonomy): domain Eukaryota; kingdom Metazoa; phylum Chordata; class Chondrichthyes; order Squaliformes; family Somniosidae; genus Somniosus; species Somniosus microcephalus. The sequence goes on along the minus strand of NC_140987.1, from coordinate 96,431,675 downwards.
TGAAGAAACTACTCGTGAAATAACGCTGGACGGCCAGCTGGTGACGCCGTCCAAGGAGTATAAATACTCGGGCGTCGGCCCCAGCTTGCCAGGGACATTTTGTAAGACAAGGAACTAGTGAAGTACAAATAGACCTCCATGTTCTGAAACAAGTTGATTAAAGCCTTGCTTTATGCTCAAACCAAGTGCGTACTGAGTTTTATTACGTCAATTTAACCAACTTGATATTGACTCCACGCCTTGGACGATTTCGGGAACAGCCCGCTACAACTTGAACCGTAGAAGGGAACTCAGACAAAGAATCGATCCATCTTGGAGAAACTACTCAGACCCGCCCGTCTTGACCTGGACCCGAATTCACTTACAGCTGCTAAGGTATGGAAACACTGGTATCGTACTTTCAGCAACTTCCTCAAGGTGTGTGGTGAAAATGTTCCTGATAAATTAGAGATACTTGCTAATTATGTATCCCCTCATGCGTTTTATTATGATGCCGCTATCCAAATACTATAGCAGCTATATGTCAAGTCCCCAAGTGAAATTTTTCCTCGGCATCTACTGCCTACAACTCGACAACAACCCGGGGAATCACTTGATGAATTCCTTCAGAAACTTCGCAGGCTCAGCAAGGATTGTAATCTTAAAGCTGTTACAGCTGAACAGTAGCAGGAGGAGTTAATTCGTGATTCCTTTATTAATGGGATTGCGTCTCCCTTCATACGTCAGCGTCTGTTGGAGAATAAAACCCTCACGTTACAGGCTGCCTATGACCAGGCATGTTCTCTGGACTTAGCAAAGGGGAATGCAGACACCTATCTTTCACCACGTGCACGGGCTGCTGCTATCACTTTTAGTGATTCTTTCGATAGGCCTCGGGCGAAAGCCCTCACGGATGACGACTCCAACCCGGCTGATGACAACCCTACCCTAGAAACCTACACTGATGACGACCACGCCCTAGCAGCATCTTGGCAATCTGGAAGGAAGTGTTTCTTCTGTGGAGGTGCGTTCCATTATAGGAAATTTTGTCCTGCTCTTAACGCGACCTGCAATCGTTGCAGCAAGAAAGGTCACTTTTCTAAGGTATGCTAGTCAAGAGCCACTGTTAGTAAGAAAGGCCACTTTTCTAAGGTATACCGGTCGAGAGCTCCTGTTAGTTTTGCAGCTACTATCTATAAAACTGTTCCTCCCCCAAGAGCCATTACTAAGGTTACAGCTGCAATCTATAAAACTGCTCCTCCCCCAAGAACCACTACTAAGGTTACAGCTGTCAAGGGTAAAACTGCCCCTCCTCCCATCACAGCTGTTTTTCCCCAAAGTCTGTCCCATGCAGCCACAAAGGTTTCGGTAAATGGACACATTGAGTGCACTAATCGACTCATGCAGTAAGTTAAAACTGCGTATTTACCCCTCGGACAGGGAAATTGCAATGGCTCTGACGACACTGACCACCAATTCTTCCAGCTTTTGTCTTGTCGACCTTATTCTCAATGGCCGCACTTATTTCTCCACCCGGCTCGGGGTGCTCAAGAACCTATGTAGTGATATGCTCCTGGGACAGGATTTCCAGAAACAACACAAAAGACTCACTTTCGAGTTTGGAGGGTCAAAGCCGGAGCTTACTATTTCCAAAGTACCGTTTTGTGTGCTTTCGGCGGCTTCGCTCGACGAGCCCTCGTTTGCCAATCTTTCCCCCCGATGCAAGCCCATAGTCACTAAATCACGACGTTTCAGCCAAGATGATCGATCCTTTATCGAGACAGAAATCTCTCGCCTTCTAGCTGACAGTATCATTGAGCCATGTTCATCTTCCTCTGAAGCAACACAAGAAACGTCTTTGCATCGATTACTCACAAACTATTAACCAGTATACCGACCTGGATGCCTACCCACTACCACGCATCGATGACATGGTCAATAACCTTGCCAACTACAAGGTATTTTCAACTTTTGATTTAAAGAGCGCATATCATCAAGTGCCGTTAAAGGACTCTGACAAGAAGTATACGGCCTTTGAGGCCAATGGTCGGCTTTACCAGTTTTGTCGCCTTCCATTTGGGGTCACCAATGGGGTGGCCGTCTTTCAACGGGCAATGGATAGCCTAGTCAAACAGGAGAACTTAACGGACACTTTTCCGTATCTGGATAATATCACCATTGCTGGTCATGACCAGAAGGAGCATGATGCCAACCTCCAGAAATTTTTTGACGTTCTCCGTCGTCGCAACTTAACCTTAAATGAGTCCAAATCTGTGAAATCAGTACCATCAGTCAACATCCTTGGCTACTGGGTGGACAACGGTTTCATCAAACCGGATCCGGAGCGACTTCGTCCGCTTCAGGAGCTCCCTCCCCCTACGAATCTCGGCTCTCTTCGTCGGGCACTCGGCATGTTCACCTATTATGTGAAATGGATACCCCACTTCTCCGACAAGATCCAGCCCCTGCTTCACGTGAAGTCATTTCCATCAGAGACAACGGCTATTTCAGCTTTCAACCTCCTCAAGCGACAACTGGAAAAAGCCACGCTTCGTTCCATTGATGAAAATCTTCCTTTCGTGGTCGAGTGCGATGCATCGGATGTGGCGATCTCTGCTACCTTGAATCAAGGTGGTCGACCCATTGCATTTCTGTCCAGAACTTTGCAGGGTAGCGAGCTCCATTATCCTCCTGTCGAGAAGGAGGCTACGGCCATCACCGAAGCGGTACGTAAATGGAATCATTTTCTCGCTCGTCGCCATTTCACACTTATAACCGATCAGCGCTCCGTGGCCTTTATGCTGGTTAACGGGAAACGCACCAAGATCAAGAATAACAAAATACAACTCTGGAGGATGGAATTGGCCGCCTTTGGATACACCATACATTATCGACCCGGCAGAGAGAATGTGGCCCCGGATACCCTCACGCGGGCATTCCGCTCTTCTATGTCAACTTCGACTCTTGCGGATCTTCATACTGACTTAGGCCATCCTGGCGTTACCCATATGTTGCACTTTGCGTGATCTAAAAATCTCCCATTTTCTACGGAAGATGTGAAAAGAACGTGCTCCTCCTGTAGAATTTGTGCGGAATTAAAACCGCAATTCTTCCGTCCACCGGATGGCTCGCTCATACATGCTGTGCAGCGATTCAGCATTGACTTTAAAGGGCCATTGCCCTCCTCAACAAGGAGCACCTACTTACTGATTATGGTGGACCAATATTCACGCTTTCCCTTTGCTTTCCCCTGTCCCAATACGCTTACTTCCACAGCGATCAAATGCCTTGATCAAGTCTTTTCCCTTTGCGGTACGGCCAATTTCATCCACTCTGATCAGGGTCCCTCCTTCATGTCAAGCGAACTCAAAAGTTCTCTCTCCCAACGGGGAATCGCCACAAGTAAAACGACACCATACCATCCCATCGGTAACGGACAGGTTGAGAGATACAACGCTATCATTTGGAATGCTGTTTGTCTTGCACTGAGGTCACGCAACCTACCAGACCAGCAGTGGGAAACTATGCTCCCTGACATGTTGCATTCCATCAGGTCTCTCCTTTCTACGTCTACCAATGTCACACTTCACGAGCGATTCTTCAGCGTCTCTACCGTCTTGGTTGGCAACTCCCGGCCCCGTACTGCTGCGAAGATTCGTCAGATCATCTAATACCGATCCTCTCATCGACGAGGTAGAACTCACAGACGTCAACCCCATGTACGCACACGTGCGGTACCCGGATGGCCGGGAGTCCACCGTTTCGCTCCGGGACCTGGCTCCCTGTCCGGCCGGCTCCACGGACCCAACGGGATGATGCCGACACTCTGCGCACCCCCGAAGATGACGCCCTACCTGGAGCATCGAGAGATCGGCCAGCTGCCCCATCGGATCCACTCGGGGAGCCGAGCGCTCCCCGTGGGATGGCCACCCGAGGCCAGGACGCCAGTCAATCCCCGGCTATCCAACCGGATGAAGCCAGTTCTGCGCCTGTGGGGACCCGCACCCAGAATCACGATCTCCCCAGCCTCCCTCAGGTCGATCAGAGCAACACGGGCCCGATCGATCCACCGGTACGGATCAAGTGACCCAGGGACCAAGACACGGTCCGGGGAGACGTGCCTTCTAGCCATAAACAAAAATCTAAAAGACTGGGGCTATTCGTAGTCCGCCTGATCCGCTAAGAGGAAGTCGTCGGACTTCCAAATCTTTTAGGCAGGAAGAATGTTATAAATCTCATCATTCATGAAGAAACTACTCGTGAAATAACGCTGGACGGCCAGCTGGTGGCGCCGACCAAGGAGTATAAATACTCGGGCGTCGGCCCCAGCTTTCCAGGGACATTTTGTAAGACAAGGAACTAGTGAAGTATGACTAGACTGCCACATTCTGAAACAAGTTGATTAAAGCCTTGCTTTATGCTCAAACCAAGTGCGTAGTGAGTTTTATTACGTCAGGCATCTATTGAACAGAGAAACCAGACCTTCATGGAAGTCCTTCTGAGTAGGACTGCCATTGCAGGTACAGGTCCCCATGGCCCCCCTGATGTGCAGCAAGGTGCTCTCCAGCCACTTGCAGGCGCGGAGGGGGAGCTGACCCATGAGAGGGAGGTTGGTGGCAGGCCTCAAAGAAGTGAGGGTTCCTCTCCAAGCGCTCACACTTCCATGCCACTGCAGAGCCCTCGGTCAGAGCCCCGCCAGAGTCCACACCCAAGTGAGATAGACGTCTCAACCCCTGCACAGGCACAGGAGCAGTAGACTGCCGACGAGCCTTCACAGACTCGCCACCCCAGAGGACACCCGCCAAAGGTGTCGAGACAGGAGCAGCTGGAAAGTGAGCAAGAGGAATCCACATCTTCTGAAGCCACAGGGGAACCACTCCGTAGGAGCACGCATATAAGAGGAAAATAAAGCACAAGTAGTCACAAGGGTAGTCACTTGGGTGAAATGTTGTGTATATTGTAAAAATGCCATCAGTTGGTTCTTGTGCATAAAAATTCTGATGGCAACTGTTGCAGTTCTGGCGTGTGTCATTTCGCGAATGGGGCTTAGGATTACTTGCAGTTGTCAGGATGCTGGTCAAATAGCTAGGAATCCGCAGCGTTTGGCCATTGTCGATGCTCAGGTAAGAAGCTGCGAGGCAAAAGAGTTTGATTTACTAGGCTAAGCAAATCTGGCCAGGATGAGGGTGTTCCTTGCATCCCAGGCAGCAATGTTCTCGCGTAATGCTGCCGCTGGTTGATGGGCCTCTGTAGGATGCTCGTTTTCGCCCTCCTCCTCCTCATCATCTGAGGAGGGTATGTGAGGAGCCACTTGGTCCTCAGGAATCTGCAAGCCACGATGCTGTGCCATGTTGTGAAGTGCACAGCAAACCACAACGATTCTGGAGACCCTGGCTGCTGAGTACTGCAGGGCTCCACCTGATCTATCCAGGCATCTGAAGCGCATCTTCAGCAAGCCGATGGTTTGCTCGATTATGGATCTGGTGGAAATGTGGCTGGAGTTGTAGCGCTCCTCAGCTTCGTTGGCTGGCCTCCTCAGTGGCATCATTAGCCAAGTCCTCAGGGGATAGCCCTTGTCTCCAAGTAGCCATCCGTGAAGTTGGTCTGGTGGCCTGAATAGCGGAGGCACACTAGACTGGCGCAGTATGAAGGAGTCATGGTGTGGGAAACCACTGTTCGTATTCCTGTTTGTCCTGTTTGTATTCCACTGTGTACATGCCTGGACATGCCTCGGCTGACTCCTCCCACAGGTCCTAGTATAAAGGTGACTGCTCCCAGCCCTTGGTATCCTGGACCGGTCGACCACTCGAGGCAGACCTCCATTCTGTTGTTAATAAAAGCCTTTGGTTACTCTTCTAACTCTCAGTCTTTTATGAGTAATTGATAGCGCATCAATTTTATTAACAACATTTTTATAATGGAGAAGATCCTCACACCAGCATGCCTGGACTTAGATCATCGGGAGGCGGACTCATCCACCAAGTTTACTCACTGGCTTAAGTGTTTCGAAAAATTCCTGACCGCCTCCGAAGCAATCAAATCGGACGAGGACAAACTGGATGTCCTGACCTCCAAAGTGAACCACCGAGTGTACTCGGTCATCCAAGACGCGACCTCGTACGCGGATGCTATCAAGCTCCTCAAGGACCAGTACACGCGCCCAGTGAACGAAGTGTACGCCAGGCACCTCCTGGGGAGTCGTAAACAACAACCTGGGGAATCGACCGTGGAATACCTTCAGGCACTGTCTGTGCTTGGCCGGGCCTGTGGTTGTAAGGATGTAAAGGCCGCCGTGTACACAGAGGAACTTATCCGGGACGCTTTTGTAGCGGGCCACAGATCCAATTACACACGACAGCGACTGTTGGAGCAGAGTAACCTCGACCTCAACAAGGCCTCTGAACTCGCACTATCGTTGGATGCAGCCTACCAGGGCATGGATGCCTACTCCTCTGCACCGTGGACGCCGCGGGGAATGACAGCCTGGGACACGGTAGGACCGCCTCATAGCGCCGTGCCACCCCAGCCACACCCCAACAACGGCCCAACTACCGCAGCAGTGTCCCAAGGCCAGACAGCAGTGCCCCAAGGCCAGAAATGCTACTTCTGTGGCCAGGCAAAACAACCCAGAGCGCTCTGCCCGGCGAAAAACGCGATCTGCTCGGGCTGCGGGAAGAAGGGACACTACGCTAGCGTCTGCAGGGCCAAAGCCACCCCGAAACCCAGCAGCGCCGCGTGTGGGCCATGTGGGCCGCCATTTTGGACCTCCCCGGCCGTGTGCGAATCACCGGTACAGCAGCCATTTTGGACGCCTCCAGCCACATGGGGATCATGGACGCCGCCATCTTGGACAACAGCCGGGATGCAGCAGGCCCCCGACACCGCCTCATCTGATACCCGCAGCGACACACCGACCCCTACGCTGGCATCCGTTACACTGGACCAAGCGAGACCGCATCAACTGGCCAGTTCCACAATGGACATTAAGGTAAATGGTCACGATACAATCTGCCTTTTTGACTCTGGGAGCACGGAGAGCTTCATCCACCCCGACACGGTGCGGCGTTGCTCTCTCCCAGTCCTGCCTGCGCAACAGCGGATTTCTATGGCCTCCGAGTCCCAGTCGGCGGACATCGGCGGCTACTGCGTGGTGACACTCGTAGTAGACGGGACCGTGTACGATCATTTTAAACTTCTGGTCCTGCCTGACCTCTGCGCTGCCGTCCTGCTGGGGTTAGATTTTCAGTGCCACCTTAAAAGTGTTACGATGGCGTACGGTGGACCCCTACCCCCACTCACAGTCCGCAGCCAGCAGCTTCCAAATTGCCCGCCGCGCACCAGGTGCAACCTCTCCACACTCAGAGTCACCCCCCCACCACTGTTTGCTAACCTCACCCCCGACTGTAAGCCCATCGCCACAAAGAGCAGGCGATACAGTGCCGGGGACAGGGTTTTCATTAAAACCGAAGTGGAGCGGCTCCTGAAAGAAGGGATTATTGAGGGCAGCACCAGCCCCTGGCGAGCCCAGGTTGTGGTCGTTAAGACCAGCGAGAAGCAGCGCCTGGTCATCGACTACAGCCAGACAATAAATCGCTACACCCTGCTGGACGCCTACCCACTCCCCCGTATAGCTGATATGGTCAACCAGATCGCGCAGTACCGCGTCTTCTCGACCATTGACCTGAAATCAGCGTACCACCAGCTCCCCATCCGCCCTGAGGACCGCCAGTACACTGCCTTTGAGGCAAACGGCCGCCTCTATCACTTCCTTAGGGTTCCCTTTGGCGTCACCAACGGGGTCTCCATCTTCCAAAGGGAGATGGACCGGATGGTAGATCAAAATGCGTTGCAGGCCACTTTCCCATATCTGGACAATGTGACCATCTGCGGCCGTGACTTGCAGGACCATGACGCAAACCTCGAAAAATTCCTCCGCACCGCCCAACTCCTAAACCTGACATATAACAAGGAGAAGTGCATATTCCGCACAAACCGCCTCGCCATCCTTGGCTGTGTTGTGGAACATGGAGTCATCGGCCCCGACCCCGACCGGATGCGTCCCCTTATGGAACTCCCACTGCCTCAAGGCCCTGAAGAGGTGCCGAGGGTTTTTCTCCTATTACGCCCAGTGGGTCCCCTACTATGCGGACAAGGCCCGTCCGCTGATCAAGTCCACCTCTTTTCCCTTGACGGCAGAGGCCCGCTTAGCCTTCCACCGTATCAAGGAGGACATTGCCAAAGCCACCATGCACGCAGTGGACGAATCCATCCCCTTCCAGGTGGAAAGCGACGCGTCCGACTTTGCCCTGGCCGCTACCCTCAATCAGGCGGGGAGACCCGTGGCCTTCTTTTCACGAACCCTCCAAGGCCCGGAGACCAGACACTCCGCTGTTGAGAAGGAGGCCCAGGCGATTGTGGAGGCTGTGCGTCATTGGAGGCACTACCTGGCCGGAAAACGATTTACCCTGCTCACTGACCAGCGTTCAGTTGCTTTTATGTTTAACAACAAGCAGAGGGGCAAAATCAAAAATGACAAGATCTTGAGGTGGAGAATCGAACTTTCCACCTACAACTACGAGATCTTGTACCGGCCAGGGAAGCTAAATGAACCCCCGGATGCGCTATCGCGTGGCACCTGCGCCAGCGCGCAGATCGATAGACTACGGGTCCTCCACAATGACCTCTGCCACCCGGGGGTCACCAGGTTCTTCCACCTCATCAAGGCCCGCAACCTGCCTTACTCTATTGAGGAGGTCAGGACCATGACCAGGAACTGCCAAGTCTGCGCTGAGTGCAAACCACACTTTTATAGACCAGACAGGGCCCACCTGATAAAAGCCACTCGCCCCTTCGAGCGCCTGAGCGTTGATTTTAAAGGGCCTCTCCCCTCCTCCGACCGCAATGTGTACTTCCTCAATATTATTGATGAGTACTCCCGTTTCCCGTTCGCCATCCCCTGCCCGGACATGACCAGTGCCACGGTCATTAAATGTCTGAACAACCTCTTCACCCTGTTCGGCTTCCCCAGCTATATCCATAGCGACCGGGGCTCATCGTTTATGAGCGACGAACTCCGTCAGTACCTGCTAACTAGGGGTATTGCCACAAGCAGGACCACCAGTTACAACCCCCGGGGGAACGGACAGGTGGAAAGAGAAAATGCGACAGTTTGGAAGGCCGTCCTGCTAGCCTTAAAGTCTAGGGGCCTTCCAACCTCCCGCTGGCAGGATGTGCTCCCCGATGCGCTCCACTCTATTCGGTCACTGCTCTGCACTGCCACTAACGCCACCCCTCATGAGAAAATGTTCGTCTTCCCAAGGAAGTCCACATCAGGGACATCGCTACCGCCATGGCTGACGTCCCCAGGGCCGGTCCTACTGAGAAGACACGTGAGGACCCATAAAACGGACCCCCTGGTCGAGAGGGTCGACCTCCTTGATATACCTATCAATTCGTCCAATAAAAAGCGACGAGTTAGGAACGTAACTAAAGGTTTTTATTGACTAAATAACAGAGCCCACCCTCGTGGGTGATCGGGTCCAACAAGGAGGAATACCAGCCAGTCGACTACCTTTATACCTGGGCAGGTAGGTGGAGCCATGGGCGGAGTCGGAGGTGGTCAGCCCAGGTATAACAGCGCGACAAGAGGCGACCTCGTATCGTGATACAACAGTGATAACGGTGATAACAATACAACAGTGATAACTATAGTGTAACGATAAAAGTGGTTTACCACATTCACCCCTTGTTTAGATTTGAGTCCGGCGGGGTGAAGTGTACTACCAGTTCTGGTATGTCAGTCTGTCCGGAGGCCTCGTAAGCCTCTCCGATCGTCGCAGCGGCGGTGCTGCATTATCCGGTGTTAGTGCTGGTGTCTGCGTGGTCGGCGAAGGCTCGTGGGGTTCCGGCATGCCGTCTACCTGGGCTGGAATTGGGGGGGTGGTGGGGGGGGGTAAAGGTGGTGTCTCCGGAGTGCCCGAGGGTGCGAGGTCTCGTAAGGAGACAGTGTCCTCCCGCCCGTCTGGGTAAGCCACGTAGGCGTACTGGGGGTTGGCGTGCAGGAGGTTCACCCTTTCGACCAGGGGGTCTGTTTTATGGGCCCTCACGTGCTTTCGCAGCAAGACGGGCCCCGGAGAGGTCAGCCAGGTTGGTAGAGTGGTTCCCGTAGTCGACTTCCTGGGGAAAACAAACATTCGTTCATGGGGGGTGGCGTTAACGGCAGTGCAAAGTAGTGACCGGATGGAGTGCAGCGCTGTCGGGAGGACTTCCTGCCAGCGGGAGGTTGGGAGGCCCTTAGACTTTAAGGCTAAGAGGACGGCCTTCCATACCGTCGCGTTCTCTCTTTCCACCTGGCCGTTCCCTTGGGGGTTGTAGCTGGTGGTCCTACTTGCTGCAATACCTCTCGCTAGTAGGAACTGACGGAGTTCCTCGCTCATGAAAGAGGAGCCCCGGTCACTATGTATATAGTTTGGGAACCCGAACAAGGCGAAGAGGTCGTTCAGGCATTTAATGACCGTGGTACTGGTCATGTCTGGGCAGGGGAAGGCAAAGGGGAAACGGGAGTACTCATCAACAATGTTGAGGAAGTACACATTACGGTCAGAGGACGGGAGGGGCCCCTTAAAGTCGATGCTCAGGCGCTCGAAGGGGCGGGTGGCCTTGATCAGGCTTGCTCTGTCCGGCCTAAAGAAGTGCGGTTTGCACTCGGCGCAGGTCTGGCAGTTCCTGGTTATGGTCCTGACCTCCTCGATGGAGTAGGGCAGGTTGCGGGCCTTAATGAAGTGGTAAAGTCTGGTGACCCCGGGGTGGCAGAGGTCGTTGTGGAGGGTCTGAAGTCTATCACTTTGCGCGCTGGCGCATGTAATTCGTGACAGAGCATCGGGGGGTTCGTTCAGCTTACCTGGCCGGTACAAGATATCATAATCGTAGGTGGAGAGCTCGATTCTCCACCTCAAGATCTTGTCATTCTTGATTTTGCCCCTCAGCTTGTTATTAAACATAAAAGCGACCGAACGTTGGTCGGTAAGGAGGGTAAATCGTTTGCCTGCCAGGTAGTGCCTCCAGCGTCGTACCGCCTCCACAATCGCCTGGGCCTCCTTCTCGACCGACGAGTGTCGGATCTCAGGGCCCTGTAGGGTCCTTGAGAAGAAGGCCACCGGTCTCCCCTCCTGGTTAAGGGTGGCGGCTAGGGCGAAGTCGGATGCATCGCTCTCGACTTGGAAGGGGATGGACTCATCCACTGCGTGCATAGTGGCCTTGGCAATGTCTCCCTTAATGAGGGAGAAGGCTGCGCACGCTTCCTCCGTAAGGGGGAAGGATGTGGACTTCATGAGGGGTCTGGCTTTGTCCGCATAATTGGGCACCCATTGGGCATAGTAGGCGAAGAGCCCCAGGGTTCTCTTAAGTGCCTTAGGGCAGTGGGGGAGGGGTAGCTCCATGAGGGGGCGCATTCTTTCGGGGTCGGGGCCGATGAGTCCGTTCTCTACTACACAGCCAAGGATGGCAAGGCGCGAGGTGTTAAACACACATTTCTCCTTATTGTAGGTGAGGTTCAGCCGTTGGGCTGTACGGAGGAATTTCTCCAGATTCACGTCGTGGTCCTGCCGGTCGCGGCCGCAGATGGTGACGTTATCTAGGTAGGGGAATGTGGCCTGCAGTCCGTTCTGGTCAACCATCCGGTCCATCTCCCTTTGGAAGACCGAGACCCCGTTGGTGACACCGAAGGGGACCCTAAGGAAGTGGTATAGGCGCCCATTCGCCTCGAAGGCGGTGTACTGGCGGTCCTCGGGGTGGATAGGGAGTTGGTGGTAGGCCGACTTAAGGTCGATGGTCGAGAATACGCGGTATTGTGCAATCTGATTGACCATGTCAGATATGCGGGGAAGGGGGTATGCGTCCAGCTGGGTGTATCTGTTTATGGTCTGGCTGTAGTCGATGACCAGGCGATTTTTATCGCCGGTCTTAACGACCACGACCTGGGCACGCCAGGGGCTGTTGCTCCCCTCGATGATGCCCTCCTTCAGGAGACGCTGCACCTCAGAGCTAATGAAAGCTCTGTCCCCAGCGCTGTACCGCCTGCTCTTGGTAGCGACGGGTTTGCAGTCGGGGGTGAGGTTAGCGAACAGGGAAGGTGGCGGCACCTTGAGGGTGGATAGGCTGCAGGTGTTACGCGGTGGGCGGTTTAACCTTCGCTGGTTGTCGACTGTGAGTGGGGGGAGGGGTCCACCGTATGCTAGGGTTACACTTTGGAGGTGGGATTGGAAGTCCAGCCCTAGTAGGACGGCAGCGCAGAGCTGGGGGAGGACGAGGAGTTTAAAGTTTTTATACTCTGTACCCTTAACCGACAAGGTCACAGCACAGTAGCCGCTAATGTCCGTGGCGTGGGACCTCGATGCCATCGAGATTCGGTTGCGCGTTGGCAGGACAGGGAGGGAGTAGTGGCTCACCGTGTCTGGGTGGATGAAGCTCTCCGTGCTTCCGCTGTCGAACAGGCAGGTCGTGGCGTGGCCGTTTACTTTGATGTCCATCATCGACTTGGACAGGTGGTGTGGGCGGGCTTGATCCAGAGTGACGGAGGCTAGCGTGTAGGTAAGCGAGTCGTTGTCGTCTGCGGGCGAGGCGGTCGTCGGGTCCGGGGGCCCGGTGGCAGTCGGGCGTGGTGGGTAAAATGGCGTCTCCCACGAGGTAGGACAAAATGGCGGAGAAGATGGCTGCCCCCATAACTCACATGAGGCACTATTGGGGTCGGTTGCCTTGATCAAAGATGGCCGCCCCCATGACTCACGTGTGGGGATACTGGCCTCAGTTGCCGTGAAAGAAGATGGCCGCCCCCACAGTTCGCATGAGGCACTGCTGGCCTCTGAAGATCCGCTCCTGCAGGCCTTAGAGAAATGGCCTTTCTTCCTGCAGGTTGTGCAGGTAGAGTTCCTGGCTGGGCAGCGCGACCTCGGGTGCTTCTCCTGGCCGCAAAAGAAGCAGCCGGCGGCCCGATCGCGGGTGCCCGATGTCGGAGCCGCTACCGGGGGTGGCGGGCCCGGTCGGGTCCGGGACGCCGAGGTAGGTCCCGGGGGCGGCGCTGCGAAGGGTATTGCGGTAGGGGTCGGGCCCGAGTCCCAGGGTCGCGAGCAGTACCTGGAAAACACCTCCTGGTCCTGATGGGCCACCTCCAGGGAGAGAGCGAGGGCTTCAGCTTTGTCCAGGTCGAGGTCTTTAGCTTCAAGCAGTCTTTGCCGTGAGTAGTCGGACCGTAGGCCTTTCACAAAGGCATCGCGGATATTATCTTCCGTATTTTCAACAGCCGTCACCGCTTTAAAGTCACAGTTCCTGCCGAGTGCTCTTAGCGCCCGTAAAAATTCAGCTACAGACTCTCCTGGCTGTTGCGGGCGGGATCTTAGGAGGTGCCTGGTGTACATGTAATTTACCGGGCTGCGGTACTGCTGTTTCAGTAGGTTGATAGCGGCCTCGTACGTAGTCGTGTCCTGTATGAGTGCGTATACTCTCGGGCTCGCTTGGGCGTTCAGAAGTCTTAGTTTGGATCTCTGCGGGGCGCCGGATTCTTCCAGGTAGGATTCGAAGCAGTCCAGCCAGTGTTTGAAGTTGAGGGCTGCGTTTGCTGCCTGTGGGTTTAGATCCAGGTACGGTGGTTTGAGGGCTTGCAGCCAAGCCGGCTGGTGTGGCTGTGCTTCTGGGAGGGCTTCTGGCTGGCCAGTAGTAGACATCTTTAAAATTTAGTCAATAAAATTGATATACCTATCAATTCGTCCAATAAAAAGCGACGAGTTAGGAACGTAACTAAAGGTTTTTATTGACTAAATAACAGAGCCCACCCTCGTGGGTGATCGGGTCCAACAAGGAGGAATACCAGCCAGTCGACTACCTTTATACCTGGGCAGGTAGGTGGAGCCATGGGCGGAGTCGGAGGTGGTCAGCCCAGGTATAACAGCGCGACAAGAGGCGACCTCGTATCGTGATACAACAGTGATAACGGTGATAACAATACAACAGTGATAACTATAGTGTAACGATAAAAGTGGTTTACCACACTCCTCCACGCCAACCCCCAGTATGCTTACATCGCATACCCGGACGGGCGGGAGGACACAGTCTCCATAAGAGACCTTGCACCCTCGGGGACCACAGTAACCCACTACCCACTACCACCCCCCCCAACGATCCGATATCCAGCCCCAGCAGACGGCAGGCCTGGGCCCCGCGACCCGCTCGACATCTACGAGGACGACACGCCTGTGCCACAGCCTACGCTGGACTCGACGCCGGAAGCTTCACTACCCCTGCCGTCGCCACGCCGATCACAGCGGCAGACAAGACCTCCGGAGAGACTCCAATACACTAACTTTTAGTACACTTCGCCCCGCCGGACTCAATTTTGAACAAGGGGTGAATGTGGTAAACCACTGTTTGTATTCCTGTTTGTCCTGTTTGTATTCCACTGTGTACATGCCTGGACATGCCTCGGCTGACTCCTCCCACAGGTCCTAGTATAAAGGTGACTGCTCCCCAGCCCTTGGTATCCTGGACCGGTCGACCACTCGAGGCAGACCTCCATTCTGTTGTTAATAAAAGCCTTTAGTTACTCTTCTAACTCTCAGTCTTTTATGAGTAATTGATAGCGCATCACATGGCAACTGCCAGGGTACTTGGCACAAACATGCAAAATCTTCTTCTTGTGGTCACACACCAGCTGAACGTTAAGGGAGTGGAAGCCCTTGCGGTTGATAAAAATACCTGGATTGCGATGGGGTGTCCTAAGGGCCACATGTGTGCAGTCAATGATGACCTCATTACAACCTTGGTTCAAACATGAACAAAGGAGCTGAATTCCAGAGGTGAGTGCCCTTGACGTCAAGGAGCATTTGACCAAGTGTGGCATCAAGGAACCCTAATAAAACTGAAGTCAATGGGAATCAGGGGGAAAACACTCCACTGGCTGGAGTCATACCTAGCACAAGTGTAATACCCACTGGAAATGTTATGTACGCTAAGTATGGTTATCAATCTTTAACTTAGACACTGTATTATCATTGTTATAAATCCCTGGGTTAAAGTTGCCCATGTGAAGGTACGGCAAGAACTTTTAAGGACACAATGTGACTAAGAGCAGACTTTCCATAATTCTGCACCAGTATCAACTGTTGCAGACAGTGAGGCTGCGCAGTCTCCAGGCAGAAACCCCAGGAGGAAGGGGTGGAGTCGGGTTTTTCGAGCGGGAAAAGGGAGCGACTGGAAGAAGAGGGCAGGAGCTCTGAAGAGGGCTCAGGAGGCAAATGGCTGCCGCATCCCGTCCCGGGCTTCCAAACTCGGCCGCCGCCCTTCGTATTAGTAGCTCTGCATCCAGAACTCAAAGTGGGATTCAGTGATCGTGAAGAGAATTCAACGAAGGGGTTCGGAGTCGTAAGTCTTGCAGACATTATACATACCATGAGCTCCAACTTAAGCGCGCCAACGAAAGAGTGCACTCGAATTTGGACACAGGGACAGATTCTCCTTTGAATCCATATAAATGGGGAATGTATGTTTATTATGTCTAGATTCATTCTAATGTATGCAAATGTCTAATTTAGGTAATTGACCCGTAATCTTCTTATACTGTCTGACGTTAAAACTATAAAGTAAGATCATTAGAATTAAGCCATTGTAGTAGTGATCTCCTTACTGGACTATAGAATACTGTCTACAACACAGACCACATCTCGCATATATCTAGAGAACCGTGAAGGGGTTACATTTTGTGGGCTCGTCCGGGATTGTGGTCTATTTATGTCTGATCGGTCCTTCGGCCCTGGATATGAACACTCAGTTGGTCAGTGCCATTAGTTCTCTGGTGGATAAATGCACCAATCTGCCCTTCGAGGCTCAGGGATACCGTAAGCTCCGTATGTTCTCAGGAGTGAGACCAACTCCCAGTGGGGAAGAGGAGTACGATGCCTGGGCTGAGCAGACCCTGCCTCTGCTAGAGGAATGGCAGTGCAGTGACAATGTGAAGAGGCAGAGAATAGTAGAAAGCCTTAAGGGTCCTGCTGCTGACATTGTAAGATTCTTAAAGGCGCAGAACACCTCTGCTACTTCCTTTGACTACATGCAGGCTCTAGAAACTGCCTTTGGAACTACTGAAACCATTTCAGATTTGATGGTCAGATTCAGAAGCACATTCCAGTGTGAGGGAGAGAAGCTGTCCAGTTATCTGCTGAGAATAGACAAACTGCTGCATTGTATGTTACGGAAAAGAGGGATTGAGTTGCCTGAAATGAATCGGTTCCGCATTGAACAGGTTGTGCGAGGTGCATTGCTCGAAGACGTGACTGCTCTTCGCATACGCATGACCCATAAGTTGTGAGATCCACCTACCTTCACTGAGCTGCTAAGGGAAGTCAGAGAGGAGGAGGATATGCTTCAGGCCCGGAATGTAGCAAAGAGTGCTGTGATGTCCAAGCTTGTGACTCCTGTTACAGTTCCTACTCCTAAGGGTGATGTCAACCCTGAGATGGAACAGCTGAAGAAGGAAATAAATGTCATGAGAGCCGAGATGGCATATTTTCGGTCTAAGCCCAACACAGAAAGGGATGACGCACGGGTGCAAAAGGTTGAACACCCTGCGAAGTCTAACAGCAAAATGAATGATTCCTCTGAAGGATATCCCCATGAAGGAGATAGACCTGGAGTCTTTTGTTATAACTGTGGAAAGGATGGACATTTCAAGCAAGAATGTAGAGGTGAGGAAAATCTAAAAAAAGTAAACGACCGTCTCATAAAACTTACCAAGAAGTCAGGAAACTACAAAGGGGCACAGTAATGGAACGGCCTGCTGTCCCTGTAGTTAAGACACGTTCCGCTAAGTGCAATAATAGACGAGGGGATATGAAAGACATCATACCTGAAGGTTTAGTAGGGCCGAGTTCTGCTGTATCAATACAGATTGAAGGCATTTATACTAAAGCTATCCTCGACACGGGTTCTCAGGTTACCATATTGTACAGATCCTTCTATGACCGATACCTGACGCATTTGCCATTAACCCCAATCAGTCTTCTGCAGATCTGGGGTCTTAGTCCTGCTGATTATCCATATGATGGCTATTTGTCGCTGAGGTTGGAGTTCTTGGAAGCTGATGTAGGGACCACTGAGACCATTGATGCACTTGTGTTGGTTTGCCCTGACCCCATGGTGAAAGGTGAGGTTTCCATACTGGTTGGCAGTAATACACCCATAGTGAGACGACTCCTGACAAGCTGCAAAGAGCAGGGAGGTGAAAACTTCTTGAGCACCAGACACATTCACCCTGTTTTCAAAAAGGCTTTTGAGAAACTGCCTGAACTTTCTTCCGACGTAGATGATAGCAAAAGAGGAACTGTGTGGTACGTTCGAGCCAAACCTATCACCCTGCGTCCTGGAGGAGTGGCTAGAATCCCTGGGATACCAAAATTCCCTGGAACGCCAGGTACTGAAGCCATTCTGATAGAGTCACCTGATGATCCTGCAGAAGAGTCATGGTTTCCAAATGAGCTTCTGGTGAGACCAGAGTTGCAGACCCCGACAGCTGTGATGTCAAGGAGAGTTACAGTGACCGTGAGGAATATGTCAGGCAAAGGAATCACATTGAGGAAAGGAATGCCGATTGCGCATCTGTTTCCTGTAAATGTACTGTCGTCACATGTGAAGGAAGAGTCCAAAGTTAGCTCAACCAGAGATCTGACACCCTCCTCCTTCAACTTTGGAGATTCATTCGTTCCTAAAGAATGGAAGGACCGATTAGTCAGGAAGATGATGGAGCGGAGAGGAGTTTTCTCTACTCATGAGTTTGATGTTGGTTGTAGTAAGAGTACTCGCCATTCTATCAGAATTACCGAGGATAAACCCTTTCGGGAGAGGTCTCGACGGCTGGCACCAGCTGACATCGAAGCAGTGAGACAGCACCTGTCGCAGTTAAAAGAAGCTGAGATAATTACCGAGTCCAGGAGTCCTTATGCATCTCCTATAATGGTGGTGAGGAAAAAGAACGGAAAGATTCGGATGTGTGTGGACTTTAGGACGCTTAACAGACGTACTATTCCCGACCAATACACCGTTCCAAGAATTGAGGATGCACTGGCTTGTCTTAATGGAAGCAAGTGGTTCAGTGTGTTGGATCTCAGAAGTGGATACTACCAAATACCGATGAGTGAATCGGACAAAGAAAAGACAGCCTTTATATGTCCAGTTGGGTTCTACCAATTTGAAAGGATGCCACAGGGAGTTTCAGGCGCTCCAGCAACTTTTCAAAGAATAATGGAACAAACAGTTGGGGACATGAACTTGCTCGAAGTATTGGTGTACTTGGATGATATCATTGTGTTTGGGGCAACCCTTGAAGAACACGAAGCTCGGTTGCTGAAAGTGCTTGGTCGCCTGGAGGATGAAGGTCTCAAGCTATCATTGGACAAGTATCCGTTTTGCCAAACATCCATGTCCTATGTGGGGCATATTGTATCACAGGATGGAGTAGCCACAGATCCATCCAAGATCGAAGCTGTTACCACATGGCCCAAACCGAACACAGTGACTGCCTTGCAGTCATTTCTTGGATTCTGCGGATATTACAGGCGCTTTGTGCAGGATTACTCCAAAGTGGCCCATCCTCTGAATCAGCTGCTGGCTGGTTACCTCCCACCAGCCGAGAGGAAGAAAAAGGCTAAAGGTAAAGAGAACAAGGACTACTTTAAACCCTCTGAGCCTTTTGGTGTTAGATGGGATGAGAAATGCGAAGAGGCCTTCCACACCTTAAAGCAAAGTCTTACTTAAGCCCCCGTGTTGGCTTTTGCAAACCCACGGCTGCCATATGTGCTACACGTGGATGCCAGTCAAGAAGGGTTGGGTGGTGTGTTGTATCAGGACCAAGGAGCAGGGCTGAGACCCGTAACGTTCATCAGTCGCAGTCTTACGCCATCAGAGCGTAACTACCCAGCTCATAAGCTAGAATTCTTGGCGTTGAAGTGGGGGGTGGTGGATAAGCTGCAGGATTATCTGTATGGAGCGAAGTTTGAAGTGAGGACAGACAATAATCCATTAACCTATGTGTTGACTTCGGCAAAACTTGATGCCACCGGCCACCGCTGGCTTGCTGCACTATCTGCTTACGACTTTAGTCTCAGGTACAGACCTGGGAACCAGAACATTGACGCAGATGCTCTGTCTCGTCGCCCACACTACCAGAAACCAGAGTGGAAAGATGTTGCTTCAGCAGATGTGAAAGTAATGTGTCAGATGTCCGTGGTATCTGGACCAAAGAATTCATTTCATGCCCGAGAGATTGACCACTTGGGAGCGTCAATGCATGCTGTTCCCCAGGCATTTTGCAACCTTTCCAGTTTGGATGTACAAAACTTACCCATGTTGTGTTCATCTGAAATATCCAAAGCACAACAGGAGGATCCCTGTATTCATGAGGTGTTTTCAGCTCTCCGTCTGGGTGATATTACACGGATCGACAAATCAAAACATCCTGACTGTCGTCTGCTCCTAAGAGAATGGGACCACTTGGAAATTAAAGAGGGAGTGTTGTGTAGAATCACGCACCCACCCACTAAACCATGTCATTCACAGTTGGTCCTGCCTGAAAAGTACAGGGAAATAGTGATGAAGTCTTTGCATGATGACGCAGGTCATCTGGGAGTAGATAAGACCTATGGGTTGGTCAAGGACAGATTCTATTGGCTGCGTATGAAGTCTGCGGTTGAGGAGTTCTGCAAGTCCTGTGCACGTTGTGTCCAGAGAAAGACTTTACCTAAAAGAGTTGCTCCTCTGTTTCACATGCAAAGTGATGGACCTCTAGACCTTGTCTGTATGGATTTTCTGTCCATCAAACCCGATTCCAGCAATACCGCAAATGTCTTGGTCATTACAGATCATTATACTCGCTACGCCCAAGCTTTTCCCACAAAGGATCAGAAAGCATCCACCGTTGCCAAAGTGTTGTGGGAGAAATACTTCATCCACTATGGACTGCCAATGCGAATACACAGTGATCAAGGTAGAGACTTTGAAAGTAGACTTATACATGAGTTGTTGTCCATGCTCGGGATTGAGAAGTCAAGAACAACTCCATACCATCCTCGGGGAGATCCTCAACCTGAGCGGTTTAACCGTACTTTGTTAGACATGCTTGGAACGCTGGATTCAAAGCGAAAGAACAAGTGGAGTCGGCACATTGGACATCTTGTTCATTCTTATAATTGTACCCGAAATGACGCTACTGGTTTTTCACCGTACTACCTCATGTTTGGACATGAAGCGAGGATGCCAGTGGATTTGTGTTTCGGAGTATCCAGTGATGGCACATCACAGAGAACTTACCTCAAGTATGTATCTGACATGAGAAAGGAATTGCAAGCTGCTTATGAACTTGCTGAGTCTGTTTCTGCCAAACAGAATAAAGGAAATAAGCAGAGGTATGACCAGAAGATCCGTTTTTCCCAACTCATGCCTGGTGACCGAGTTCTCATACGGAACCTAGGACTTCAAGGGAAACATAAGTTAGCAGACTGCTGGGCTTCTACACCTTACATTGTTAAAAGTCAAATGTCACAACTACCTGTGTTTCGGCTAAAACCTGCAGGTGGGAATGGACCCATAAAAATACTGCACCGGAATCATATCCTGCCATTGGGACAGCAAGTGCGTCTGGATCCGCCAGCGGATAATGAGCCGACACCTAGTAGGAGAACCCTGCAGAGAAGAAGGAGGAAAAAAACAAGAAACCAGGAAAACTTTGTTCCAGAAGACAGAAAACCCATGACACAGCGTGTGGATCATGAGGAACCTGATGAGTCGGAAGATGAAGAATGGGATCTATGGTACGACCTCCCAGAAAGACGCATAAGGCAGAATCTGGATGAATTGTCTGAACCATTTAGCTCAGACTTGGACATGGTCTGGGAAGAACCAGATGCTTCTGAGGAGGAGATAAAAGAGACTGAAAGGCATGATAACAAAGGAACCAACGCCTCCAACGTAGTTGAAGGAACTGAAGACCGGGTATCCGAAATAAGGAGCTCACAGCGAGTTAAGAAGGTTCCTGAAAGATTGACATACAGTACACTAGGAGTGCCAAGTGTAATGATAGCCCCTACGGTTCGATATGTTACCTCCCTTTATACATGGTTGGGAAGCATGCAACCACTTATGTGTAAAGTTCATTAGTCATGGGGACATGCCTATATTTGGTAAGGGGGGGGGGGGGGGAGTGTAATACCCACTGGAAATGTTATGTACGCTAAGTATGGTTATCAATCTTTAACTTAGACACTGTATTATCATTGTTATAAATCCCTGGGTTAAAGTTGCCCATGTGAAGGTACGGCAAGAACTTTTAAGGACACAATGTGACTAAGAGCAGACTTTCCATAATTCTGCACCGGTATCAACTGTTGCAGACAGTGAGGCTGCGCAGTCTCCAGGCAGAAGCCCCAGGAGGAAGGGGTGGAGTCGGGTTTTTCGAGCGGGAAACGGGAGCGACTGGAAGAAAAGAGGGCAGGAGCTCTGAAAAGAGGGCTCAGGAGGCAAATGGCTGCCGCATCCCGTCCCGGGCTTCCAAACTCGGCCGCCGCCCTTCGTATTAGTAGCTCTGCATCCAGAACTCAAAGTGGGATTCAGTGATCGTGAAGAGAATTCAATGAAGGGGTTCAGAGTCATAAGTCTTGCAGACATTATACATACCATGAGCTCCAACTTAAGCGCGCCAACGAAAGAGTGCACTTGAATTTGGACACAGGGACAGATTCTCCTTTGAATCCATATAAATGGAGAATGTATGTTTATTATGTCTAGATTCATTCTAATGTATGCAAATGTCTAATTTAGGTCATTGACCCGTAATCTTCTTATACTGTCTGACGTTAAAACTATAAAGTAAGATAATTAGAATTAAG
Source organism: Somniosus microcephalus (assembly GCF_052327205.1). Taxonomy (NCBI): domain Eukaryota; kingdom Metazoa; phylum Chordata; class Chondrichthyes; order Squaliformes; family Somniosidae; genus Somniosus; species Somniosus microcephalus. The sequence continues at coordinate 96,409,776 of NC_140987.1, read as the reverse complement.
CCATTGTAGTAGTGATCTCCTTACTGGACTATAGAATACTGTCTACAACAGAGACCACATCTCACATATATCTAGAGAACCGTGAAGGGGTTACACAAAGAAAATGGTTGTGGTGGTTGAAGGTCAATCATCACAGCCCCAGGACATCGCTGCAGGAGTTCCTCAGGGCAGTGTCCTTGGACCAACCATCTTCAGCTGCTTCATCAATGACCTTCCCTCCAACATAAGGTCAGAAATGGGGATGTTCGCTGATGACTGCACAGTGTTCAGCGTCATTCACAACTCCTCAGATAATGAAGCAGTCCATGCCTGCATGCAACAAGACCTGGACGACGTTCAGGCTTGGGCTGATAAGTGGCAGGTAACATTCGCGCCACAGAAGTGCCAGGCAATCACTATCTCCAACAAGCGAGAGTCTAACCACCTCCCATCGACATTCAATGGCATTACCATCGCCGAATCCCCCACCATCAACATCCTGGGGGGGTCACCATTAACCAGAAACTTAACTGGACTAGCCACATAAATACTGTGGCAACAAAAGGTCAGAGGCTAGGTATTCTGCAGCGAGTGTCTCACCTCCTGACTCCCCAAAGCATTTCCACCATCTACAAGGCACAAGTCAGGAGTGTGATGGAATACTCTCCACTTGCCTGGATGAGTGCAGCTCCAACACTCAAGAAGCTCGACACCATCCAGGACAATGCAACCCGCTTAATTGGCACCCCATCCACCACCTTAAACATTCACTCCCTCCACCACCGGCGTACCGTGGCTGCAGTGTGTACCATCTACAAGATGCACTGCAGCAACTCGCCAAGGCTTCTTTGGCAGCACCTCCCAAACCCACGACCTCTTCCACCTTGAAGGGCAAGGGCAGCATGCGCATGGGAACACCACCACCTCCAAGTTCCCCTCCAAGTCACACACCATCCTGACTTAGAAGTATATCGCCGATCCTTCATCGTCGCTGGGTCAAAATCCTGGAACTCCCTGCCTAACAGTACTGTGGGAGTACCATCACCACACGGACTGCAGCGGTTCAAGAAGACGGCTCACCACCACCTGCTCAAGGGCAACTAGGGATGGGCAATAAATGCTGGCCTTGCCAGCGACGCCCAGATACCATAAACAAATAAAAGTCAAAATGGCACCGATGCTTACTAATGCTTCTTTGCATTGGTGAATGCACCTTACACTTAAACTATCTAGTTGAGCTTATTATGTAATGACATTTTAACATTTTTCAGAGATTTCTGCAACCTGTGTGATGCTACTGGCGTCATTTTACAAAGTTATTCTGAAGAATACACTTACAGAAACATTTTTTTGCTGTATTTCATCATGTTGTTGTGATGAAAGAAACACCAGTACATTTTCTTCAATAATGACCTAGAAATACCCAGGGCCCTTCTCTGCTGGTGTAACTATAAATGTAAGTTGCTGTTCCAAGGCGGCGCACAGTCCTCCTGAAGCCCAAATGCGCAGAAGAAAAAAAATATTTTATAAACTCGTCAGCTCCCACTGGAGCCACTCCCAACTAGTGAAGGTAATCGATCCCCTCTGGAATCAACTGCCTTACTCTAGTAAAAGTTTTGGGCCTTTAGAAGACCTCAAAAGGGACTAACGTCATGTCTCAATTGACACGAGTTCCGAGGCCACTGAAGAGCGTGAAGGGAGGGCTTTCCCAGGGAAGCCCAGAATCTCTCCGTGACTGGCCCCCATAATGTGGTGGGGGCGACGGGTGAAAAATTTGCCCACCCCCCCACCCACCGGACTGGAATTTAAAAGTTCGGTCCAATGGGGTGGAATCAGGTGGAGCCAGATTTCAGCACATACTCCAACTGTCCACTGGGTGTAAATGCGACTTACCAGGAATTCCAGTTCCAGGAATTTTGGGGCCAATACATTTAAAAAATATATATTGTGGTAATTTTATTACTTGTATAACTAATTTGCCCCTTATATATGGAAAGTCAGAGGTCAAGACAGGACTCATACATATGTCACTGGATGCCTCCATTAACCCATTGGTGCTACTTGGAAGGAGGCAGAAATCTAGAAAGTAAATAAGGTTTGTCTTTGAGAATATGACTACTGTCTATTTGGCAGCTTGCATCATTCCATAAACAGCAGGGGGCATGTGGAAAGGGGCCTAGCAGTTCCTTTTGAGTCTAATAGAACTGTTGTCCTACAGCCACTCTGAAGAGCAATATATTCAGTAGACATCATATATTTTGTCTAAAAACAGCAATAAATTAAGCAAGTCCTTCTACTGAATCACAGTTTAAAAATTAATGTTGTGTAGTTATCTGATGGATAGGCTAGCCAGTTTCTCCGACACTGACCCTCGTTTTGAAGAGTCTTTCCAGCTGCTGGGGACGTGACATTAGTTTAAAGACATGGCTTGGCATATTTAATAATAGTAGGGAACAACACTGAGAGCTTTGCTTACAGTGTTCATCAGTTAGGGACAAGCTCCAAATCATTTCTTTGAAATTAAAAATAAAACACAGGTTTACATATTGACCCAGTTGTACATTTGTTTTTTTGTTTTTTTTTAAGCATGGCACTTACAGGAGCCTACATTGATACAATAACCCCGATGTAAGTAATGCTTTAGCACCAATAAAAACACCTAAACCGACAGAGCCACTGGAGCGGATATTGACTCCTTGAGCACTGGACGCACCTTACACGATAATGCAAGGTCAGTTCATTAGATTTTATTTGGCGCTTCCAGCGTGTAGTAGTTGGTCTTTATTCTGGGAACACCAAATAAATTAAAGGCCACAATGCTGAGCGGCAGCAGCCAGGGAAGGGCTGCTGGCTGCTCTTGGAGTGCTGCTATTTTTCTTTTTTGCCCGTAAAGCCAGAACGGTCCTAAGTCCCTTGGCAATTTGGCCAGAATTTGGCAGGATGGCCCTATATTAAAGCGGGGGTCATCCAAAAGCAACTCTTTCATGGGTCTGATTATGGCGGCTCCAACACCGGAAGTGCTGCATCACAATCAAATTTTCAAAGGCAAATTGTTTGGCTCCCACGATGCCCTGAGCGGGTAAACATACTGCTTAGTGCAACACTCAAAACACATGGACAGGAAGGTTCTAGATTCAATCCAAACTGTGAGGATTTCACACAAGGCAGGAACTGAACCCAATATTAAAAATAGGCACCAAACAGTTCAACGTGAATATAAAATAATTCATTAGAGGACAAATTGGTTCAAGTTATTACATCACATCTAGACATTATAGGTGAGACATCCACCCCAGACTACTGTCGGAATGGATAGTACAAGCTCCCAATCACATACTCACCATTAAGTGATTTAAACTGAAGTAGCACACTGCTGTATCCCACTGTAATGAGAAAGGCCTGTTTTCCCACACGGCAGCTTTCTGTCTCCCGGTTCACGGAACATTTGAACACACACACTCCATTTCCTGAAAGAAAAGAAATCTCATATCAAAACACCGACATCTTTTATTGGCTCTCATTTGGTTTGCAGCTGTATATTCAAGCTTTTAGTAACGTCTAATCTTTACGACAGTGTCAGCTCCATTCTGACTCCTCCACATGACAAATCGCAGTGCACAACACTATTTTTAAGTGGGCAAACAGCGTTTGTGCTGCCTTCATGTGTAATTCTGGGTTTGCAGATGCTTTGGATATTTGTTTCATGCGTGCATAAGCATGAGGCGTATTTCTTGTTATGAGTGATGTCCTGACTCAGCTGATGTAGTTGTCGAGTCAAAATAACATTAATTCTTACAAAAAAACCTCCGGGTAAGGCTCAGTGAGCAGGTTAAATTAAGTTAAGGGGCACATTGTACTGAAATTACTATAAAAAAGGGAAGGCTGACTCCAGAGATCTTTACGATTATGAAAGGGTTTATCCAAGGACAGTTATCTAAGGACATACTTGTCTTAGAGGCAGTGCAATGAAGGGTCACTAGATTGATTCCTGGGATAAGAGGGTTGTCCTATGAGGAGAGATTGAGTAGAATGGGCCTATACTCCCTGGAGTTTAGAAGAATGAGAGGTGATCTCATTGAAACATATAAGATTCTGAGTGGGATTGACAGGGTAGATGCTGAGAGGCTGTTTCCCCTGGCTGGAGAGTCTAGAACTAGGGGCCACAGTCTCAGGATAAGGGGTTGGCCATTTAAGACTTAGATGAGGAGGAATTTCTTCACTCAGAGGGTTGTGAACCTTTGAAATTCTCTACCCCAAAGGGCTGTGGATGCTGAGTCATTGAGTATATTCAAGGCTGAGAACGATAGCTTTTTGGACTCTAAGGGCATCAAGGGATATGGGGACTGGGCAGGAAAGTGGAGTTGGAGTTGAAGATCAGCCATGATCTTACTGAATGGCAGAGCAGGCTCGATGGGCCGTATGGCCTACTCCTGCTCCTAATTCTTATGTTCTTATGGTTTGATAGGGTAGATGTAGAGAAAATGTTTCCACTTGTTAGGAGATCAAAACTAGAGGCCATAAATATAAGATAGTCACTAATAAATCCAATAGGGAATTCAGGAGAAACTTCTTTACTCAGAATGTGGAACAGGCTGCCACAAGGAGTAGTTGAGGCGAACAACATAGATGTATTTAAGCGAAGCTCGATTAATATACGAGGGAGAAAGGAATAGAAGGTTATGCTGACAGGGTTAGATGGAGGAATGGGAGGAGCACAAACACTGGCATGGACCAGTTGGGCCAAATGGCCCGTTTCTGTGCTGTAGATCCTGTGTAATTCTATGAAATTAAATGATTCCTGGTGCTTACCAATTTCACCGTAGGACAAGTGACAACACGATACAAACCTAACAGAAGGGTTTCACATATCTATGGGTAAAAGCCACCTCATTTCACCATGGGGTCATTATAGTCAAGCCTGTTCTCACTTCACCACAGATGGTCTTACCCTCCTGTGCCACTTTACAGGATGTAGGCAAGAGAAACCCAGCTTGGCAGGCCTGTTGGACTTTCTATTTCTGTGGGGCAGTGCCTTGTCCGTGTTCAGCGCTATTCCTGCCATTTCGACTGCAATGAGGAATTTGCCACATGAAGAAATTACAATGTAAAAACTTCCACCTTACAAAATACACAATGCAGCAGCATGCTACAACAATAAAATCCTGCATCCACAGCATGCCCTGCTTTTAGGCTGCAGTTATACTATACTATTGGTCTGAGACCGACACTGCAAACTGCGGATTGCAGCCAGCAATATTCATTTTACATTACAGCTGCCCCGGTTTGAAAATTGTACTCTACAAACACACCAACTATTATGTCACACATGTTCGCCTATGGTAATAGATTACATTGAATTTTGAACACTCTCTGTCCATCATCATGAGAGGTGGAGGTCCTCTTTCATTGAACTTTTCATTGGCCTCTGCAAACCTCACAGACTGTCTGACTGATAACTGAACAGAGCTGACCTGGTGGTCCTTATGTTACCTAATTTACAGGCACCACATGGCTACCCGGAACAGTATTACAGCTGTGTGTTTCCTCTGCTTCCTTTGACACATGACAAATTACAGAAGGAATCTGGCCAATAAACTAAGGTGTAAGAATTCAATGGCCTGTTGTCACACTCCATTCATCATTAAATGCCTCAGGACTAAAATAACAGTGTGATTTGCTGCTTAACAACACCTGCTTTTCCCTCTAGACTCACCACACTGTGCGGCCAATAAACTATAATAGAGGCAATGCCCTACAAATACTTTTTTGTCTTAAAAGTAAAACAAACGTTTGGTGGAATTTTTATGCAGTTAAATACATTATTTTGCAAGTTACACAAGTTATCTGTAAAAACAAGGTACTGAAAATATAATCATAATATGCCGATCCTATAGCTGGATATGACCAGCAGTTAACTGGTTTCAACTCTACTGTTGGTAGCTTCACAGTTAATACGGATTAATAGAGCTTCCTGATAGCTTAGCAGTTCAGTGTAGTACTGAACCATACAGACCAGGAAGACCCCAAAATCAAAGGCCGATGCAATGGACCAACAAGCATAAAACAAGTACTGATTAACCAAGTCATACAGACTAGGAAGGTCCCCAGTTCAAAGTGAAGTGCTGAGTGAGCTGATCTCAGTCAGGACAGCATTAAAGGTGTTAAAATTGGCTTTAGCGTCCCCAAATTAGGGAGGGAAGCTCAGCCAGCGTTCCTGTTTGTGATTTCTATCTGTTGTTGACCCTTGGGAAGTGTCGGCGTGAGAACATTGGGGGAAGATAGGATCTGGCTCAGCTGTGAGGTCACCCTGCAGTTGAATAGCTGACCGTTTCGGCTCACACACGAGGAATGGGCACTTACTTAGAGGGCAACCAGTGCCCGTGAAACCATAACTCAGCAAGCAGTCAACAGAGGAGAAAACTGGAAGAGGGGGAAATACATATATGAAACAATTATAACAAGAATGTTAGGTTTCCTTCCCCCCCCACCCCCCCATTTAATTTTTCCTCCAATTTCCTTCTTTATCGTTCCTCTCCTGAAGAGGCCATTTCTCATTGCTCAAATTCTACAAGCATAACGTCTCCAGTTCCAAATGGCCATTTTTCATGTGTGAGCCTAAACAGTTCGTGCCAGCAAGCTAATTGACTATGGGAGCCATTAGAACCAACTCAAATCCTATTCTCGCCCATTGTATAGCAACCAGGAAAGGGAACCATGGCTGATTTCCGCACCCCGCCCTGGCCTATGGCTCAGATGCCAAGTTAAACAGCGTAGCCCCACTACCATCCTGACTTAGAACTTAGGACCCTTCTGTTCTTGCCAGCACAACACACAGTGCCATTACCTACTGGATTATGGGGGTGGAGGGGGGAGTCTAATATTTTATTTTGGAAACCGTAACAGTAGGTAAGGGATAGAAAGCCACAGATTTTAGTGGCCACTTGCTTCTAATTACACTGAAGCAGCTCAGAGGGCGCTGCAGCACAGTATAAGCTTGATAAAGTCACGTGAAAGACGACCGGACACGCTGGGAAAGGACTGAGTTTGTGGGGGAACGCTCAACAGGACCAGTAAACACTGGAACGATAGCAAAATACTGCGGATGCTGGAAATCCGAAATAACAACAGAAATGCTGGAAAAACTCAGCAGGCCAGGCAACATCCGCAGAGAGAAAAAGAGTGTCAACGTTTCAGGTCGAAACCCTTCGTCAGGACTGAAAAAACACAGGAAATGAAACAAATTAAAAGGCCAGTTTGGGGGCTGGGAAATGGCGATGAAAGAACAAGAGAGAAGTGAAGAGACATTAAGAGGTATTCAAAACGAGACAAGATGGTGATAGGACTAGTGGAGACAAAAGACGGCTGTAGATTAAGTGTGAAATGCACTGGCAGAATGGGAGACAGCTGCCATGTGGGAGAGAAAAAAAGGGGGAAGGGCACAAAACAAAGGTGTGGATAAAAAATATATATAGAAATGTAATAGGGGCCGAGGTTATGATCTGAAATTGTTGAACTCGATATTGAGTCCGGAAGGCTGTAGAGTGCCTAATCGGAAGATGAGGTGCTGTTCCTCGAGCTTACGCTGGGTTTCCATGGAACAATGCAAGAGCCCGAGTACAGTGAGGTCTGAGTGGGAATGGGGCGGTGAATTAAAATGACAGGCGACCAGAAGCTCGGGGTCACCCTTACGGACTGAACGGAGGTGTTCCGCAAAGTGGTCTCCTAATCTGGATCTGGAAGAAAAAGACTACACAAACAAGATTTCATGCCCATTTAACAGGACAAAAACAATCAATGAGTCTCACAAAGGAATCACTTTAGTTGCTATGTGAAGATCCTATGTGAAATATGGGAGACTAGTATTCACCAAGTTGGTATAAATCCACAGCACAAAACTCCACGATTCAGCACAGCATTACCTGTCCCATTCAGAAAGAGGTGGGATGGAAAACAAAGTAATTCACAGTGGTGCAGTGTTGCGGCTAAGTCACACTGGAGGTGAAAACTCCTCCTGTCGATAATGTTAGTGAAAAAGTCAGCCTGAGTAAAAACAAAAGGAGCAGGAGGAATTACAATTAATGGACAGAAAATCATGTGGGGTCTGCTGACCTCTACACTTAAATTCCTGACATGTAATTCCAGCATGGAAAGGTCCACATTGGGAGCACAAATTCGTAAACCTGCCTCAAGAGTTTTACTCTGCATCTGGCTTATGCTATACCTGACCTGGGAGTCCTTGATCCCGGCATTGGGACTCCGACTTTGGAAAGTGTTTCATTTACTGGCACTGGCATCACTCACCTTAACGAGGTGAAAGGTTCACTGAAAAATACAGAAGAACTGACATCTGAAATTGAATTATTCCATACTGTTTAAATCTTCCCCATCAGAGTTGGCATTTAATAAGATTTTATCTATTTTGAATCCAGGGCTTTTCATCAAGCATGGTTTTATGGTCTAGACTGCAAAGCTCCTGATTGGCCTTCAATGTCCAGGACTAGCCCAGAATTTGCACGCTGTCTCAGTTTGGCAGAAACTAACTGTGGCAGAACACCACACAAGGAAGGCTGACCTCTTAAGGAAAATACAGCTTGAGTGAACACTAACTTAGCTTGAATAGAAACTCAGATGAACTATTTGGAATAGAAATGGCAGGTATCAGAGTGTTCCTAAAATGGAATTTTGAAATATGGGATGTCTGAAACAGGCAGCCTCATAAGAGTTGATTAATTTACTTTAATGGTAGCTTAATAGCCTTTAAAGGCTGCAGTGAATTACCGATGATTTGTGAGCTTATCTCAGTTGGTAACAATGGGCTGAATTTTGAGGCCACCCACCCGGCGGAAATGGGGCAGTAGAGACCTGGAAATGGCATGGAAGAACTTACCGCCCGCTCTGTTCCTGTCATCGCATTGGCCTTTTGCAACTTGCTGGGGTCTTCTGAATAGGCGGCCAGCTAAATTAAATATTGAAATCTGGGCCCAGTGACGTCATTAGAACCCGATGCAATTTTACGCCAATAGAACCCGATGCAATTTTATGCCTGAATGGATGGAGCCTAGTATCAGACTGTGGTAAACCACTTTTATCGTTCACTATCGTTACACTATGGTTATCACTGTTTATATCGTTACACTATGGTTATCACTGTTTACACTGTTGTATCACTACACAAGGTCACCTCTTGCCACGCTGTTATACCTGGGCTGACCACAGCTGGCTCCGCCTGCTTGCCCAGGTATAAAGGTGGTCGACTGGCTGGTATTCCTCCTTGTTGGATCCGATCACCCACGAGGGTGGGCTCTGTTATTTAGCCAATAAAAACCTATAGTTACTAACTTAACTCGTCGCTTTTCATGAACTGAATTGATAGGTATATCAATTTTATTGGCTAAATTTTGAAATGTCTACAACGGAGCAGCCAAACGACCAGTCAGACGTACAGCCTCAGCCAAACGGCCATCTGCAACAGCCCCAGCAGCCGGCCTGGCTACGAGCCCTCCGGCCGCCGTACCTGGATCTAAACCCACAGGCTGCGAATTCAGCCCTCGACTTCGAACACTGGCTGAGCTGCTTCGAAGCCTACCTGGGAGAATCCGGCGTGCCTCCGGCATCCAAACTAAGAGTTCTGACCGCTCAGGTGAGCCCTAAAGTATTTGCACTCATCCGGGACATTGCCACATACGAGGACACCCTCAACCTGCTAAAAGAACAGTATCGGAGCCCTGTAAACTCAATGTACGCCAGGCATCTCCTAAGATCCCGCTCGCAACAGCCAGGAGAGTCAGTTGATGATTTCTTACGGGCGCTGCAAATACTCGGCAGGGACTGTGACTTTAAAGCCGTAACAGCTGCAGAACATACAGATGGAAACATCCGAGATGCCTTCGTGAAAGGCCTTCGGTCAGACTACTCACGGCAAAGACTGCTGGAATCAAAGGACCTCGACCTGAAAACAGCTGCTATCCTCGCTCGCTCCTTGGAAGTGGCCCATCGGGACCTCGAGGCGTACTCCAGGTACTGTGCTGCGCGACCCTGGGACTCGGGCCCGACCCCGGCCGCAATACCCCTCGCACCGCCGCCTCTGGGACCTACCACAGCGTCGGTGTCCCGGAACCGATCGGGACCGCCACCCCCGGTACTGGCTGCGACATCGGAGCCCCGCGATCGGGCCACCGGCTGCTTCTTCTGTGGCCAGGCGAAACACCCGAGGGCGCGCTGCCCTGCAAGAAACGCGACCTGCTCCGACTGCCACAAGAAAGGCCACTTTGCGAAGGCCTGCAGGGGGAAAGCCACAGACGCCAGCAGTGCCTCATGCGAGTTGTGGGGGCGGCCATCTTTCATCAAGGCCACAGATGCCAGTATCCCCTCGTGTGAGTCGTGGGGGCGTCCATCTTTGATCAAGGCCACCGATGCTGGCAGTGCCTCATGTGAGTTGTGGGGGCGGCCATCTTCTCCGCCATTTTATTCAACGTCGTGGGCGCCGCCATTTTGTTCACCACACTCAACCGCCACCTTGTCTCCAGACCTGACCACCGCCTCACCCGCAGACTACAGCAGCTCGCTCAGCCATACACTAGCCTCCGTCACACTTGACCAAGCTCGCCCGCATCACCTGTCCAAGTCCATGATGGCCATCAAAGTAAACGGCCACGCCACGACCTGCCTGTTCGACAGCGGAAGCACGGAGAGTTTCATCCATCCAGACACGATGAGCCACTACTCCCTCACTGTCCGGCCAACGCGCAACCGGATCTCGATGGCGTCGAGGTCCCATTCTACAGACATCAGCGGCTACTGTGTTGTGACCCTGTCGGTTAGGGGCACGGAGTATAAAAATTTTAAACTTCTCGTCCTGCCCCAGCTCTGTGCTGCCGTCCTACTAGGGCTGGATTTCCAATCCCACCTTCAAAGTGTCACTTTGGCATACGGTGGACCCCTCCCCCCACTCACAGTCTACAACCAGCAGCTTTTAAACCGCCCACCGCGTACCACCTGCGGCCTATCAAATTCAAATTCAAATCGCTTTATTGGCATGATAAGGTACATCTTATGTTGCCAAAGCATCAAAATACATTTATGGTTGAACACATAAACGCAGTTCTATTCATCCAGTGTATAAACAGGTATATCCCTGAGTGTATAAATATACATTCGCCTTGTTTATATATATTTTCTTAGTTTACTGGTTGTCCCTCTGTTCATGGCAAGCTGTAACATAGTGTGCCGCCAGTGTTACACAGCTTCTCTCCTCCCCAGTAGGAATGGGAGTTTTTGGTTGTCATTCAGATTTCTGAATTCAGGGCATAATTGGGAGAATTTTTGGTAGAAATTCTCCCTGATGCCCTGATATTTTCCACAGGCTGTGAGGAAGTGCATCTCTGTCTCCACTACTCCCTGACTGCAGTGAGAGCATATCCTGTCTTCTCTTGGCAGCCTGGTCTGCCTTTGTCGATCGCTAGGCTATGTTCGCTAAGTCTGTACCTTGTCAAGGTTCTTCTCAGTTTGTTATCCTTTACCATGGTCAGGTAATCAGCTATGTTGTATTGTCTGTTTAGGGCCAAGTAGCAATTGAGTTTGCTTTGGGTTTTTGTTGTTTCTGCCCAATATGTCAGATATTTTTCCTTTTGCTTAGCGACGATTGTGTTGGGTCGAATTCTTTGTGTTGCCCTGTCACTGTCCTGGGGCTGGTTATTGTTAGTAGTTACTTCACGGAGTCCCAGGACTAGTTGACTGAGGGTATTCTTCTTTAAGGTCAGCTCTTGGCATTTCAGGGTGTCGTAGTGATAGCATTGGGGGTTGCTCATTTGTAGGTGATTCAAAATTCCACCCTCAAGGTCCCGCCCCCCTCCCTGTTCGCTAACCTCACCCGCGACTGTAAACCCGTCGCTACCAAGAGCAGGCGGTACAGCGCCGGGGACAGAGCTTTTATTAGCTCCGAGGTGCAGCGACTCCTGAAGGAGGGCATCATCGAGAGAAGCAACAGCCCCTGGCGTGCCCAGGTCGTAGTCGTTAAGACCGGCGATAAACACCGCCTGGTCATCGACTACAGCCAAACCATAAACCAGTACACCCAGCTGGACGCATACCCCCTTCCCCGCATATCTGATATGGTCAATCAGATTGCACAGTACCGGGTATTCTCTACCATCGACCTTAAGTCGGCCTATCACCAACTCCCTATCCGCCCTGAGGACCGCCAGTATACCGCCTTTGAGGCGAATGGCCGCCTCTACCACTTCCTTAGGGTTCCCTTCGGCGTCACCAACGGGGTTTCGGTCTTCCAAAGGGAGATGGACCGGATGGTTGACCAGAACGGGCTGCATGCCACGTTCCCTTATCTAGATAACGTCACCATCTGCGGCCGCGACCGGCAGGACCATGATGTTAATCTGGAGAGATTCCTCCGTACGGCTGAACCTCACCTACAATAAGGAGAGATGTGTGTTTAACACCTCGCGCCTTGCCATCCTCGGCTGCGTAGTAGAGAATGGAGTCATCGGCCCCGACCCCGAAAGAATGCGCCCCCTCATGGAACTTCCCCTCCCCCACTGTCCAAAGGCGCTGAAGAGAACCCTGGGGCTCTTCGCCTACTATGCCCAATGAGTGCCCAATTATGCGGACAAAGCCAGACCCCTCATGAAATCCACCTCCTTCCCCCTGACGGCAGAAGCATGCGCAGCCTTCTCCCTCATAAAGGGAGACATTGCTAAGGCCACAATGCACGCGGTGGATGAGTCTATCCCTTTCCAAGTGGAGAGCGATGCATCCGACTTCGCCCTAGCTGCAACCCTTAACCAGGCGGGGAGACCTGTGGCCTTCTTCTCAAGGACCCTCCAGGGCCCTGAGATCCGACACTCTTCGGTCGAGAAGGAGGCCCAGGCGATCGTGGAGGCAGTACGACGCTGGAGGCATTACCTGGCAGGCAAACGATTTACCCTCCTCACCGACCAGCGTTCGGTCGCTTTTATGTTTAATAACAAGCTGAGGGGCAAAATCAAGAACGACAAGATCTTGAGGTGGAGAATCGAGCTCTCCACCCACGATTATGATATCTTGTACCGGCCTGGTAAACTGAACAAACCCCCAGATGCTCTATCACAAAGTACATGCGCCAACGCGCAAATTGATAGACTGCAGACCCTCCACAACGACCTCTGCCACCCCGGGGTCACCAGACTTTACCACTTCATTAAGGCCCGCAACCTGCCCTACTCCATCGAGGAGGTCAGGACCATGACCAGGAACTGCCAAACCTGTGCCGAATGCAAACCGCATTTCTTTAGGCCGGACAGAGCAAGCCTGATCAAGGCCACCCGCCCCTTCGAGCGCTTGAGCATCGATTTTAAGGGGCCCCTCCCGTCCTCTGACCGTAATGTGTACTTCCTCAACATTATTGATGAGTACTCCCGTTTCCCCTTTGCCTTCCCCTGCCCAGACATAACCAGTACCACGGTCATCAAATGCCTGAACGACCTCTTCGCCTTGTTCGGGTTCCCGAACTATATACATAGCGACCGGGGCTCATCCTTCATGAGCGAGGAACTTCGCCAGTTCCTACTAGCGAGAGGTATTGCTGCAAGCAGGACCACCAGCTACAACCCCCGAGGGAACGGCCAGGTGGAAAGAGAGAACGCGACTGTCTGGAAGGCCGTTCTCTTAGCCTTAAAGTCTAAGGGCCTCCCAACCTCTCGCTGGCAGGAAGTCCTCCCGGCAGCGCTGCATTCCATCCGGTCACTGCTTTGCACTGCCATTAACGCCAACCCCCATGAACGAATGTTTGTTTTCCCCAGGAAGTCGACTACGGGAACCTCGCTATCAACATGGCTGACTTCTCCGGGGCCCGTCTTGCTGCGAAAGCACGTGAGGGCCCATAAAATGGACCCCTGGTAGAGAGGGTGGACCTCCTGCACGCCAACCCCCAGTACGCCTATGTGGCATACCCAGACGGGCGGGAGGACACAGTCTCCTTACGAGACCTCGCACCCTCGGGCACCCCTGAGACACCACCGTTACCCCCCACCACCCCCCCAAATCCAGCCCAGGTAGACGGCATGCCGGAACCCCACGAGCCTTCGCCGACCACGCAGACACCAGCATTAACATCGGATACTGCACCACCGCCGCCGCGCCGATCAGAAAGGCTTACGAGGCCTCCGGACAGACTGACATACCCGAACTGGTAGTACACTTCACCCCACCGGACTCAAATTTAAACAAGGGGTGAATGTGGTAAACCACTTTTATCGTTCACTATCGTTACACTATGGTTATCACTGTTTACACTGTTGTATCACTACACAAGGTCACCTCTTGCCACGCTGTTATACCTGGGCTGACCACAGCTGACTCCGCCCATGGCTCCGCCTGCTTGCCCAGGTATAAAGGTGGTCGACTGGCTGGTATTCCTCCTTGTTGGATCCGATCACCCACGAGGGTGGGCTCTGTTATTTAGCCAATAAAAACCTATAGTTACTAACTTAACTCGTCGCTTTTCATGAACTGAATTGATAGGTATATCACAGACAATGGCTGGGCCGAAGACAGGTAAATTGCCTGTTATTTTTGTGGGGCCAGGACGAGCAGGAGTGGTCACCCGAGCTCCACAAAACCAGCCTAGGTCGTTGCCACTCTGGCTTCCCCCCTTCCAGAGATCAAAATTGACCGACTGCCCGCTGGGGCTATCGGGGGGGGGGGTTGGTCGGCGCATTCATCCGACCAGCCACCCAAAGTCCACTCCGGGGAATCTACCCCAATGTCATCTTGAGTGAGAAGCTTGTGTGGCTCCAAGCCCTACTCTCAGATTTGAGCACATAATGTAGGCTGACTCTCCAACACAGTACTGAGGTAACCGTCCCGTGACACTACTTGAAAGATCGGAGTTCTTCAGAGCAACATTCTTCGCCATAACCAATCTCATGCTGCTTGTGGGTCCATAATGTGTGAAAAATGATCTGCTACATTTCAAATTATTTCATTGTATGTGAAGTATTTTTAGATGTTTCTGAGAGATGTTATATATAAGGTACTATATATAAATGCAAGCCTGTCATTATATGCACAAACTGCCAGTCTTCAATCACATTCTTGTCCATCAGAACTAAAAATTCAAAGCTACTATTGTGCTACAGTGTAGTATATCGACAAATCTTTGCACTACGTGAAAGCAAAGGGTGAAGTAATCTGGGTGGGCTTGAGATGAAAGTAGATTGTACACTTTCCTGCCATAGTGACCAAATACAAAGCAACTGCCAATAATCTCATCCCACCATGAAAGGAAAATGATCAACAAGAAAGATTATCCACCTGGTGTTCAATAAAACATCAATTTAATTACATTCAGACTGCGCAGTTACCCTTGGGCTACATTCCTCAGACCAAATAAAGCGAGCTCAGTATCCATGAATGAATTTGCAAAATGTAGTTTCCATTGCAATTGGAGTCAGATTTGTCTCAGTTCACTTCTAATGAAAGAAACACCGTACAGACTAGTTTTACAAACAATGAAGCAAATCCTTTAAATTGCTAACAATTCCCTCTATGGACCTCACAACACGTGACACTGTTACCTCTTAAAGCACTATAATAAAATACATCAAGGGACTGAACTTCCTCTTCACAAATTTTAGGGCAAAGGTAAACAAGCTTTTCAGCACATTTTACTCTACTTTTTGGCAAAATTACCAAAGACAGGAATATTAAGAGTTTAGTGTCCAATGAATTTGAACTTATTTTTATTCATCTTACTTCCAGTCTTCAGCAATTTCATCTATTTTATCTTTTGCTTATTTGCAGCCCCTGGATGACTTAAGTTAATTGGCACGGACAATATAAAACTACAGTGAATTGGTGAACTCTCTGGTAATTATTCCCAAGTGACGTATTTTCAGGATTTGCACCCATACACCAGCCAGTGCTACTTTTTGACATTGTCAATAAAACCACTTAAAAAAACAAAAGGAGGCAGTGATGCCTGTGCCACAGAGTTTCCTTATGGCAATGCTGAAAATGCAATGCATTGTTGCCAATGTCTGCCTGATGTTAAAAGGATCAACGTAGGTGGAGATACCTCAAAGATGTGGACATCCATTTTGCTTTGCACTGGCTGCATCATCACTACACCTGGTGCATAACCTGCCATTTTATTTTAAACAAAATGATTTGTCATACCATTATTCTATTTTCTACTGATTGAAAAGAGTTGGCTGCCCCTTCAGCTCTTTTCAATTAGTATAAAATTTACTGACAAGACAGGAAACTACGACATCACAACTCCATCCATAAGGAGCATTAAACAGGTGGTATACATGGTTTGGCAGAAAATTGTATTCACTCTAGTTGAGAAGACAGCACAATTTTTGACTCCAAGACCTTTGAAAACATGTGCGGGAGTGGCCTGGCTTTGCATGGCCAGGAAGACCTTACAAATAAGTAACCTGCTAATCTCAATTTGTGAACTTCAAAAGTACAGTCACACCTTAAAGCTCCATTACTAACTTTTCATATTGCTTTTTTGTTAGTAGAAAGGAAATGGTAGTTTTATGACGGTACCCAAAACAAATTGGATGATACTCTGAAGCCAAATGGTGGGTGAGATTTCCAATCATTACTTCCTGGGTTCTCCCTTGCTATCCCATGTCTTCCCCATTATCTATACACTCTGCAAAGATTATACAGCAGGTTTACTTTACAAGCCATTTGAATTCCCAAGTCCTTATGGAAAGTCATTTTTGTGCTTGGAACATAGGGACTGCAATAGGCCATTCAGCCCCTCAAGCCTGTTCTGTCTTCAATGAGAGCATGGCTGATCTGCACCTTAACTCCATTTACCCTCCTTTGTTCCATATCCCTTGAAATCCTTATTTAACAAAAACCTATCGATCTCAATCTTGAAAATTTCAATTGACTCAGAATCTACAGCCTTTTGGAGGAGCACGTTCCACACTTCCACTATCCTTTGTGTGAAAAAGTGCTTTCTGATTTCACTCAATGGCCTATCTCTAATTTTAAGATTATGCCCTCTTGTTCTGGATTTCCCCACTAGAGGAAATAATGTATCTGTATCTAGTCTATCAAATCCTTTTTATCATTTTAAAGACCTCAATTAGATCAGCCTTCAACTGTCCAAATTTGAAGGAATACAACCCAATGTTTATGCAATTTGTCCTCATAATTTAAGCCCTGGTATCATTCTGCACTGTACCCATTCCAAGGCCAATATAGGTTTGATGCCCAAATCTCCAGTTAAGGTCCAACTAAGGCTCTGTACAACTGAAGCATCACTTCCTCACTTGTAAATTCCAATCCCCTTGAGATAAAGGCCAACATTAGCCTTTTTGATTACTTTTTGTACCTGTGCACAAGCTTTTAGAAACATAGAAGGTAGGAGCAGGAGTAGGCCATTCGGCCCCTCGACCTGCTCCGCCGTTCAATGAGATCATGGCTGATCATCCAAATTCAGTACCCTGTTCCTGCCTTCTCTCCATATCCCTTGATCCCTTTAGCATTAAGAACTATATCTAACTCCTTCTTGAATATATTTAATGAATTGGCCTCTACTGCCATCTTTTGTAGAAAATTCCACAGGTTCACCACTCTCTGGGTGAAGAAATTCCTCCTCATCTCTGTCCTAAATGGCTTACCCCTTATCCTTAGACTGTGACCCCTGGTTCTGAACTCCTGACCATCGGGAACATCTTTCCTGCATCTAGTCTGTCCAGTCCCGTTAGGATTTTATAAGTTTCAATGAGATCCCCTCTCAATTCTTCTAAACTCCAGCGAGTATAAGCCCAATCGACCCAATCTCTCCTCATACGTCATTCCTGCCATCCCAGGTATCAGCCTGGTGAATCTTCGCTGCACTCCTTCCACAGCAAGAACATCCTTCCTCAGATAAGGCGACCAAAACTGCACACAATACTCAAGGTGTGGTCTCACCAAGGCCCTGTACAACTGCAGCAAGACATCCTTGTTCCTGTACTCAAACCCTCTTGCTACGAAGGCCAACATACCATTTACTTTCTTAACCGCCTGCTGCACCTACATGCTTACCTTCAGCGACTGGTGCACAAGGACGCCCAGGTCTCGTTGCACTTCCTCTTCTCCCAATCTATTGCCATTCAGATAATAATCTGTCTTCCTGTTTTTGCCACCAAAGTGGATAACTTTGCATTATCCACGTTATATTGCATCTGCCATGTTTCTGCCCAATCACCCAACCTGTCCAAATCATACTGGAGTTTCTCGGCATCCTCCTCACACCACACATGCCCACCCAGCTTTGTGTCGTCTGCAAACTTGGAGACATTACATCTAGTTCCCTTGTCTAGATCAATATATATTGTGAATAGCTGGAGTCCAAGGACCGATCCCTGCGGTACCCCACTAGTCACTGCCTGCCACTCGGAAAAAGAGCCGTTTATTCCAACTCTGCTTTCTGTCTGCCAACCAGTTCTCTATCCAAGTCAATACCTTGCCCTCAATCCCATGTGCCTTAACTTTACACACTAATCTCTTATGCGGGACCTTATCGAAAGCCTTTTGAAAGTCCAAATACACCACATCCACTGGTTCTCCCTTATCTATTTTACCAGTTACATCTTCAAAAAATTCCAGTAGATCAGTCAAGCACGATTTACCTTTTGTAAATCCATGTTGACTTTGTCCGATCCGGTCACTGTTTTCCATGTGCTCTGCTATTACATCTTTTATGATGGACTCTAGCATTTTCCCCACTACCGATGTCAGGCTTACCGGTTTGTAATTCCCCGTTTTCTCTCTACCACCTTTTTTGAATAGTGGGGTAACATTAGCTACCCACCAATCCATGGGTACTGTTCCAGACTCTATCGAATTTTGGAAGATGACCAGCAATGTATCTACTATTTCTAGGGCCACTTCCTTAAGTACCCTAGGATGTAGATTATCAAGCCCTGGGGATTTATCAGCATTCAATCCCATCAATTTCCCTAACACCATTTCCCTACAAATACTGATTTCTATCAGTTCCTCCCTTTCATTAGACCCTATGTTCCCAGACATCTCTGGGAGGTTATTTGTGTCCTCCTTTGTGAAGACAGAACCAAAGTATGTATTTAATTGGTCTGCCATTTCTTTGTTCCCCATTATAAATTCCCCTGATTCTGACTGCAAAGGACGCACGCTTGACTTCACCAATCTTTTTCTCTTCACATATCTATAAAAGCTTTTACAGTCAGTTTTTATGTTCCCTGCAAGCTTACTCTCATACTCTATTTTCCCCCTCTTAATTAATCCCGTTGTCCTCCTTTGTTGAATCCTAAACTGCTCCCAATCCTCAGGTTTACTGCTTTTTCTGGCCAATTTAGATGTCCTCTCCTTGGATCTTATGCTATCCCTAATTTCCCTTGTTAGCCACGGTTCAGTCACCTTTTTTGATTTATTTTTATGCCAAACTGGGATGAATAAATTCTGTTGTTCATCCATGCGATCTTTGAATGTTTGCCATTGCCTATCCACCGTCAACCCTTTGAATGACATTCCCCAATCAATCCTACCCAACTCGCACCTCATACCATCGTAGTTTCCTTTATTTAAATTCAGGACCCTAGTCTCTGAGTCAACTACTTCACTCTCCATCTTAATGAAGAATTCGATCATATTATGATCACTCCGACCCAAGGCCTCGCACAACAAGATTGCTAATTAATCCTTTCTCATTACATAATACCCAGTCTAAGATGGCCTGATCCCTAGTTGGTTCCTCGACATATTGGTCCAGGAAACCATCCCGTATACACTCCAGGAATTCCTCCTCCACGGTATTGTTACTAATTTGGTTAGCCCAATCTATATGTAGATTAAAGTCACCCATGATAACTGCTGTGCCCTTATCGCACGCTTCTCTAATTTCCCTTTTAATGCCATCCCCGACCTCCGCATTACTGTTTGGAGGTCTATATACCACTCCCACTAACGTTTTCTGCCCCTTGGTATTTCTCAGTTCTACCCATACAGATTCCACATCATCAGAGCTAATATCCTTCCTTACAATTGTGTTAATCCCCTCTTTAACCAGCAATGCTACCCCACCGCCTTTTTCTTTTTGCCTATCTTTCCTGAATATTGACTACCCCTGGATGTTGAGTTCCCAGCCTTGGCCACCCTGGAACCATGTTTCCATAATCCCAATCATATCATATCCCCCAGAACACTAGCAAACACTCCCCCTAGGACATCGGTCCCAGCCCTGCCCAGGTGCAAACCGTCCGTTTTGTACTGGTCCCACCTCCCCCAGAACCGGTTCCAATGTCCCAGGAATTTGAATCCCTCCCCTTTGCACCTTTAGTGATTTGTGTAGACACCTAAACCTCTTCGGTCCTCCACAGCTCCTAATCTCTCACCATTAAGAAAATATTCCAATTTGTCTTTCTCAGATCCAAAGTGGATGACCTCACACTTCCCCACATAAAACTCCATCTGCCATAATTTTTCCCACTCACTTAGTCTGTCTCTGCCCCTTTGTAACTTCCTTCTCTCATCCACACAACTTACTGTGACCTCCTAACTTATCTGCAATCTTGGATATACAAATCTCTACTCTTTCATCATAAATATGGTTGAAAAGCGGAGGTCCCTGTATAGATCCCATGGGAGCTTGTCACAGCCCACCAATCAGAGAACATTCCCTTTATCCTTACTCTGTCTCCTCCCTCCCAATCAATTACCAACACATTTCACAAGGTTACCATCAACTTGGTGAGCTCTCATTTTTGTTAATACTCTCTTGTGCAGAACCGTATCAAATACATTCTGAAATTCCAGACACAACCTTATCCAGGGTGACCTCCTCTAAAAATTCAACTAGATTAGTCAGACATGACCTACCTTCATAAATCTATGCTAACTCTCTCTGATCAACTGACACCTGTCTAAGCGCTCAATCTGTCATTGATGATGGATTCCAGTAAGTTCCCCACAATTGAAGGTGTATAGTTACCTATTTTCTCTCTCCCTCCCTTTAAAAAGGAGCCTTTAATTTTAATTAAATAAATGAAACAAGGTTAGATAGGGATGGCAGTGTAGGTGGTGTGCCAACTATAGCATGTGGGAGTTTGTGGAGAGCATCACGATCCCAGACAACCACATCTGTAGTAAGTGTCTGCAGTTCGAGGAACTTCAGCTCAGGGTTGTTGAGCTGGAGTCTGAGGTGCAGACATTGCGGGGCATCAGGAAGGGGGAGAGTTACAAGGGACCCTAGGTGCAGTGCTGGAGGAGCCTCAGCCTTTGCCCTTATCCAACAGGTCTTGCTGCCTGTGTGGATGAGGGCAAAGTCTGCAGGGTGGATGAGCAAACTGACCACGGCACTGTGGTACAGGAGGCCATTCAAGTGGGGGGAATGAAAAGGAATGTAGTTGTGGTAAGGGACAGTATAGTCAGGGAGATAGATACTGTTCTCTGCAGCCACGCCCGAGAGCTCTGAAGGCTGTGTTGCCTGCCCAGTGCCAGGGTTAAAGACAGCTCCTCGCAGCTGAAGAAGAACTTGGAAGGGAGGTGTTATGTTCATTAATAACTAGACATTCTTATTATGAACACAGCTAGCTTCCAGCTAGTTATTTATTCACTCCACGTTCTCTAGGTACAGTATCTGTAGCGGCTTCCATGTGTGCTCCTGTGTGCAGGCTGCCATCTTGACTGTTGCCTTCTGGGTAGCCTAGTGCCTCATGGGTAATGTAGTCTTAAACATACAGTTATATACAGCTCCACCTAGTGTTCACTATAGAATGACATGCTATTGATCACAACATCCCCCTTTCTTTGAGGTTTAACAAAATCAATATCAATCAACTTTCAAGAAAACAATAAAGATAATATCAGTAACACTTGTTAGTGCTCTATAAACAAACATTTTCAAAAGTCAACACATTTTCAAAGCTTTACATAGACTTAATCTTTGAGTACAATCAGGCTCTTCTACTTCAGGTGTGGATCTTCTCAACACGGGTAAGTCTGATGTGTCTTCATGAGATTGTTCTGGCGGTGAATGACAAGATGCAGTTGCGGCATTGTCATCAATCTGGTCTTGAATAGTCTCGTGTTTTTAGGAGGGAACGGCGGTTCCTCCCGAGAATCTGTCCTTCCTCAGTTCTAATAGAGTATGACCTTGGTCCTACTTCCTCAAGAACTGTAGCTTTCCTGTTCCATGCATCTGGTTCCTCAATCCTGACATCATCAACCTTTGTCAATGGTTTTAGAGTTTTGGATGACTTGTCATAGTATGATTTCTGTTTCAGCTTTAACAGTTGAAGTCTCTGTCTCAGTTCCTCACTTTGCTGTTCTTTTGCACAGCAGGGTAGCGTGGTGCGCAACTTGCGACCCATTAGTAGTTCAGCAGGTGAAGAACCACAGTCTAAAGGTGAGGCTCGGTAGCTCAGCAGGGCGAGATAAGGATCAGACTTGCTTTCTGTCGCTTCCTTCAGTAGCTGCTTGAGAACTTGAACACCTTTCTCTGCCTTACCATTTGACTGAGCATACAAAGGACTGGATGTGATGTGCTGAAAGTCATAATGTGCTGCAAACTGTTGCCACTCCTTACAGTTGAAGCACGGACCATTGTCGCTAATGGCAATCCTGGGAATTCCATGTCTGGCGAAGATGGATTTCACATGCATTATGACACTGCTTGCTGTGGTGCTTGAGAGCAGCGCCATCTCAGGATAGTTAGAATAGTAGTCAATCACTATTAGATAGTCTTTACCATTTAAATGAAAAAGGTCCATACCAACCTTTTGCCATGCTGCTGTTGGTATGTCAGCTACTATCATTGGTTCCTTTGCTTGTTTGTTTTGGTGTTTCTGACATGTCTCACATTTGCCTATCATGTTCTCAATGTCCTTATTTATGCCAGGCCAATAAACAGTGTCTCTTGCTCTCCTTTTGCATTTTTCAATTCGAGGTGTCCCTCATGAATCCTTTTGAGCATGTCTTGATGTAGAGCCTGTGGAATGACTATTCTGTTCTGTATTAGTAATAGTCCACTTGCGACACTCAATTCTGACCTTGTGAAAATATTTTGGATAGGAACCTTTTGGCCAACCATGATGAATGTTCTCTATTACTGTTTGTAATACTGTATCTTTTACTGTTTCTTCTGCTATTTGCTTTGATTTTGTGTCTGACACGGGCAGCGCAGCAGTGACCATACTCACATGAACATCCACGTCTTCTTCAGTAGAGCTCACATGACTCATTGTGGGTGCTCGGGATAGTGCATCTGCTAACACTATGTATTTGCCTGGTGTGTAGATCAGTTCAAAGTCATATCTTTGCAGCTTCATCATGAGTCGTTGAATCCTTGGAGACATCTCATTCAGGTTTTTTTTTATGATGGCAACCAGAGGGCTGTGGTCTGCCTCAACTGTGAAGGTGGGAAGTCCATATATGTAGCCATGAAACTTTTCTAGTCCAACTACCAAGCCTAGACATTCCTTTTCAATCTGGGCGTATCGACACTCAGTATCAGTCATAGACCTGGAGGCATAGGCAACAGGCTTCCAATCTTCACCCTCTGCTTGTAGCAAGACCGCACCTAGGCCATCTTTTGATGCATCCGTTGACACTTTGATTCTTTTTGTTGGGTCAAAGAAGGTGAGTACAGGTGTGGTTGTCAGCACTGTTTTGAGGTTTATCCACTCTTGTTCATGTCTTTCTGTCCATGCGAACTCATTTGTTTTATGTAGCAGGTCTCGCAGACAGGCTGTCTTGGCTGACAAGTTAGGAATGAACTTTCCAATGAAGTTTATCATCCCCATGATGCGTAGCACTCCTTTTTTGTCAGTGGGTCGGGGCATTTTGAGTATGGCGTTTACTTTTTCCATATCTGACTCTATTCCTTTACCAGATAATCTCCTAGGAAAGTGACTTTCTGGACGCCAAACTGACACTTGGCTTTGTTGAGCTTCAGTCCATTCCGGCGTATGCTCTGTAGCACTTTAGTCAATCTCTCATTGTGTTCTTTCATTGTGGAGCCCCAGATGATGATGTCATCAACATAGACCCGAACTCCTTCCAGACCTTCAATTATGTGTTCCATCGCTCTATGAAAGATTTCAGGTGCAGATATTATCCCGAAAGGCATTCTGAGGAAACAATACCTGCCAAATGGTGTGTTGAAGGTACAGTATTTGGTGCTCTCTTCATCCAGTTTTAGTTGCCAAAATCCTTGTGAGGCATCGAGCTTTGTAAAGTATCTGGCACCTGACATTTCACTGGTGATTTCTTCTCGCTTGGGAATCTGGTAGTGTTCACGTTTTATGTTTGCATTTAAGTCCTTTGGATCCATGCATATTCTTAGATCATTGTTCTTTTTCTTTACACATACCATGGAGTTAACCCAGTCTGTTGGCTTTTCGACTTTCCTGATGACTCCTAGTGTGGTCATTCTGTCCAGTTCATTCTTGAGCCGGTCACGCAGAGGTGCTGGAACTCTTCGTGGAGCATGTACCACTGACTGAGCATCCTCCTTTAGCTGGATCTTGTAAGTGAATGGTAGAACTCCAAATCCTTTGAACAAATCCTGGAAATTATTCATTACAGAATCCACCGAGTCATCTGGTCTGCTTATGGCACAGTTTATACGGTAGACTCTTTTGACCAGTTCTAAGTCCTCACAAGCTTTGTCACCCAGTAGTGAATCAAGCCTTTCAGCCACAACAGAAAACATGAGATGATGCACTTTGTCTTTGACTGTCACTTTAAGTCTGCATACACCTAAGCTATCTATTTTCTGTCCATTATAGTCCTTCAGTAGTACTGACTTTCTGTATTTTGGGCTTTTCTTTCATATTGTTAATGTCACTCATACTGATTAAGTTTGCTTTTGCCCCAGTGTCCAGTTTCAATGTAACTAATGCTCCATTTATCTGCAGTGGGATCATCCATTTGTCCTCTTTTACTGCATTAACTTTATGTTCAGCATTGTCTATTTCTGAGGGCTGCACATTTTCTGTATCTTTTTTGATATCGTCACATGACACCATTCCTACAAAAAATGTCTCACTTACATCAGTGTCCTCAATCACATTAACTCGTTGCCCTTTCGTCGTTTTTACTTTTGAAAAGCATTGTTTGGCAAAGTGATTCTTTCCATTACACTTTGTGCACATTTTTCCAAATGCTGGGCATTGTCTTAACTGGTGTCTGTAACCACAGTGTTTACAATTAAAAATTTCATCCTCCGATTGCTTTTCATTTCTGTTCTGCCCACATTTCTTCCCCTTGTAGGACACAGCACCGACAGCAGCATTATCACTCATTACATTCGCATCATTATTGATTTCACTGAAAGTCTTCGCGTGATTTCAAGCTAGCTCGCTGGCTTTGCATATTTTCACTGCATTTTCCAAATTTAGTTCGGTTTCTCTCAACAGACGTTCCCTGACTTTTTTATCATGAATACCAAACACAATCTGGTCACGAATCATGGATGCTTTGAGCTCAGAGAAATTACATGTCTGTGCTTTCAGTTTCAGATCAGTTATAAAGCTAACAAAAGTCTTATTTTGTTGCTGTGTCCGAGAACGGAAGATGTATCTTTCATACGTCTCATTCTTTTTGGGAGAGCAATGTGCATCAATTTTTTTTAGCACATCTTCTAATTTTTCCTCTGTTCTCCGCTGGATTAAATACAAATGTATTAAATACCTCTATCGCCTGTGGGCCTGCAACCGTAAGCAGCAACGCTATCTTCCTTGCGTCTGGCTTCATACTGAATCCGATGGCTGCAATGTAGAGTTCGAATTGTTGTTTAAAAATCCGCCAATTGTAGTCAACATTTCCCTCGAGATTCAAACCTCCTGGTGGCTTCAAATTCTCCATGTCGCTTTTCACAATTTTCAGCAGTTCTTCACCACCCTGGTACCATGTTATGTTCATTAATAACTAGACATTCTTATTATGAACACAGCTAGCTTCTAGCTAGTTATTTATTCAGTACACGTTCTCTAGGTACAGTATCTGTAGAGGCTTCCATGTGTGCTCCCGTGTGCAGGCTGCCATCTTGACTGTTGCCTTCTGGGTAATGTAGTCTTAAACATACAGCTATATACAGCTCTACACAGCTCCACCTTGTGTCCACTATAGAATGACATGCTATTGATCACGACAGGAGGGAGAGAGAAAATAGGTAACTATACACCTTCAATTGTGGGGAACTTACTGGAATCAATCCAGTTGCCGTGGTCCACGTAGGAACCTACGACATAGGTGAAACAGGGAATGAAGTTTTGCTGAGAGAGTTTGAGGAGTTAGGGCTGAAATTAAAACGCAGAACCTCACAGGTAATAATCTCTGCATTTTTACCTGAGCCACGTGCAAATTGGCATAGGGACAAACAGATTAGAACATTAAATGCGTGGCTGACAGAGTGGTGCGAGAGGCAGGGGTTTTGCTTTATGGGGCACTGGCACCAGTACTGGGGAAAGAGGGAGCTGTTCCATTGGAAAGAGCTCCACCTTAACCAGCTCGGACCTGTGTCCTGGCGAATCAAATAACTAGGGCGGTAGATAGGGCTATAATCTAATGAAAGGGGGTGGGAGGGTTCAGTCGAGTAAATTCAAAAGCAGCAAGAGAAATGTCAAGGCCGTAGAGCAGAGTAGCAATTTGGGTAAAAATATGCAGAGTGGTTCAGGAAGGAGCAGAGAGCTTAACAAAGGTTAAGGGCATTAGAGATTAAGGTGACTCACATCAGGGAAAATAGAAAAAAGTTAAAGCTAAAAGGCACTATATCTAAATCTGTGAAGCATTCGCAACAAAATAGATGAATAGATAGCACAGATAGAAATAAATGGGTTTGGTCTAATAGCCATTATGGTCAAGTGACCAGGGTTGGGAACTAAATATTCCAGGATATTTGAATTTTAGAAGAGATAGGCAAAATGGAAAAGGAGGGGGGAATATTCCTGATAATAAAGGATGGGACAAAGGCATTAGAGAGAATGGGGGAAAAATTGAGTTGCGCTCCCTTTGGGGCGCGAACTTCGCCGGTTTAGTGCCCTGGAAAAATTAGCACCCCCGTGGCCAAAATTGAGTGGTAGCGCCCCAAGAGGGAAGCGGGGCGCTACTGGAAGCGCCCCGCCTCCCTCTTGGGGCACTGCGAGGTAATATCACGGCGCTACATGCCGCGGTATTGCAGGCCTTCCTCCCCTTCTTAAATCATAGAATCAAAGAAAGTTAGAGCACGGAAGGCAGCCATTTCGGCCCATTGTGTCCGCGTCAGTCAACAAAGAGCTATCCAGCCTAATCCCACTTCTCAGCTCTTGGTCCGTAGCCCTGCAGGTTAGAGCATCCCAAGTGCACATCCAAGTACTTTTTAAATGTGGTTAGGGTTCGTGCATCGACCACCCTTTCAGGCAGTGAGTTCCAGACCCCCACAACCCTCTGGGTGAAGAAATTTCCTCTCAAATCCCCTCTAAACCTTCCACCAATTACTTTAAATCTGTGCCCCTGGTTTTTGACCCCCTGCTAAGGGAAATAGATCATTTCTATCCACTTTATCTATGCTCCTTATAATTTTATACACCTCAATAAGGTCTCCCCTCAGCCTCCTCCGTTCCAAGGAAAACAGATCCAGCCTATCCAGTCTATCCCCATAGCTAAGATTCTCTACTCCCGGCAACATCCTTGTAAATCTCCTCTGTCCCCTCTCTAGTGCAATCACATCTTTCCTGTAATGTGGTGACCAGAACTGCACGCAGTACTCTAGCTGAGGGCGAACTAGTGTTTTATACAGTTGAAGCATAACCCCCCTGCTCTTGTATTCTATGCCAAAGCTAATAAAGTCAAGCATTCCGTATGCCTTCTTAACCACCTTATCTACTTGGCCTGCTACCTTCAGGGATTTGTGGACATGCACTTCAAGGTCCCTTTGTTCCTCTACACTACTCAGTGTCCTACCATTTAATGTATATTCCCTTTCCTTGTTAGCCCTCCCCAAATGCATTACTTCACACTTCTCCGGATTGAATTCCATTTGCCACTGTTCTGCCCACCTGACCAATTTATTGATATAAGAACATAAGAAATAGGAGCAGGAGTAGGCCAATCGGCCCCTCGAGCCTGCTCCGCCATTCAATAAGATCATGGCTGATCTGATCCTAACCGCCAATCCACTATCACAGAACCATCTCCTGAATCTAACAGAATTAGACACATGAAATAGGAGCAGGATCAGGCTACACGGCCCCTGGGCCCGCTCCGCTACCCACAGGGCCATGACCGATCCGAACCTAGACTCATGTCCAAATTCCTGCCCGCTCCCCGTAACCCTTAATTCCCTTTACTTCTAGGAAACTGTCTATTTCTGTTTTAAATTTATGTAATGATGTAGCTTCTACAGCTTTTTGGGGCAGCATATTCCATGGACCTACCACCCTCTGAGTGAAGTAGTTCCTCCTCATCTCAGTTTTGAAAGAGCAGCCCCTTATTCTAAGACTATGCCCCCTAGTTCTACTTTCACCCATCATCGGGAACATCTTCCCCGCATCCACCCGATCCAACCCCTTCACAATCTTATATGTTTCAATAAGATCGCCTCTCATTCTTCTGAACTCCAATGAGTAGAGTCCCAATCTACTCAACCTCTCCTCATATGTCCATCCCCTCATCCCCGGGATTAACCGAGTGAACCTTCTTTGTACTGACTCGAGAGCAAGTATGTCCTTTCTTAAGTATGGACACCAAAACTGTACGCAGTATTCCAGGTGCGCTCTCACCAATACCTTGTACAACTGAAGCAATACCTCCCTATTTTTATATTCTATCCCCCTAGCAATGAAAGCCAACATTCCATTGGCCTTCTTAATCACTTGCTGCACCTGCATACTAACCTTTTGAGTTTCGTGCACCAGGACCCCCAGATCCCTTTGTACTTCAGTACTTTCCAGTTTCTTGCCATTAAGATAATAACTTGCTCTACGATTTTTCCTGCCAAAGTGCATAACCTCACGCTTTCCAGTATTGTATTCCATCTGCCAAATTTCTGCCCACTTACTTAGCCTGTCGATGTCCCCTTGCAGGTTTTTTAATGTCCTCCTCACTCACTACTTTCCCTCCCATCTTAGTATCATCTGCAAACTTTGATATGTTACACTCGGTCCCCTCCTCCAAATCGTTAATATAGATTGTAAAGAGTTGGGGACCCAGCACTGACCCCTGCGGAACACCACTAGTTACTGATTGCCAGTCTGAGAATTAACCATTTATCCCAACTCTCTGCCTTCTGTTAGATAGCCAATCCTCTATCCATGCCAGAATATTACCCCCAATCCCGTGATTTTTTATCTTAAGCAATAATCTTTTGTGTGGCACCTTGTCAAATGCCTTTTGGAAGTCTAAATACACTACGTCCACTGGTTCCCCTTTATCCACCCTATACGTTACTTCCTCAAAGAACTCCAGCAAATTTGTCAAACATGACTTCCCCTTCATAAAACCATGCTGACTTTGTCCTATTAAATTATGATTGTCCAAATGTCCTGTTACTGTCTCCTTAATAATGGACTCCAAAATTTTACCTACCACAGATGTTAGGCTAACCGGTCTATAGTTTCCAGCCTTCTGTCTACTGCCCTTTATAAATAAGGGTGTTACATTAGCAGTTTTCCAGTCTGCCGGGACCTTTGCCGAGTCCAGGGAGTTTTGGAAAATTATAACCAATGCATCCACAATCCCTACCGCCACTTCCCTCAAGACCCTAGGATGTAAGCCATCAGGTCCAGGTGATTTATCCGCCTTTGAGTCCCATTATTTTACCGAGTACCACTTCCTTAGTGATTTTGATCGTGTTTAGCTCCTCCCCCCCTTTAGCCCCCTGTTTGTCCAGTGTTGGGATATTCTTAGTGTCTTCTACTGTAAAGACTGATGTAAAATATTCATTCAGTGTTTTTGCCATCTCCATATTTCCCACCATTAATTTCCCGGTCTCATCCTCTAAGGGACCAACATTTACTTTAGCCACCCTTTTTCTTTTTATATAACTATAAAAACTCTTACTATCTGTTTTTATATTTTTTGCTAATTTACTTTCATAATCTATCTTCCCTTTCTTAATCAATCTTTTTGTTATTTTTTGCTGCCTTTTAAAGTTTTCCCAATCCTCTATCCTCCCACTAGATTTGGCTACCTTATATACCCTTGTTTTTAGTCAAATACTATCCTTAATTTCTTTACTTAGCCACGGATGGCTGTCTTTTCTTTTACACCCTTGTCTTCTCAGTGGAATATATTCTTTTTGGAAGTTGTAAAATAACTCCTTAAATGTACACCATTGATCATGTATCGTCTTACCCTTTAATCTATTTTCCCAATCCACTCTACTCAATTCCGCTCTCATACCTTCATAGTCTCCTTTATTCAAGCTTAGCACGCTTGTTTGAGATCCAACCTTCTCACCCTCTAATTGAATATGGAATTCAACCATGTTATGGTCACTCATTCCAAGGGGATCCTTTACTAGGACATTTTTAATTAATCCCATCTCGTTACACAGGACCAGATCTAAGGTTGCTTGCCCCCTGGTCGGTTCAGTTACATACTGCTCAAGAAACCCATCCCTAATACACTCAATGAACTCATCCTCAAGGCAGCCCTGCCCAATTTGATTTGTCCAATTAATATGATAGTTAAAATCCCCCATAATTATAGATGTTCCCTTATTACAAGCCTCAACTATTTCCTGATTGATACTCCGTCCAACAGAGTTGCCACTGTTCGGAGGCCTATAGACTACGCCCACTAGTGTTTTTTTCCCCTTATTATTCCTTACCTCCACCCAAACTGTTTCATTATCCTGATCTTTTGACCCAATATCATTTATCTGTATTACAGTGATTCCTTCCTTTATTAACATAGCCACCCCACCTCCCCTTCCTTCCTGCCTGTCCTTCCTGATCGTTAAATAACCTGGTATGTTTAATTCCCAGGCATTGTCACCCTGCAGCCATGTTTCTGTAATGGCCACAAGATCATACCCATATGTAGTTATTTGTGCTATTAACTCGTCTATTTTGTTACGAATGCTACGTGCATTCAGATAGAGAACTTTCAAAGATGTTTTGTGACACTTAGTTCCTGCTTTTGCCCTTTTTATTACTTTACCTTTTACTCCATACCTTCTGCCCCTTCCTGACACGCTCTGGTTTTTAATTTCCTCACTGCTACCTAAGTCTATGACCTTCTCTGTTGTCATTTTTATTATTTGCTCTCTAGGAACCTCCCCCGCACTAGTTAGTTTAAAGCCCTCTCTACAGCCCTAGTTATATGATCCACCAGGACTCTAGTCCCAGCACTGGCCAAGTGAAGCCCGCCCCAACGGAACAGCTCCCTCCTGCCCCAGTACTGGTGCCAGTGTCCCAGGAAGCAAAACCCATTTCTCCCACACCAGTCATTGAGCCACGCATTTAACTCTCTCATTTTATTTGTCCTAGCCAAATTCGCTCGTGGCTCAGGTAGTAATCCAGAGATTATTACCCTTGTGGTTCTGCTTTTTAATTTGGCCCCTAGCTGCTCAAACTCCCTCAGCAGAACCTCCTTCCTTGTCCTATCTATGTCGTTGGTACCAACATGGACCACGACAACTGGATCCTCCCACTCCAAGTTTCTCTCCAGTCCAGAGGAGATGTCCTTAACCCTGGCACCGGGCAGGCAACACAGCCTTCGGGACTCTCGCTCTCGGCTGCAAAGAACTCTATCTATCCCCCTAACGATACTATCCCCTACCACTACAACATTTCTTTTAACTCCCCCCACTTGAATGGCCCCCTGCTCCACGGTGCTGTGGCCAGGTTGCTCATCCTCCCTGCAGTCCCTGCTCCTGTCCCCACAGGGAGTAAGAGCCTCGAACCTGTTGGACAAGTGCAAGGGCTGCGGCTCCTCCAACACAACCTCCTGGATCCCCGTACCTGCCTCACTTCTAGTCACACCATCCTGACCCTGGCCACGGACTACATCTGAATTAATTAATCTAATTGGTGTGACTACCTCGTGATACACAGAGTCCAGGTAACTCTCCCCCTCCCTGATGTGTCTCAGTGTTTGAAGCTCAGACTCCAGCTCTTCAACACGGAGCCGGAGTTCCTCGAGCAGCCAACACTTACTGCAAATGTGATCACCGTGAACATCAATGGTGTCCACCAGCTCCCACATATTGCAGCAGCAACACATCGCCTGATCTCCCATTCTATGTAATTAATTAAATTTATTAATATTATTCTTAAATATCCTCTGCCCCGATTCTAGATGGTGAATATCACACCTTAGAAACTATAAACCAAAGAGATTTAAGCTTAAAAGGGAGAAATACTTACCAACCAATCACTTACCTGCTTTCTGGTGACGTCACACTTGGATTACTTTTTACCTCTCTCCTTCCAGACTGGAGACTGGTAGACCTTACCTGGTCTCTGGGCCTTTTATAGCCCCGCTGTGCCGCTCGAGATTCCTGCCGACGCCGTGAGACCTTACCTGGGTCTCGGACTTTTATAGCCCCGCTCTGCCGCTCAGGATTCCCGCCGACGCTGTGAGGCCTTACCTGGTCTCTGGGAATTTTATAGCCCCGCTCTGCCGCTCGAGATTCCCGCCGACGCTGTGAGGCCTTACCTGGTCTCTGGGCCTTTTATAGCCCCACTCTGCCGCTCAGGATTCCCGCCGACGCTGTGAGGCCTTACCTGGTCTCTGGGCCTTTTATAGCCCCGCTCTGCCGCTCGAGATTCCCGCCGACGCTGTTCCTGCAGTCTACAGCTTCCTTCTTCAGTATCAACCACACAGCCGATTTTAGTATCATCTGCAAACTTCTTAATCATACCCCCTATATTCAAGTCAAGATCATTGATATATACCACAAAAAGCAAGGGATCTAGTACTGAGCCCTGCGAAACCCCACTGGAAACAGCCTTCCAGTCACAAAAACACCCATCAACCATTATCCTCTGCTTCCTGTCTCCGAGCCAGTTTTGAATCCAACTTGACACTTTGCCCTGGATCCCATGGGCTTTTCACTTCGTGGCCAGTCTGCCATTTGGAACCTGATCAAAAGCCTTGCTAAAGTCCATATACACTACATCAAACGCACTACCCTCATCTACCCTCCTTGTTACCTCCTCAAAAAATTCAATCAAGTTTGTCAGACACGACCTTCCCTTAACAAATCCATGCTGATTATCCTTGATTAATCCATGTCTTTCTAAATGAAGATTTATCCTATCCTTCAGAATTCCTTCCAATAATTTTCCCACCACCGAGGTTAGGCTGACTGGCCTGTAATTACTCGATCTATTCTGTTCTCCCTTTTTAAACAAGGGTACCACATTAGCAGTCTTCCAGTCCTCTGGTATCACACCTGAAGCCAGAGAGTATTGAAAAATGGTAGTCAGGGAATCTGCTATTTCCTCTTTTGCTTCGCTTAACAGCCTGGGATACATTTCATCCGGGCCTGGGGATTTATCCACTTTTAAAGCTGCTAAACCCCTTAATACTTCCTCTCTTACCGAGTTTATTTCATCTAATATTTCACACTTCTCCCGCACCCCCCCCCCCCGATAGCAATGTCTGCTTCGCCTCTCTCCTTTGACGCAAAGTACTCATTAAGAACCCTACCGACGTCTCCCGCCTCCACACAGATTACTCTCATGATCTCTAATCGGCCCTACCCTTTCTTTAGTTATCCTCTTACTCTTAATATATTTATAAAACATCTTTGGGTTTTCCTTGATTTTACTTGTCAAGAATTTTAAAGGGGAGGGGCCTTGCGCAGCGCGACCCAGGACCCAGCTGGGCCACTGGGGATCGGAGTGCTGGCAAAAGAGCCCGGCACTCAAGAGAAGTGCCGGGCTCACTGAGCGCAGCTGGCACTCCGTTGGGGGGGGGGGGGGGCGCGGATCAGGAGGCTGGGGACGGCGGCGGAGGCAGGTGCTGGCATGTGGCCAGCAACAAAAATGGCCGCCCAGCACCTCCCCTTTAAATAGCACTGCCCTGGCCGCATGTAGACCCCCCCGACACCGACGGACATAGCGTCTGGCGATAAGTCAGGGGGCGCTACTGAAGATCGTGGCTGGGGCGCAGCACACAGTGATTACGTCATCACTAGCGGCGCCGCGCTAACAGTTAGCGCCGCCGCTAACCTCCCGCTGAATTTTGCGGGAGGCATTAGCAGCGCCGTGCCGGGGCGCTAGTTGCTTTGTGCCCAGTTAGCACCCTCTTAGGGCGCTATGGGGAGGCGCAATGCAACCAAATTTTTCCCCCAAAGGATCTTAGCTCGGAAAATTACGATGTAGAATCACATTGGGTGGAGCTAAGAAACAACAAGGGCCAGAAAACACTGGTGGGAGTAGTTTATAGGCCCCTAGTTTGTAGTGTCAGGCAGAGTATATATCAGGAAATTAGACATGCATGTAACAAGCGTAGTACAATAATTATGGGGGGACTTTAATCTTCATATAGACTGGGGAAACCAACTTTGCAGTAATAGTGTGGAGGAAGAGTTCATGGAATGTATTCAAGATAGTTTTCTAGATCAGTATGTTGAGGAACCAACTAGAGAACAGGCTATTTTAGATCTAGTATTGTGCAATGAGAAAGTGTTGATTAATACCCTTGTAGTAAAGGAGCCTCTGGTTAAGCGTGATCACAATATGATAGAATTTTAATTGAGTTTGAGGGTGATTTATTCAAGTCTGAAACTAGGGTCTTAAATCTGAACAAAGTCAACTAGTAGGTGTGAGGGGTGAGTTGGTTAAGGTAGATTGGGAAACTAGATTAAAAGATATGACGGTAGATAAGCAATGGCAAACATTTAAAGAATTAATTCATAATTCGCAACGAATATACATTCCCCTAAGGAATAAAAACTCCACGGGATTAGTGGTCCAACCATGGCTAACAAGAGAAGTTAAGAGGATATTAGAATTAAGCAAAGCATGACCAAGAAATTGATAAAGAAAAAGAGAATATGAGAGTAAACTAGCAAGAGACATAAAAACAGATTGTAAAAGCTTCTAAGCATATGTAAAAAGGAAGGGATTAGTGAAAGTAAACACGGGTCCCTTAGTACAGTGGTTCTCAAACTTTTTTGGTTGAAGGACCTTTTTTCAAGTCGATTAGTAATCACGGACCCCCCATCTAAATTATAATACTCATAATATAGAAGTGCTGAATGTCAAAAGTGTTTTAATAATGCTTTTAAGAAAACAGGTATTTACTTATAGATATCAGTGAGATGGGTGTGATGTTTGACAATTTATTTAAAGCGGCTCCTGCTGTTCACTTTCCTACTTGTTACATTAATTTTAAGTACAGTCCTAAAAACTACTGCTGATCTAAGAATTTTAATTACAAACCTTTTTTTTAATGTAATTTGAAATTAGCAAAAGCCTCAATTTTAATTCAATGGTAAGGAGCTAAAGAAGTGAAATTAAAAAGAACTCAAGACGAGAAAAAAACCTCCCGAAACACACAGCTGCTCGAGTGAGTGGGATCGCCTGCTTCAAACCCGTCCGCCGACATCCACATCAAAGAAATTTGTTCTTTTCGCAGGCAGGGCGTTCCCAGCGGGTCAGGAACAAGTCCTTGCATTTCCAGCTCTCAGCCAGTCCGCACCCTGCCATCTCCAGCCAGTGACATGCAAACTTGAACTCTCCTCTCCCCTTCCTCGAAAAAAAACCAGCCAGCAACCTTACGGGCTCCAGGTCTCCCAACAGCCCCGCTCCCTCCATCCCGCAACTTTGCCAGAACTTTCCGGCACATAAAATCAGTGCTGCCGCGGTAATGGGATTTCAGCTCAATTCAACCCAGCGGTGTTTTCAACTCGCTAACATTAATGATCCAAGGTTATCCCACACAACTGGTTCGGGAAAAGTTTGCGCAATGAATAAAAACCTTCCAGCAGACCGCACAAAGCCAGCAGGAGACTTGCGGTGATCGATGGTGACTCGCCCTTGGTTGAACTTTAAAAACTTACTGACTCATAGAATCAAAGGGCTGGATTTTATGAATGGAGACAAGTTGGAATGCTATCTGTCAAGACTTCTTGAAAGAAGAAATGTCAGCGTTTGACAGCTCTGTGAAGCTGGCAAATATTGACATTCTGTGCAGTTTGATGAGCCCTTGTGTTCAGGACTCATCAAACCTTTCTACTTTTCGGATTTCAGATGACTGTTGGTTCGAAGGATCCAACAGCCAGTCTGTGAAATCTACAAGGAAGATGTCGGGACTCCCGATCCAGAGCGGATGAAGGCTGTAGACAGAAACCAATGTAAGTGAACATTTTTTAACACTTAACATTCACCTTACATACTTACCACCACTCCACACTTGCACCCACCACTCACCTCCACATCTTACTTTCAGGCCCCTCCGACCCCACAGACCTCCTACTTGCCTCCTCCAACCCGGCGGGGTTCTCCGAGGTCGGGAAGCCTTCACCTGAAAATTTAAAATGGGACTAATCCTTTTCTGCCTGTTAACTACTGGTTAACAGGTAGTTAAAAGGATATAATTCCTTTCCCGCCTCCAGGAGACGGGACCAGAAGCAGAACATCTTCCGGCCTCCTGGCAAAAGGGCACGGACCCATTTGAGAATCACTGCCTTAGAGACAGGAAAAATTTTAATGGGGAATAAGGAAATGGCAGACACATCAAATGAATTCTTTGAATCTGTCTTCATGGTGGAAGATACAAATAACATTCTGGAAATAGTGGGCAACCAAGGGTCTAGCAAGAATGAGGATTTTAAAAGAAATTAGTATTAATATCAAAATTGTACTGGGGAAATTAATGGGAGTAAAAGTCAACAAATCCCCTGGACCTGATGACCACATCCTAGGTTTTTTTTTAATAAAAGAGGTAGCTACAGAGATAGTGGATGCATTAGTTTTGATCTATGAAAATGCTAGAATCTAATATTAGGGGCATGCTAACTGGGCACCTAGAAAATCATATGATTGGGCAGAGTCAACACGGATTTATAAATACTCGATGGGCCAAATGGCCTTCTTCTGTGTTGCACTATTCTATGATTCTATGAAAGGGAATCATGTTTGACAAATCTGTTAAGAGTTTTTTGAGGTTGTAACTAGCAGGGTGGATAAGGGGAACCAGTGGATGTAGTATATTTGGATTTTCAAAAAGCATTTGATAAGGTGCCACACAAGAGGTTATTACACAAAATTAGGGCTCATGGGATTGGGGGTAATATATTAGCATGGATTGAGAATTAGTTAATGGACAGAAAACAGAGCGAAGGAATAAACAAGTGTAACTAGTGGGGTACCACAAGGATCAGTGCTCGGACCTCAGCAGCTATTTACAATCTATTATCAATGACTTAGATGAGCGGACCAAGTATAACGTATCCAAGTTTGCTGGCGATACAAGGTTAGGTGGGAAAGTAAGCTGTGAGGAGGACGCAAAGAGGCTGCAAAGGTTAACAGGTTAATTGAGTGGGCAAGAATATGGCAGATGGAATATAATGTGGAGAAATGTGAAGTTATCCACTTTGGTGGAAACAATAGAAAGGCAGAATATTTCCTAAATGGTGAGAGATTGGGGAATGTTGGTATCAGAGGGACCTGGGTGTCCTTATACACGAATCACAGAGTTAACACGCAGGTACAGCAAGCAATTAGGAAAGCAAATGGTACGTTAGCCTTTATTTCAAAGGGATTGGAGTGTAAGAGTAAAGGGCCTAGAAATTCGGTATGGCCCTGCCAGGTCTTTTGCGCCCGAAATTTAGCGCTCGCCAGGATTCCCGTAGCGCCCGCCTAAAATTCAGTTGCGACGGGCCAAGACGGCGGCGGGTGCTATTGCAGGGTTTGGCCGCCTCGCTAGGGGCGTTAAATGTCACTTTCAGGCGTTCAGCTCCCGCTGCGGCACCCGATGCGGTGCGGCAGGCTGGGGTACTGCAGGCCTCCTCCTTCTCTTAAGGAGGAGCTGCCTGCAGCCGTCAGATCACCGGTGGATTCCCCCGGCAAATGAGCCCGGCACCACGGAGAAGTGCCGGGCTCGTGGGACACAGACATCAGTGCCGCGGGGGGGTGGTGCAGGAGTCCGGGGAGGGAGGTGCGGGCAGGCGGCCGCCGGGAAAGCGGCCGGCCGCCGCTCCACCTTTATGCGCCGGCCTTTCGGAGCTGCAAGACCCCGTTTCACAAACGCTGTTTGCGGCTGCCACGGGCGAGGCAGCCGCAACTGAATTTGGCCATCGGGCCAGAATAACATTGCAACCGGGGCGCTGCGCACACCGATGACGTCATCGGTGCCGGCGCAGCGCTACCGGCTAACGCCGATGTTAGGGTCCATCTGAATTTCGGGCGGTAAAAAACTTTAGGCGCAAACCACTTTATAGCCAATAAGTGGGCGCAAACGCAACTGAATTTCTAGGCCAAGAAGTCTTACTACAATTATATAGGGCCTATTTGAGACCACACCTAGAGTACTGTGTACAGTTTTGGTCTCCTTACCTAAAGAAGGATAAACTTGCCATAGAGGGATTGCAACGAAGGTTCACTAGACTCATTCCTGGGATGAGGGGATCGTCCTATGAGAGATTGAGTAGACTCGGCCTATATTGCCTCGAGTTCAGAAGAATGAGAGGTGATCTCATTGAAACATAAAATTCTAAAGGGCATGACAGGGTAGATGCAGGATGTTTCCCCTGACTGGGGAGTCTAGAACCAGGGGTCACAGTCTCAGAATAAGGGATCGGCCATTTAGGACCAAGATGAGGAGAAATTTCTTCACTCAAAGGGTTGTGAACCTTTGGAATTCTTTAGCCCAGAGAGCTGTGAATTGAAGACAGAGATCGATAAATTTTTGGATACTAAGGAAAATGGAGATGGTGCGGGAAGGTGGAGTTGAGGTAGAAGATCAGCAATGATCTTATTGAATGGTGGAGCAGGCTTGAAGAGGCCGAATGGCCTACTCCTGCTGCTATTTCTTATGTTCTTACTACATAGTCCTACACACCCATCATCCCTGTTGTTTTTCTTATACAATGTATGTTGACATAATACCACCCCCATTGCATTCAATGAAAGAGTTGCATTTATATAGCATCTTTCATGATCTCAGGACGTCCCTAAACATAGAAACATAGATGATAGGAGCAGGAGTCGGCCATTCGGCCCCTCGAGCCTGCTCCGCCATTCAATGAGATCATGGCTGATCATCCAAATTCAGTACCCTGTTCCTGCCTTCTCTCCGTATCCCTTGATCCCTTTAGCCTTAAGAAATATATCCAACTCCTTCTTGAATATATTTAATGAATTGGCCTCTACTGCCTTCTGTGGTAGAGAATGCCACAGGTTCACCACTCTCTGGGTGAAGAAATTCCTCCTCCTCTCAGTCCTAAATGGCTTACCCCTTATCCTTAGACTGTGACCCCTGGTTCTGGACTCCCCGACCATCGGGAACATCCTTCCTGCATCTAGTCTGTCTAGTCCTGTTAGAATTTTATAAGTTTCAATGAGATCCCCTCTCATTCTTCTAAACTCCAGCGAGTATAAGCCCAATCGACCCAATCTCTCCTCATACGTCATTCCTGCCATCCCAGGTATCAGCCTGGTGAATCTTCGCTGCACTCCCTCCATGGCAAGAACATCCTTCCTCAGATAAGGCGACCAAAACTGCACACAATACTCAAGATGTGGTCTCACCAAGGCCCTGTACAGCTGCAGCAAGACATCCTTGTTCCTGTACTCAAACCCTCTCGCTACGAAGGCCAACATACCATTTGCCTTCTTAACCGCCTGCTGCACCTGCATGCTTACCTTCAGCGACTGGTGCACAAGGACACCCAGGTCTCGTTGCACTTCCCCTTCTCCCAATCTATTGCCATTCAGATAATAATCTGCCTTCCTGTTATTGACACCAAAGTTGATAACCTCGCATTTATCCACGTTATGTTGCATCTGCCATGCTTCTGCCCAATCACCCAACCTGTCCAAATCATACTGGAGTTTCTCAGTATCCTCCTCACAGCACACACGCCCACCCAGCTTTATGTCGTCTGCAAACTTGGAGGTATTACATCTAGTTCCCTCATCTAGATCATTAATATATATTGTGAATAGCTGGGGTCCAAGGACCGATCCCTGCGGTACCCCACTAGTCACTGCCTGCCACTCAGAAAAAGACCCGTTTATTCCAACTCTTTGCTTTCTGTCTGCCAACCAGTTCTCTATCCAAGTCAATACCTTGCCCCCAATCCCATGTGCCTTAACTTTACACGCTAATCTCTTATGCGGGACCTTATTGAAAGCTTACTGAAAGTCCAAATACACCACATCCACTGGTTCTCCCTTATCTATTTTACCAGTTACATCCTCAAAAAATTCCAGTAGATTAGTCAAGCATGATTTACCTTTTGTAAATCCATGTTGACTTTGTCCGATCATTTCCGTGTTGTAATATAGGAAACACGGCAGACAATTTGCAAATTAATGACCAGATAATCTGATTTAGTGATTTTACCTCCTCCCTTCCCACTGTCCAGGTCCCCAAACACCCCTTCCAGGTGAAACAGCCATTTGCTTGTACTTCTTGCAATTTAGTATATTGTATTCGCTGCTCACAATGCGGTCTCCTCTACATTGGGGAGACCAAACGCAGATTGGGCGACCGCTTTGCGGAACACCTCCGTTCAGTATGTAAGGGTGACCCTGAGCTTCTGGTTGATGCGCTATCAATTACTCATAAAAGACTGAGAGTTAAGAGAGTAACTAAAGCACTGTTGCCTCACAGCGCCAGGGACCCGGGTTCGAATCCGGCCTCGGGCGACTGTCTGTGTGGAGTTTGCACATTCTCCCCGTGTTTGCGTGGGTTTCCTCCGGGTGCTCCGGTTTCCTCCCACAGTCCAAAGATGTGTGAGTTAGGTTGATTGGCTATGATAAATTGACCCTTAGTGTTAGGGGGATTAAATACGTGGGGTTACGGGGATAGGGTGGGATATGTGTTGGTGTAGGGGTTACGGGGATCGGGTGGGATATGTGTCAGTGCAGGCTCGATGGGCCGAAATGGCCTCTATCTGCACTTGTGGGGGTTTCTGTGATTTCTGTGATTAACAAAAGAATGAAGGTCTGCCTCGAGTGGTCGACCGGTCCAGAAATACAAAGGGCTGGGGAGCAGTCACCTTTATACTAGGACTTGTGGGAGGAGTCAGCCGAGGCATGTACACAGTGGAATACAAACAGTGGTTTACCACATTCACCCCTTGTTTAAAATCGAGTCCGGCGGGGTGAAGTGTATTAAAAGTTAGTGTATTGGAGTCTCTCCGGAGGTCTTGTCTGCCGCTGTGATCGGCGTGGCGACGGCAGGGGTAGTGGAGCTTCCGGCGTCGAGTCCTGCGTGGGCTGTGGCACAGGCGTGTCGTCCTCGTAGATGTCGAGCGGGTCGCGGGGCCCAGGCCTGCCGTCTGCTGGGGCTGGATATCGGATCGTGGGGGGGGGGGGGGGGGTGGTAGTGAGTAGCGGGTTACTGCGGCCCCCGAGGGTGCAAGGTCTCTTATGGAGACTGTGTCCTCCCGCCCGTCCGGGTATGCAATGTAAGCATACTGGGGGTTGGCGTGGAGGAGGTCGACCCTCTCGACCAGGGGGTCCGCTTTATGGGTCCTCACGTGCCTTCTCAGTAGGACCGGCCCTGGGGACGTCAGCCATGGCGGTAGCGATGTCCCCGATGTGGACTTCCTTGGGAAGACAAACATTTTCTCATGAGGGGTGGCGTTAGTGGCAGTGCAGAGCAGTGACCGAATAGAGTGGAGCGCATCGGGGAGCACATCCTGCCAGCGGGAGGTTGGAAGGCCCCTAGACTTTAAGGCTAGCAGGGCGGCCTTCCAAACTGTCGCATTTTCTCTTTCCACCTGGCCGTTCCCCCGGGGGTTGTAACTGGTGGTCCTGCTTGTGGCAATACCCCTAGTTAGCAGGTACTGACGGAGTTCGTCGCTCATAAACGATGAGCCCCGGTCGCTATGGATATAGCTGGGGAAACCGAACAGGGTGAAGAGGTCGTTCAGACATTTAATGACCGTGGCACTGGTCATGTCCGGGCAGGGGATGGCGAACGGGAAACGGGAGTACTCATCAATAATATTGAGGAAGTACACATTGCGGTCGGAGGAGGGGAGAGGCCCTTTAAAATCAACGCTCAGGCGCTCGAAGGGGCGAGTGGCTTTTATCAGGTGGGCCCTGTCTGGTCTATAAAAGTGCGGTTTGCACTCAGCGCAGACTTGGCAGTTCCTGGTCATGGTCCTGACCCCCTCAATAGAGTAAGGCAGGTTGCGGGCCTTGATGAAGTGGAAGAACCTGGTGACCCCCGGGTGGCAGAGGTCATTGTGGAGGGCCCGCAGTCTATCGATCTGCGCGCTGGCGCAGGTGCCATGCGATAGCGCATCCGGGGGTTCATTGAGCTTCCCGGGCCGGTACAAGATCTCGTAATTGTAGGTGGAAAGTTCGATTCTCCACCTCAAGATCTTGTCATTTTTGATTTTGCCCCTCTGCTTGTTGTTAAACATGAAAGCAACTGAACGTTGGTCAGTGAGCAGGGTAAATCGTTTTCCGGCCAGGTAGTGCCTCCAATGACGCACAGCCTCCACAATCGCCTGGGCCTCCTTCTCCACAGCGGAGTGTCTGGTCTCCGGGCCTTGGAGGGTTCGTGAAAAGAAGGCCACGGGTCTCCCCGCCTGATTGAGGGTAGCGGCCAGGGCAAAGTCGGACGCGTCGCTTTCCACCTGGAAGGGGATGGATTCATCCACTGTGTGCATGGTGGCTTTGGCAATGTCTTCCTTGATACGGTGGAAGGCTAAGCGGGCCTCTGCCGTCAAGGGAAAAGAGGTGGACTTGATCAGCGGATGGGCCTTGTCCGCATAGTAGGGGACCCACTGGGCGTAATAGGAGAAAAACCCTAGGCACCTCTTCAGGGCCTTGAGGCAGTGGGGCAGTGGGAGTTCCATAAGGGGACGCATCCGGTCGGGGTCGGGGCCGATGACTCCGTGTTCCACAACACAGCCAAGGATGGCGAGGCGGTTTGTGCGGAATATGCACTTCTCCTTGTTATATGTCAGGTTCAGGAGTTGGGCGGTGCAGAGGAATTTTTCGAGGTTT
This sequence comes from Somniosus microcephalus, assembly GCF_052327205.1. Classification (NCBI taxonomy): domain Eukaryota; kingdom Metazoa; phylum Chordata; class Chondrichthyes; order Squaliformes; family Somniosidae; genus Somniosus; species Somniosus microcephalus. Next base: position 96,366,679 of record NC_140987.1, on the reverse strand, counting down.
GCGTCACGGTCCTGCAAGTCACGGCCGCAGATGGTCACATTGTCCAGATATGGGAAAGTGGCCTGCAACGCATTTTGATCTACCATCCGGTCCATCTCCATTTGGAAGACGGAGACCCCGTTGGTGACGCCAAAGGGAACCCGAAGGAAGTGGTAGAGGCGGCCGTTTGCCTCAAAGGCAGTATACTGGCGGTCCTCAGGGCGGATAGGGAGCTGGTGGTACGCTGATTTCAGGTCAATGGTCGAGAAGACGCGGTACTGCGCGATCTGGTTGACCATATCAGCTATGCGGGGGAGTGGGTAGGCGTCCAGCAGGGTGCAGCGATTTATTTTCTGGCTGTAGTCGATGACCAGGCGCTGCTTCTCGCCGGTCTTAACGACCACAACCTGGGCTCGCCAGGGGCTGGTGCTGCCCTCAATAATCCCTTCCTTCAGGAGCCGCTCCACTTCGGTTTTAATGAAAACCCTGTCCCCGGCACTGTATCGCCTGCTCTTTGTGGCGATGGGCTTACAGTCGGGGGTGAGGTTAGCAAACTGTGGGGGGGGGGGGGGGGGTGACTCGGAGTGTGGAGAGGTTGCACCTGGTGCGCGGCGGGCAATTTGGGAGCTGCTGGCTGCGGACTGTGAGTGGGGGTAGGGGTCCACCGTACGCCATCGTAACACTTTTAAGGTGGCACTGAAAATCTAACCCCAGCAGGACGGCAGCGCAGAGGTTGGGCAGGACCAGAAGTTTAAAATGATCGTACACGGTCCCGTCTATTACGAGTGTCACTACGCAGTAGCCGCCGATGTCCGCCGACTGGGACTCGGAGGCCATAGAAATCCGCTGGTGCGCAGGCAGGACTGGGAGAGAGCAACGCCGCACCGTGTCGGGGTGGATGAAGCTCTCCGTGCTCCCAGAGTCAAAAAGGCAGATTGTATCGTGGCCATTTACCTTAATGTCCATTGTGGAACTGGCCAGCTGGTGCGGTCTCGCTTGGTCCAGTGTAACGGATGCCAGCGTAGGGGTCGGTGTGTCGCTGCGGGTATCAGATGAGGCGGTGTTGGGGGCCTGCTGCGTTCCGGCTGTCGTCCAAGATGGCGGCGTCCATGATCCCCATGTGGCTGGAGGCGTCCAAAGTGGCTGCTGTACCGGTGGTTCGCACATGGCCGGGGAAGCCCAAGATGGCGGCCCGCATGGCCCACACGCGGCGCTGCTGGGGTTCAGGGTGGCTTTGGCCCTGCAGACGTTAGCGTAGTGTCCCTTCTTCCCGCAGCCCGAGCAGATCGCGTTTTTCGCCGGGCAGCGCGCTCTGGGGCGTTTTGCCTGGCCACAGAAGTAGCATTTCTGGCCTTGGGGCACTGCTGTCTGGCCTTGGGACACTGCTGCGGTAGTTGGGCCGTTGCTGGGGTGTGGCTGGGGTGGCACGGCGCTATGAGGCGGTCCTACCGTGTCCCAGGCTGTCATTCCCCGCGGCGTCCACGGTGCAGAGGAGTAGGCATCCATGCCCCGGTAGGCTGCATCCAATGATAGTGCAAGTTCAGAGGCCTTGTTGAGGTCGAGGTCACTCTGCTCCAACAGTCGCTGTCGGGTGTAATTGGATCTGTGGCCCGCTACAAAAGCGTCCCGGATAAGTTCCTCTGTGTACACGGCGGCCTTTACATCCTTACAACCACAGGCCCGGCCAAGCACAGACAGTGCCTGAAGGTATTCCACGGTCGATTCCCCAGAAGGTGCCTGGCGTACACTTCGTTCACTGGGCGCGTGTACTGGTCCTTGAGGAGCTTGATAGCATCCGCGTACGAGGTCGCGTCTTGGATGACCGAGTACACTCGGTGGTTCACTTTGGAGGTCAGGACATCCAGTTTGTCCTCGTCCGATTTGATTGCTGCGGAGGCGGTCAGGAATTTTTCGAAACACTTAAGCCAGTGAGTAAACTTGGTGGATGAGTCCGCCTCCCGATGATCTAAGTCCAGGCATGCTGGTGTGAGGATCTTCTCCATTATAAAAATTTTGTTAATAAAATTGATGCGCTATCAATTACTCATAAAAGACTGAGAGTTAAGAGAGTAACTAAAGGCTTTTATTAACAAAAGAATGAAGGTCTGCCTCGAGTGGTCGACCGGTCCAGAAATACAAAGGGCTGGGGAGCAGTCACCTTTATACTAGGACTTGTGGGAGGAGTCAGCCGAGGCATGTCCAGGCATGTACACAGTGGAATACAAACAGTGGTTTACCACACTGGTCGCCTGTCACTTTAATTCTCCGCTCCACTCCCACTCTGACCTCGGCCTCTTACAATGTTCCAATGAAGCTCAACATAAGCTCGAGGAACAGCACCTCATCTTTCGATTAGGCTCTTTACAGCCTGCCGGACTCAACATTGAGTTCAACAATTTCAGACTATAACCCCTGCCCCCATTTTTCAGGCAGCTGTTGATTATTCTGCCATCCTCATTTGCAGCATTTAATCTCTCCTGCCTCCTACCCTAGTACAGACTATTCCTTCAGTTCCTTCCTCCCCTCCCCCTTTCCCTGCCTCTGCACCTGGTTAAAACCTGTTACATCTCTAACTTTTTCCAGTTCTGATGAAGGGTCCCAGACCTGAAACGTTAATGTTTCTCTCTCCACGGATGCTGCCTGGCCTGCTGAGTGCTTCCAGTATTTTCTGTTGTTATTTCAGATCTCCAGCATCCGCAGTATTTTGCTATTGATTTAGTGATGTTGGTTGAGGGATAAATATTGGCCAGGACACCAGGGAGAACTCCCCTGCTCTTCTTCGAAATAGTGCCTTAGGATCTTTTACGTTCACCTGAGAGAGCAGACGTGGCCTCAGTTCAACATCTCATCTGAAAGACAGCACCTCCAACAGTACAGCGCCTCCTCAGTACTGCACAGAAGTGCCAGGTTTCTGGAGTGGGACTTGAACTCACAACCTTCTGACTCAAAGGTGAGGGTGCTACCACTGGGCATCCGTTGACACCTGTCTGAGAAAGTACAAGAGGCGCAACTTGAAAATGATTCCTCAGAAACACAAAGCATGGTGCACGAGAGATTTTTTTTCTTTTTGCCTTGAAGGCTCTTGAATTTTGTGTCGCTCTGAATGCTCATTATTGTAAGACCAGAGAAACAGTGTCCGATACTGTAGAATACGACCCTGCTTGTGCCTCAGAGTACAGGGCATTTGAGAAATGAACTTCAAAGAAAATGTGCCTCATCAAGATTGAATTTTATTTTATACACAATCTTTAATCCTCATCCCCACTCTTGGCAAATCTATTGATGTCATCATAAAGAATGGAAAATGGGGAACAAACCCAAAAACACCCCGAGTAATTAGTCACGCCTTGTGTTCAATGTTCCCTTTAATTTTCTTTTGGGGGTGCGCGGCCCTTTTAAGGGGCTGCGTGGCTCATTCAAAATACCGCGCGTGCGCAGTTTCTCCTATTTAAAAGCTGGTGAGCCAGCTACGCGGGAGCTGCAGAGCGCTGCGCAGCCGCACAGCTTAAAGGGAACATTGCTTGTGTTACTCACTTGTGGAGTATTGTACCCCAGTAGGGTCATGCGCGAACCATGCACTTAAAATTGATAGAAAACTCAATCAATCCTGTAGGATCGCCACAGGGACTTTGACTCCCTCACTTTCGCTATACTACCTCGTGGAGAGTGCATCACCATCACTTCCAGTAAAAAAAACACCACAAAGGCAGGTATATGATCCTAGATACCCACTGCATGGACACATTTCACCACCCAAGAGGCTGAAGTCCAGTACAAACTTTGCCTCTGAAAATCCTTTACCCCAAAATACGACTGTGGTAGGCTACAGAATAATAAAATGGCAGGAAATATTGTTGATCTTGGAGAACCTGGTTCCTTCAGAACAACTCCCTCCAGACACTGACTTCGAATGAAAACACTAGTGTACCCAAATCAAGCGAGAGATGTGGTGGCAAAGACTGGTGACATCCTGTACTCCCAAGATCATAAAGCATATAATAGTTGCCTGCATGAATTATGGATTTATTGTGATTGGAAAATTCTCATTTGTTCGGCAGTGTTTCAGATGGCATTGATAGTTTACATTTGTAAAAGTGACTACCAAATTAGCAGATCCAATTCTAACACAAACAAGAGAACACACAGCTAACTATAATCAGTCCTCCATTTTGAATTTTCTACTTTTGTGTCATAGAAACATAGAAGATAGGAGCAGGAGTAGGCCATTCGGCCCTTCGAACCTGCTCCGCCATTCAATGAGATCATGGCTGATGATCCAAATTCAGTACCCTGTCTGTAGTAACCTGGGAGGTTATGTGTAACCTGATCCACCAGGTGGGTATGGCGACGAGAATAAAGGACGGAAAAGTTTTGGAGTATTCGGAAGAGGTGTCTCAAATGGCATCACAGAGAATAATGAGATGGGCAGTAATACTAAGGGCCTATGAATATGTGATCACGTACAGAGCCGGCAAGGAAAACGGGAACACGGATGCTCTCAGCCGCCTGCCCCTCTCAAAATCTCCTCGCAGTACTTCCCGAGGAGCATGTCCTGATGCTGGATCAGGAGATCAGTCCCCTGATGACTTCAACGCAAATCCAGGGCTGGACAGCCAAGGACCCCATTCTGTCAAGGGTCCGTGAGTATGTGTTGAAAGGCTGGCCAGATCACAGTGAGGGACCGGAGTTCGCGCCGTACAGACAGAGACAGCACGAGCTCAGTGTCCAAGATGGATGTGTGCTATGGGGAGCACGCATCATAGTCCCAGAGCGGGGACGCTCTACTTGGATGGAACAGTTGCATCAATCGCACCCAGGAATGACTAGAATGAAAGGACTGGCTAGGAGCTACCTGTGGTGGCCTAACTTGGATGCTGAAATTGAGTCAAAGGTAAAGTCATGCACTATATGTCAGGAACAGAGGAAAGTGTTGTGTATGTAACCGTTTACCTTTAAGGGAACTATAGAATGTAACCGTTCGCCTTTAAGAGCACTACTTTAGGGTGGCACTATCTATTGGCTCATGTATACTGTAATACCGATAGTGACCACACCAGTATATAAGGGTTGTGATACGTTAACTAGGGCAGAATCGCCCGAGCCTCTGAATAGTAAAGACGTGTTTTATTTTGTTAACAGTGGAGTCTGTGATTATTTATAATACAACCCACAGACTTAACATTGGCGACGAGTCAGGATTCGAACCCTGCGGCAGTTGTTCCACGGCGACTTCGTCCGAAGACAGGACGTTGAAGAGAGGTTTCAATCCTCACCAGTCTGGAACCGACAGGCTGGAAGCGACAGGCATTAGGACCCTGAAGCCTCCATAACCTCGTGGGTAAGCCGCAGCGTTGGCTGCAAAGACAGGGCCACCGATCGGGAGATAAGGGCGATCGCAATCCCTGATAAGAGCCGCGGTGAAACGCGCGAGCGGGTAAGCCAGAGCCCGGGAGGGAGCGAGCAAGAGCCGCGCGAGCGGGTGAGCCAGAGGCCGGGGGCCGCTTTCAAGTGCGAGGCGCAGCCGGGCCATCGATCGCATCCGCTGATAAGGGCCGCACTCGGGCTGAAAGACAGCGTCGGGGGACGGGTGAAGACCGTCAAGCGCGGGAAAACCGCCATTGAAGTGGGCGGGGAGAGCGAGAAGCGCGGGAAAGCCGCCATTTTTCGCGGGAAAACTGCTGGGGAAGAAGGCAGAAGCGGGAAACCGCCATCTTAGAAAATTAATTAGAATTTTCAGAAACAAGAAATAAGTAAAGCAATACTTGTGGTGTTCTCAAGAAGAGAAGAAAATTAATAATAAGTAAAGAAATACTTGTGCTGTTCTCGGAAAGAGAAGAAGATGCCTAAGCGAGGAAATATTAATGATTTTAATGCTGAAATAGAAGACAGGGCCACGTATGGGGAACGCATAGGAATATATTGCGTAGCCATATACGACAAGGCAATAACTTTGTTAAATTCGATGGGAGCAAAAACATACGGGCTCTTGAAACATCTAATAGCACCAGTTAAACCAGTGGACCAGACCTTCGAAGAGATCGTAGCAGTGCTGAAGGATCACTTGAACCCCACACCGTTGATACTGGCTGAACGATTTAAATTTTACGCCAGAACCCAGAGGCAAGATGAAAGCAATGCGGAATACTTAGTCGAACTGCGTAAGCTAGCGAAATACTGCCAGCTTGGAGGGAATTTGACAGAGGCGCTGCGGGACAAGTTCGTATGCAGCTTGGCCAAAGAAGGAACGCAGAAGCGACTCCTGGAGGAAAACGACCTCACACTGGACAGGGCTGTCCTCATAGCTTCATCGCACGAAGCCGCAGTGAAAGGAACGGCGGAAATGCAGCTAAAGGCGGCGGCACTCGGGGTGGACCAAATGACTGCAAGCATTTCCAAATGCTACCGTTGTGGAAAGACAACGCACGACCAGAATCAGTGCTGGTTTAAGAATCAAGAGTGCAGGAAATGTGGCAAACTGGGTCACATCGCGAAGGTATGCAGGTCCAGAAAGAAGACCAACAAACAAAGGAAGCCACCACCACAAGAAAAGTACAACAAGGTGCATCAGGTGGCTGAAAAGAGTTCAGACGAACAAAATTCAGACTCAGACCCAAACAGCCAGGAGTTGGATAGTCTGAGAATCCACAATGTGGGTAAAGTAACTGATCTACAGACGATCTGGGTCACACTAAAAATAGCTGGAGTCCAAGTACGAATGGAGCTGGACACGGGATCAGCTGTATCAGTCATCAACCAAAAGGACTACCACCGACTATTCTCTCACATACCCTTAAGAAATACCAAGTTCGTATTACAGACATACACGGGGCATCGCGTATACCCCATGGGGAAAATAAGAGTCAAGGTGAGAGATAGGGGTAAAGTACACCCAAGAATGAATTTGTACGTACTACCTGAGGGAGGACCACCACTTCTAGGACGGGAGTGGATCAAGAAAATAGACATGGAATGGCACTACCGACAAGCAATGACGAGTGAGGACTCGGTGCAGACAAGCAGCTCAGACTCTGAGCCGGAAGACGATAAGTCCAGCTTATGTATGAAAAACAAGGTTAACATTAACTCACAGACTAAGGTTGGAAAATCGATGGCGTGCATAAAGACAGAGAATTCTGAGTCTGTTCAAGCTACAGACATATGCATTACGGAGGAACACCGGGCTCGAACTCAACGCTATTTCAAAGTACAACAACAATTAGAACAATTAAGTTACCGCCTCGTACAAGAGATGAAAACAATGAAAAAGTTCTATGACACCGAATGGGAGAGTCTGGAAAGACAACAGAACCTACTGGCTCAAGCAGAGAGCGACCATAGAGCCATCGTGACCAATTACCGATCACATCTCCCTGATGATGTTCAGGGGTTAGAATATTTGCATGATCTAGAGATACAGCAGAAGGGCAAATCACGCTGCACTGAGGATTTTGTTCTGCAATTAGAGACGGAGCTAGTGCAGGCAAAGTTAAGAGAAGTTGAATCACAGGGTGCTCTTAAGGAGATGCAGAAACAAATCTTGGACATGGAAAAGAGAAACGCTTCTTTACCTGATGAGAATAATGTGGCCATGTTGCAAGAGGAGCTTATAGGGGCGAAACTGAAAGAAGCTAAGCAAAGGATGTTGGAACTTGAAACGCAGAACCAAATCAGCGGTAATCAGCTATGTCAAGCAGAGAAGGAGTGCAAGGGTCTACATGAGAAGGTGCAATATCTCTCAGCCCAAAATAAGGGACTACTCACTCAGTTAAATGAAAGTAAACGGGAAATGGCTGAGATGGACTGCAAGAATAAAAAAGAGTTGATGGCAGTGAGACTTCGAGAGGCAGATAGCATAGCAGCCTTGGCTGAACTCCAACAGGAAATTGCGAAAGAAACAAATGAAGAGGAATCTTCAGGAAGCCAGGATTTTATTCCAGTTCTTCTCTACGACTCCTTACAAGCAGAGTGCGAGAAGTTGAAAAAACAGTATGAACAGGCCCAGACTACAATTCTGGAGGGGGTTAACTCAGCAACCTCCGAAAAGCTAGTTTCGTTGGAAGTATATGAGCAACTAAAGGTTGAACATGAGCAAGAAGTCCAAAGGCTGCAGGAAATTCTTGAGGAGCTCAGGGCCAAGACAGACTCATCGGTAGAAGTTCCATACATAGATGAGGATGTAGAGGTGAAAGACATGGCAGAACTCATAAAAATATGGAAGGAAGCCCAAGACAAATATGAGGCGGCAATTACCGAGGTTGACCGACTTGAAGAACAGTTTCAACTGGGAATGGGCCCTGAACATGAGCTAGAGAGCATCGAGGCGCAACTTCTCCAAGCACTGGAAGCCAAAGTACAAGAGGAAGAGAAGATGAAAGCATTGGAGAAAAGGATGGATGAAATGGAGGAGTACGCTGAATTACGTCCAGGGGAACAGGAGAATGGGGAAACAGCTACTTCAGTAGAAGGATTAAATAGCCTGATAACGAAATCCCTGAAGGAAGGGAAAGGATTGAACGCACAAATGAGGCCAGGAGGGAAGGAAGGGCAGACATCCGAGGAAGAGCAGGATGAATATGATTGCTTGAAGAAGGGTTTTGACCTGTTGAGTGACACCGAATGTTATGAGGATGTGGTCTGCCCAAATTGTGATGGGAACTCCCAAAGTGCTGAAATCCTGAGGAAGCACTTAAGGTCTAAGGAACATAGAGAGTTGGTGGCGCTACAGATGGCAGCCGGGAAAAGAGCTCGGAGAGTTTCAAAAAGGCAGAAAAGAAAAAGAAGCAGAAAATAATAACTGTTTAAAATATTATTACTTCTACTACCTCAGTCCGAACACTACGAAAGGTGCTAAATTTGTAAAAAAAATCCAGGGACATTATCAAGACAGCCAGTGGGTTGTATAAGTCCGCACTGCTGGTTCAACAGGACGAAAGTACAAGCTGTTAAAAAAAAAAGGCTATGGAGGATGCTGTCTGGAACGAATTAATACCAGAGACTGAATTTATGAACTGTTCCTACAGAGACTGAACCTGTAAACTGATTCCACTGAGAGTATGTTTGTAAACTGTTATATGACGTTGACTCCATTGAGAGTATATCTGTAAATTGTTATATGACGTTGACTCCATCGAGAGTATATCTGCAAACTGTTTATATAAAGTTGAAGATTGTATGTTTAACGGGATTCTGTAAGTAATAAGCTAGGAAGGGAGGAGTGTTGTGTATGTAACCGTTTACCTTTAAGGGAACTATAGAATGTAACCGTTCGCCTTTAAGAGCACTACTTTAGGGTGGCACTATCTATTGGCTCATGTATACTGTAATACCGATAGTGACCACACCAGTATATAAGGGTTGTGATACGTTAACTAGGGCAGAATCGCCCGAGCCTCTGAATAGTAAAGACGTGTTTTATTTTGTTAACAGTGGAGTCTGTGATTATTTATAATACAACCCACAGACTTAACAGAAAGCACCTGCCGGGGCACCACTCCATCCCTGGGAGTGGCCCAGCAAACCCTGGAGGAGAATTCACATAGACTATGCGGGACTTTTTAGGGGCAAAATGTTTTTGGTGCTGGTAGACGCTCACTCAAAGTGGATCGACGTTTATCCAGTGAGCTCTGCAACGACTGATGCCACGCTGAATTGTCTCAGGAACAGCTTCAGCACGCATGGTATTCCAGAAATGATTGTCTCCGACAATGCACAGTGTTTTGTTTGTGAAGGGAGCAAAGAATTCATGGTAAGGAATGGAATCACACATGTCACATCGGCTCCATATCACCCAGCCTCAAATGGGTTAGCCAAGCGAGCCGTGCATACTTTTAAGGAGCTCATGAGGAAGAGCTCAGGTGACACCCTGGAGACCAAGCTCAATAGAGCCTTGTTTAGTTATCGTATAACACCCCAAGCTACCACGGGGCTTTCTCCGGCTGAGTTGATGATGGGGAGAAAGTTGCGGTGCACGTTAGACCTGATACACCCAGATCTCAAAAGCAAGGTTGAGACAAAACAAACAAACCAAAAAGCGTACCATGAAAAACATACTAAAGCTCGCCATTTCACCATAGGGGACTCTGTGTACACCCGGAACTTCGGTTATGGACCTAAATGGATACCAGGACTAATCCAGGACATTACAGGACCTGTGTCGTACTCCGTGTTACTAGGGGATGGTCGAGGGGTTCGTCGGCATGTGGATCAGCTTTTCAGCCGGCAGCAGGGTGAACTGCCTCAGATGGAACAAAGGGCAGTAGAGGAGGCTGTTCCAGGACCCAGCATGGCTTATAAGGTGCCAGTGGACACTGGTACTGCCAGGCCACAGCGGGACAGAGTAAAACCAACATCAGACACTACTCCAATCTCAAGTGCGAATGAATCTGAGAATCCACCACAAGTGGAATTAAGACGTTCACAAAGGATTCGCAAGCAACCAGAAAGACTTATACAAACCTGTTAAATTAGTCAGGGGTTAACCGTGGTTAGAGCATACTGGTTAGTTAAAACGTAGTACCTAGTAAGGGTTATTGTTTAAGAATTGCATATGGCAATCTTAAGGGGGGAGGAGTGTCGTAACCTGGGAGGTTTTTTGTAACCTGATCCACCAGGTGGTGCTGTGGCAATTGCTCTCCTGAGTGAAGTCTGATCTGTACTGTTGTACTCTTTGTTTTGGCTGCCTCATGGCAGAAGCTTTTATGTGCAAGAGTTGATTAAAACCATGTTATGAAGTTAACCTGTGTCTGTCTCCATCTATGGCCCGCTCAAGATAACACACTGTCCCTGCCTTCTCCCCATATCCCTTGATCCCTTTAGCCTTAAGAAATATATCCAACTCTTTCTTGAATATATTTAATGAACTGGCCTCCACCACCCTCTGTGGCAGAGAATTCCACAGGTTCACCACTCTCTGGGTGAAGAAATTCCTCCTCATTTCAGTCCTAAATGGCTTACCCCTTACCCTTAGACTATGACCCCTGGTTCTGGACTCCCCGGCCATCATAAACATCCTTCCTGCATCTAGTCTGTCCAGGCCTGACAGAATTTTATAGGTTTTGATGAGATCCCCTCTCAATCTTCTAAACTCCAGTGAGTATAAGCCCAATCGACACAATCTCTCCTCATACGTCATTCCTGCCATCCCAGGTATCAGCCTGGTGAATCTTTGCTGCACTCCTTCCATGGCAAGAATGTCCTTCCTCAGGTAAGGCGACCAAAACTGCACACAATACTCAAGGTGCGGTCTCACCAAGGCCCTGTACAACTGTAGCAGGACATCCTTGTTCCCGTACTCAAACCCTCTTGCTACGAAGGCCAACATACCATTTGCCTTCTTAACCGCCTGCTGCACCTGCATGCTTACCTTCAGCGACTGGTGCACAAGGACACCCAGGTCTCTTTGCACTTCCCCTTCTCCCAATCTATTGCCATTCAAATAATAATCTGCCTTCCTGTTTTTGCCACCAAAGTGGATAACCTCACATTTATCCACATTATAGTGCATTTGCCATGTTTCTGCCCAATCACCCAACCTGTCCAAATCGTACTGGAGTTTCACGACATCCTCCTCACAGCTTACCCTCCCACCCAGCTTTGTGTCGTCTGCAAATTTGGAGATATTACATCCAATTCCCTTGTCCAGATCATTAATATATATTGTGAACAGCTGGGGTCCTCGGCCCGATCCTTGCGGTACCCCACTAGTCACTGCCTGCCACTCGGAAAACGACCCGTTTATTCCAACTCTTTGCTTTCTGTCCGCCAACCAGTTCTCTATCCAAGTCAATACCTTGCCCCCAATCCCATGTGCCTTAACTTTACACGCTAATCTCTTATGTGGGACCTTATCGAAAGCCTTCTGAAAGTCCAGATACACCACATCCACTGGTTCTCCCTTATCTATTTTACCAGTTACATCCTCAAAAAATTCCAGTAGATTAGTCAGGCATGATTTACCTTTTGTAAATCCATGTTGACTTTGTCCGATCCTGTCACTGCTTTCCAAGTGCTCTGCTATTACATCTTTTATAATAGACTCTAGCATTTTCCCCACTACCGATGTCAGGCTTACCGGTCTATAATTCCCTGCTTTTTCTCTACCACCTTTTTTGAATAGTGGGGTAACATTAGCTACCCTCCAATCCATGGGTACTGTTCCAGAGTCTATCGAGTTCTGGAAGATGACCAGCAATGCATCTACTATTTCTAGGGCCACTTCCTTAAGTACCCTGGGATGTAGATTATCAGGCCCTGGGGATTTATCGGCCTTCAGTCCCATCAATTTTCCTAACACCATTTCCCTACAAATACTGATTTCTTTCAGTTCCACCCTTTCATCAGACCCTATGTTCCCCGGCATCTCTGGGAGGTTATTTGTGTCCTCCTTTGTGAATTGGTTTTGACTGATATAGTTGTTTCATTTTAATGAATGGTAGTTTCTGTGCCGTTCAGTCATCAAGATCCCAAAACTTGTTGCCAAGTTCCCTGAGCGTGGCTGCTAAACAAGCAATAAATGGCTACTTCACCTACATTGTGCTGGTAAATGCAAGAAACAGCGTAAACTAATTGACGTGTGCTGTTTGGGCAGCGATTTGTTCGCAGGTTTTGTGGTCTTACCTTTGGCCAGACGTCAGTAGAATTATAACTGTCAACACATCTCTCATCATCTTAAATTATGTTGAAATAGTCCCAGAAATTCCGATCACGGGCCTCCCGCGGACGGAGGGCTGCGATCTGGAAAAATCTGCGCCTGGACCAGAGGGCTCCCGGGAGGCGCACAGTTCCGTTGCTGGGCCTCTCCAAACTGCTGGTGTGCAGGACCCACGTATCCCAGAGGCGCAGGCGGTTCGCAGCGTCCCTGGGATCACGTGTGCCATGGGGAGCCAATCAGAGAAGGGAATCTCCATTCATACAGGAAGACCTGTCAAATATATGAATAGAGATAACCCCCAAAACATAGTAAAACTTCTAATAATTTTTTTTTAAATCACAATTTAAAATGACTTTAAATTACATAAATTAAGCATTTTAAACAAAAATTTTATTTTTTGAAAAAAAAATTAAAGTTTTTAACAGGGCTAAAAATAAACTTACCTGTCTTTAAAGTATTTTTAAATGATAAATCAGTGGAATATTTTTTTTTAAATTTTTTTTTAAACTCTTAGCCACCAGGCGCAAGAATTGTAAGTGCTTTCTGCGGGCGGAGGGTCTCCAAAAGAACTCTCCACCCGCAGAGGCCCTTCTCCTTGGCAGCTGGAGGATCTGTCAAGAGCTTTCTTGACAAATCAGAAATGCCGGTTTCCAGCGCATGCCTAAAACCGGCATTTCCGTTGGCCCTACGGGTGAGTACACAGCGCGTACCCACCCGTAGGGATCGGAATTTCTGCCAGTATCAATCTTACGAAAAGTAATTTTAATGGCTGGTTAAATGATTTCAACTTATTTCATCAACAAATGCAAACTTGTGAACAAGGAACCTGATGTTATCAACTTTATGTAAACAGCTCCATTGTGTACTACTCACCCCAGGAGCATGGCTCGATGAAGGAAAGCTAACCACTGTTGTGTCTAATACTGTATTGTCCTGGCTGAGCGCAGGTGTAAATTTTGGAGCAGTCTGAAACAACATAGGAACAGGAGGAGGCCATTCAGCTCTTTGAGCCTGTCCCAACTTTCAATTAGTTCATGGGTGATCTGTATCTTAATTCCATCTACCTGACTTGGTGCCATCAGCAAACTTGTATACACGGCTCTCTATTCCTTCATCCAAGTCATTTATAGATGTAACTAGCTGGGGAGCCCCGCGTTGCGAGGGCAATTTTGGGGCGCTTGGTCTCCCTGCCCCTGTGTGTCCCCCCTCTCCCGGTCATGTCCTCTCCCTCCCCTCCCCGCGATTTCCCGAGGCTCTCCCCCCGCTATTAAATTGTTATTTAATTCCCTAACACATCATTAAAATATTTACCTTAGTTCCCTAACACACAAAGTGTGGGGGAAAAAATTGTGAAAAATCAAGATGGCGGCCACTCACCTCGGTTCAGAAGGATAAGGCCCGCCCACACACGCACCGATTGGTCGACCGGTCAGGTCACCGAAGCGTAGGATTGGTCAATCGTCGAGTCACTCGACACTCAACTGTTGGAAGGAACCCACCGTCCGATTGGTGGACCTCGACGTCACACGGTCGCTAATGAGATGCTAATGAGCAGAACGCTGAACATTTTTGGGATACTGCGGGCGGGATTTTTGTCCGGCCGAAACACAAATACACCTATGACCGGTCCGGAATCGCAAGCTTTCTTTTGAGGCGACGCACGCGTCGGTACACTCTGTAACTTTCAAACGTATAGAGAACGGACAGACAGACATCGGGACAGACAGAAGAGCCGCTTTATATATATAGATGAAAAGCTGAGGCCCCAGTACAGATCCCTCGGGAACAACACTAGTCACATCCTGCCAATTTGAGTATGTACCCATTATCCCTCCTCTCTGTCTCTTACCTCCTCACCAATTCCCTATCCAAGCCAATAGGCTGCCTCCAATTCCGTGTGTCCTCAACAGTCTCTTACGTGGAACTTTATCAAATGCCTCTGGAAGTCCATGTAAAACAACATCCATAGACACTCTTATCTACCCTGTCAAGCTACATCCTCAAAATTCAAATACACCTAGCACTAAGATTGGAGACCATGAAGAGAAAAAGAGGACAGAATCAGGTACACAAGTGTAATGACCCTTTTACTCTATAGCTGTGCTTCCAGTGGCAACTTTGATTTTGGCAGAAGAGCTGAAGATATATAAAGGCCGAGCTGCAGCCTCTGGACATGCTCCATAACACCACCCAGTTCTGCCCATGCCTCAGCTCATCTGCTACTGAAACCCTCATCCATGCCTTTGTTATCTCCAGACTCCACTATTCCAATGTTTTCCTGGCCGACCGCTCCCCCCACCATCCCCTTCCACCCTCTGTAAACTTGAGCTCACCAAAATTCTTCTGCCCATATCCTAACTCACACCAAGTTCCATTCACACATCACCGCTGTGCTTGCTGACCTACAATGGCTCCCAATCCGGCAACGCCTCGATTTTAAAATTCTCATCTTTGTGCTCAAATCCCTCAACTGCCTCATCCCTCCCTATCTCTGTAACCTCCTACAGCCCTAAGAGAACTCTGCGCTCCTCCAATTGTGGCCTCTTGCACATTTCCAACTTCCATCGCTTCATCATTGGCTAAGGAACCAATGACGTAGATAGAAGTACATTTTAGGTCTTACAGAAAGAGTTTAAGGAGTTAGGCACTAGATTGATAAACAAGACCTCAAGGGTGGTAATGTTCCTGTACCGTGCACTAGACAGGTTTAGGAGAGGAAGATCAACATGTGCCTGCAAGCTGGTGTAGGAGGGAAGGGCCCGCTTTCATGGAATACTGGAGCAAGTTCTGGAACAAGGAAGAGTTACGCAGTTAGCCTTCACCTAAACTGAAACGCAGAGGAATCTGATACATCTGACACACTGCTAGGATTGTGCAGAGGGTAAATAGAGCAGTGGGGGGGGATCTAAACAATTATGTTAGGGGAAGGGGAAAGTCTAAATTTGAAATTATAGCGGGAGAGCAGGATTAATAAAGCTGTTGGAATTCAATCAGAAGACGTCGCTTAATTAAATAGCGATTCTTGTTCCTCCTCGATATAAGATCGATTATAATCACTCAACCTTTGGTGGCCGTGCCTTCTGTTGCCTAGGCCCTAAGCTCTGGAATTCCCTGACTAAACCTGTCCACCTCGCTACCTCTCTTTCCTCCTTTAAGATGCTCCTTAAAACCTACCTCTTTGACCAAGGTTTTGGTCACCTGCCCTAATTTATCCTTATGTGGATTGGTGAGCAGCGCCTTGGGACGTTTTACTTTATTAAAGGTGCTATATAAATACAAGTTGTTGTTGATCTACATAGAGGTCTTTGAATAAAAGAATGTTTGTGATGGACCATCTAGGCTGCATTTGATTTATTCCATGGAGGCACTATTAAACTTTATTAAAACAATTATCAAGGAGGGATTTCAGCTAAAATAATATTTTCTCAATTTGGATTGCAGTGTTACTGAATTTTATTTGTGATCACACCAGAGTATTTTTGATAAGTAAAATGCACTGTTAATTTTACAGGGTGCTTTTACTGAGCCTTGAGACCCTTTTCTGTGTAATCGTCAGTTATTAAAACTGGTTCTAATTGTTATATATTTCTGCATTTGTTCACACGGAATATCAGCACAATAATAATTTGGAATTGATCACTGGAACTTCCATAACCACTATATATAACAAATCACAATAATGTAAATAAAAATTTGCATTTATAAAGCACCTCATCACATTTCTCAGGAACACCCCAAAGTGCTTCATATACAACGATAAGGGAAACTAAGCAACACGTGTATTCCATGAATGCTGTTGAAATAGCGAAGGAAGAAGCTGATAAGAGACCGCGGAGCCTTTCTAAACTTGATACTAAACATGTCCAACCAATGCAGAGCAGCCATCAACAAAGCCAATAGAATACTGAACTATATAGCCAAAACAGTAGAATACAAGTTAGAGGAAACCATGATCAAACTGTACAGGAAACTTTCGTTTAACCGGAGGTTAAATGTCCGGAAAGCTCTATCCACCGGCAAAATTCAGGAGTCGGTTCAGATAAGTTTTTTTACTTTTCGTTGCTTTTTTACTCCAGTCTGGCTCTGCAAGCATCTAGCTGAAGCTGTTGCTTAGCTACAGAGACGCTTGCAAGCTACGCCGACTGTTTTGAAGCTGTTGCTAAGCAACAGGGTTTGTTGCTAGATACGGAGCTCAGAAGCTCTGTATGTTTTAACATTAGCGCTGGTTTCTACGGCAGTTTTGATGGGACGGCAACAGCTCGGTCCCGTCAGTGCCGGATTCCAGAAAGTTTCCTGTACATTGTACTGGTCAGACTGCACCGTGAGTACTGCGTTCAGTTCTGGTTCAGTTCTCTCGACCCCTCCATAGTCTCTAAATTGTCAGACTGCTTGTCCGACATCCAGTTCTGGATGAGCAGAAATTTTCTCCAAATATTGGGAAGACCGAAGCCATTGTTTTCAATCCCCGCCACAAACTCCGTTCCCTAGCCACTGACACCATCCCTCCCCCTAAACACCTATCTGAGGCTGAACCACACTGTTCTCAATCTTGGTGTCATATTTGACCCTGAAATGAGCTTCTGACCACATATCCAAGACATAACCAAAGATTGCCTATTTCCACCGCCAAAACATCGCTTATCTCCACCCTTGCCTCAGCTCATCTGCTGCTGAAACCCTCATCCATGCCTTTGTTATCTCTAGACTTGACTATTCCAACGCACTCCTGGCTGGCCTCCCACATTCTACCCTACGTAAACTTGAGGTCATCCAAAACTCTGTTGCCTGTATCCTAAGTTGCACCAAGTCCTGTTCACCCACCACCCCTGTGCTCGCTGACCTACATTGGCTCCTGGTTAAGCAAAAGATAGGAGCAGGAGTAGGCCATTCGGCCCCTCTAGCCTGCTCCGCCATTCAATGCGATCATGGCTGATCATCCAATTTCAGTACTCGGTGCCTCCTTTCTGCCCATACCCCTTGATCCCTTTAGCCTTAAGAAATATATCCAACTCTTTCTTGAATATATTTAATGAATTGGCCTCTACTGCCTTCTGTGGTAGAGAATTCCACAGGTTCACCACTCTCTGGGTGAAGAAATTCCTCCTCATTTCTGTCCTAAAAGGCCTACCCCTTATCCTTAGACTGTGACCCCTGGTTCTGGATTCCCCGACCATCGGGAACATCCTCCCTGCATCTAGTCTGTCCAGTCCTGCCAGAATTTTATAAGTTTCAATGAGATCCCCTCTCATTCTTCTAAACTCCAGTGAGTACAAGCCCAATCGACCCAATCTCTCCTCATACGTCATTCCTGCCATCCCAGGTATCAGCCTGGTGAATCTTCGCTGAACTCCTTCCATGGCAAGAATATCCTTCCTCAGATAAGGCGACCAAAACTGCGCACAATTCTCAAGATGTGGTCTCACCAAGGCCCTGTACAACTGCAGCAAGACATCCTTGTTCTTGTACTCAAACCCTCTCGCTATGAAGGCCAACATACCATTTGCCTTCTTAACTGCCTGCTGCACCTGCATGCTTATCTTCTGCGACTGGTGCACAAGGATACCCAGGTCTCGTTGCACTTCCCCTTCTCCCAATCTATTGCCATTCAGATAATAATCTGCCTTCCTGTTTTTGACACCAAAGTGGATAACCTCACATTTATCCACGTTATATTGCATCTGCCATGCTTCTGCCCAATCACCCAACCTGTCCAAATCATCCTGTAGTTTCTCAGCATCCTCCTCATAGCACACACGCCCACCCAGCTTTGTGTCATCTGCAAATTTGGAGATATTACATCTAGTTCCCTTGTCTAGATCATTAATATATATTGTGAATAGCTGGGGTCCAAGGACCAATCGCTGCGGTACCCCACTAGTCACTGCCTGCCACTCAGAAAAAGACCCGTTTATTCCAACTCTTTGCTTTCTACCAACCAGTTCTCTATCCAAGTCAATACCTTGCCCCCAATCCCATGTGCCTTAACTTTACATAGAAACATAGAGATAGGAACAGGAGTAGGCCATTCGGCCCTTCGAGCCTGCTCCGCCATTCAATGAGATCATGGCTGATCTTCGTCTGAGATCATAGCTGATCTTACCAGTTCAGTACCCCGTCCCCGCCTTTTCTCCGTAACCCTTAATCCCCTTAGCCTTCAGAAATATATCCAATTCTCTCTTGAAAATATTTATTGAATTAGCCTTCACAGCCCTCTGTGGCAGGGAATTCCACAGGCTCACCACTCTTTGAGTGAAGAAATTCTTCCTCATCTCTGTTTTAAATGATTTGCCCGCTATTTTTAGACTGTGGCCCCTGGTTCTGTGCTCCCCTGCCATTGGAAACATTCTCTCTGAATTCAGCCTGTCCAGGCCTGCCATAATTTTATATGTTTCGATGAGATCCCCTCTCAATCTTCTAAACTCCAGTGAGTACAAGCCCAAACTATTCAATCTCTCCTCGTAGGTCATTCCCGCCATTCCAGGTATCAGCCTGGTGAATCGCCGCTGCACTCTTTCCATGGCAAGAACATCCTTCCGCAGATGGGGCGACCAAAACTGTACACAATACTCCAGATGCGGTCTCACCAGCACCTTGTACAGCTGTAGTAAGGTATCCCTATTCCTATACTCGAACCCCCTTGATATGAAGGCCAACATACCATTTGCCTTCTTAATCGCCTGTTGCACCTGCATGCTCTCCTTCAGTGACTGGTGCACAAGAACACCCAGGTCCCTCTGCACTTCCCCATCTCCCAATCTATTGCCATTTAGATAATAATCCACCCTCCTGTTTTTACCCCCAAAGTGGATAACCTCGCATTTATCCACATTATAGTGCATCTGCCACGTATCCGCCCATTCCCCCAACCTGTCCAAATCGCACTGTAGCCTCCTGACATCCTCATCAGAGCCCACCCCTCCTCCTAGTTTAGTGTCGTCAGCGAATTTGGAAATATTGCATCCAATTCCCTGATCCAGATCATTTATATATATTGTGAACAGCTGGGGTCCCAGGACAGATCCTTGCGGCACCCCGCTGGTCACTGCCTGCCACTCCGAAAACGAGCCGTTTATTCCAACTCTCTGTTTTCTATCCGCCAGCCAGTTCTCTATCCACGTTAATACTTTGCCCCCAATCCCATGAGCCTTAATTTTGCATGATAATCTTTTGTGTGGAACCTTATCGAAGGCTTTCTGGAAGTCAAGGTACACCACATCCACTGGCTCTCCCCCATCTATTTTACCAGTTACTTCCTCAAAAAATTCCAGCAGATTAGTCAAACACGATTTACCCTTTGTAAATCCATGTTGACTCTGTCCGATCCTTTCCCCATTTGTCAAGTGCTCCGCTATTTTATCCTTAATAATGGACTCTAGCATTTTGCCCACAACCGATGTAAGGCTTACTGGTCTATAATTCCCTGCTTTCTCTCTACCCCCCTTTTTAAATATTGGGGTAACATTAGCTACCCTCCAATCCACGGGTACTGTTCCCGAGTCAATGGAGTTCCGGAAGATGATCCTTAGAGCATCTGCTATCTCTTATGTGGGACCTTATCGAAAGCCTTCTGAAAATCCAAATACACCACATCCACTGATTCTCCCTTATCTATTTTACCAGTTATATATTCAAAAAATTCCAGTAGATTATTCAAGCACAATTTACCCTTTGTAAATCTATGTTGACTTTGTCCGATCCGGTCACTGTTTTCCAAGTGCTCTGCTATTACATCTTTTATAATGGACTCTAGCATTTTCCCACTACCGATGTCAGGCTTACCGGTCTGTAATTCCCCGTTTTCTCTCTACCACTTTTTTTGAATAGTGGGGTAACATTAGCAACCCTCCAATCCATAGGTGCTGTTCCAGATTCCATCGAATGTTGGAAGATGATCAGCAATGCATCTACTATTTCTAGGGCCACTTCCTTAAGTACCCTAGGATGTAGATTATCAGGCCCTGGGGATTTATCGGCCTTCAATCCCGTCAATTTCCCTAACACCATTTCCCTACAAATACTGATTTCTTTCAGTTCCTCCCTTTCATCAGACCCTATGTTCCCCAACATCTCTGGGAGGTTATTTGTGTCCTCCTTTGTGAAGACAGAACCAAAATACGTATTTAATTGGTCAGCCATTTCTTTGTTCCCCATTATAAATTCCCCTGATTCTGACTGCAAGGGACTTATGCTTGACTTCACCAATCTTTTTCTCTTCACATGTCTATAAAAGCTTTTACAGTCAGTTTTTATGTTCCCTGCAAGCTTACTCTCATATTCTATTTTCCCTTTCTTAATTAATCCCTTTGTCCTCCTTTGCTGAATCCTAAACTGCTCCCAATCCTCTGGATTACTGCTTTTTTTGGCCAATTTATATGTCCTCTCCTTGGATCTTATGCTATCCCCAATTTCCCTCGTTAGCCACGGTTGAGTCACCTTTTTTGTTTTATTTTTATGCCAAACTGGGATGAACAAATTCTGTAGTTCATCCATGCGGTCTTTGAATGTTTGCCATTGCCTATCCACCGTTAACCCTTTGAGTGACATTCCCCAATCAATCCTACCCAATTCGCACCTCAGACCATCGTAGTTTCCTTTATTTAAATTCAGGACCCTAGTCTCTGAGTCCACTACTTCATTCCCAATCTTAATAAAGAATTCGATCATATTATGATCGCTCCGACCCAAGGGGCCTCGTACAACAAGATTGCTAATTAATCCTTTCTCATTACATAATATCCAGTCTAAGATGGCCTGATCTCTGGTTGGTTCCTCGACATATTGGTCCAGGAAACCATCCCATAAACACTCCAGGAATTCCTCCTCCACAGTATTGTTACTAATTTGGTTAGCCCAATCTATATGTAGATTAAAGTCACCCATGATGACTGCTGTGCCCTTTTTGCACGCATCTCTAATTTCCCGTTTAATGCCATCCCCAACCTCCGCATTACTGTTTGGAGGTCTATATACCACTCCCACTAACGTTTTCTGCCCCTTGGTATTTCTCAGTTCTAGCCATACAGATTCCACATCATCAGAGCTAATATCCTTCCTTACAATTGTGTTAATCCCTTCTTTAACCCGTAATGCTACCCCACCTCCCTTTCCTTTTTGCCTATCTTTCCTGAATATTGAATACCCATGGATGTTGAGTTCCCAGCCTTCGCCACCATGGAGCCATGTTTCCGTAATCCCAATCAAATCATATTCGTTTACCTCTATTTGCACAGCTAATTCATCCAGCTTTTTACGAATGCTCCTCGCATTAAGACACAAAGCCTTCAGGCTTGTTTTTTTAACGCTCTTAGACCTATTAGAATTATTATTTACTGTGGCCATGTTTGATTTAAACCGTTGATTTCTCTGACTGCCACTTTTGTTTTTCTCCTTCCTATCTTTTGCTTTTATCCTTGTTTCCCTTTCCTCTGTCCCCCTGCTCAGGTTCCCAACCCCCTGCCATTTTAGTTTAAACCCTCCCCAGAGCACTAGCAAACACTCCCCCTAGGACATCGGTCCCGGCCATGCCCAGGTGCAAACCATCCGGTTTGAACTGGTCCCACCTCCTCCCAGAACCGGTTCCAATGTCCCAGGAATTTGAATCCCTCCCCCTGGCACCATTCCTCTAATCACGTATTCATCTGAAATCTTCTTCTATTTCTACTCTGACTAGCACATGGCACTGGTAGCAATCCTGAGATTACTACCTTTGAGGTCCTATTTTTTAATTTACCTCCTAACTCCCTATATTCAGTTTTTAGGACCTCATCCTGTTTTTTACCTATATCGTTGGTACCTATATGCACCATGACAACTGGCTGTTCACCCTCCCCTTCCAAGATGTTCTGCAGCCGCTCTGAGACATCCTTGACCCTTGCACCAGGGAGGCAATACACCATCCTGGAGTCTCGTTTGCAGCCGCAGAAACGCCTATCTATTCCCCTTACAATAGAATCCCCTATTACTATAGCTCTACCCCTCTTTTTCCTCCCGTCCTGTGCAGCAGAGCCACCCCTGGTGCCAGGACATTGGCTGCTGCTGCCTTCCTCAGTAAGCCATCCCCCCCCATCAGTATCCAAAGCGGTATATCTGTTTGAGAGGGGGATGGCCACAGGGGACCCCTGCACTACCTGCCTGCACCTACTACTCTGCCTGTTGGTCACCCATTCCCTTTCTGCCTGTGCCACCTTTACCTGCGGTGTGACCAACTGATTAAATGTGCTATTCACGACGTCCTCAGCATCGCAAATGGTCCAGTATGTATCCACTCGCTGCTCCAGCACCGCAACGCGGTCTGCCAGTAGCTGCAACTGGACACACTTCCTGCACACATGGTTGTCAGGGACACAGGAAGTGTCCCCGAGTTCCCACATAGCGCAGGAGGAGCATACCACGGCACCGGGCTGTCCTGCCTTGACTTACCCTTTAATTAATTGCAATTAAATTCAATCAAATCAATCCCACCAATTACACTACAATTAAATGGTATATTTAAAGGGCCCTGGTTTACAAACAGTCCCCGCTACACCACAGAGACTTTAGAAACTATAAACCACAGAGTTTAAGTTTAAAAAAAGAGAAATGCTCACCAACCAATCACTTACCTGCTTTCTGGTGACGTCACACTTCAATTATTTTTATTTCTCTCCTTCCCTCTGAGTTCAGAGATTGGAGATTAGTAAGCCTACCTGGTCTCTTGGAGCCTTTTGTACTGTCTCAATTTCAAAATTCTCATTCTTGTTTTCAAATCCCTCCATGGCCTCACCCTTCCCTATTTCTGTATTCTCCTCCAGCCCCACAACCCCCTCTAGGAGATATCTGCGCTCCTCTAATTCTGCCCTCTTGAGCATCCCTGATTATAAATCGCTCTGTCTTCTGTGCCTAGGCCCGAAGTTCTGGAATTCCCTGCCTAAACCTCTCCGCATCTCTTTCCTCCTTTAAGAGGCTCCTTAAAACCTCTCTCTTTGACCAAGCTTTCCTGTCCTAATATCTCATGTGTCAAATTTTGTTTGATAATGCTCCCATGAAGCGGACAAGGGGACTTGCAGCAGGTTTCTGGATGGATAAATAGAGATGGGATAAATAATTGTCCTCCCCAATTATCACGTGATCTTGTGAGTATTTTAAAATGCAGTGACTTTGCATTAGTACACCTGATACCCCTGCAAACTGCTGCTCGGGTGCAGTTATACTGCCACTTCACAATGATGCCAAGTGGTTTCAGGTGAGTATCCATGCAAAAGGTAATAGTATAACTCGAGTGTCAGGTCCCAGACTGATTCCTAAATGCACTAAAGTTGGGGTTGTTAGATCTAGTAATTCATACCATTAACTTCAGCCTGGTGTGAAGTGCTCGGTTAGTCCATTGGGCAATGTGGGAACTTTCTAAACTTCATATCGAGTCCCTTTTAATGTTAGGACACAACAGATGCTCCCAGTAAACTCTCCTAGCGTTAAAAAAAATAGCAATGGAGCGAGCACAGTTCTGTGCCTGCGTCAAAGCCTGCACCATGGTGCTGGTCAGAATGAGTTTAGTCTGCACTGTAACCAAGGCCTCTGGCCTCACACTGGTAGCTGCAGTCTAACTGCTGTTCAAACTGAACTGCACTCATGAGCAGGTCAGCTGAAGCCTGGAGTCTGGCAGCACCGCGGCGACCAGCTCAAAGAAATCAACTTACCGTCAATCACACGCAGCTCCGCTCCTTCCTCCTCCGCTTTCACCTCCAACTTCAGCGGCTGCTGACTCTCCAGCGAATTGCAAAACTGAAATCCTCCCTTCTGATCCTCCTTGACAAAGACCAGCGAGACACTGTGCTCCTGCACCGAGGTGGCCATGGCCAGGCCGAGCTGAGACACTGGGAATCGCACAAAGACGGATCAGAGCACCGAGCAGCCGGCCAACCTGATCACGATCAAAACACCAGCTCTGCTCGGGCAGCCTGGACATCTCCCGTCCCCTGCTGGCAGAAGCGCCGCACTGACGCAACACTAACACGGCCCCAGCAACACCAACCAGGTCCCTGGGGACCCGGTCCCAGCAACACTAACCAGCTCCCTGGAGACCCGGTCCCAACAACACTAATCCGGTCCCAGCAACACCAACCAGCTCCCTGGGGACCCGGTCCCAACAACACTAATCCGGTCCCAGCAACACCAACCAGCTCCCTGGGGACCCGGTCCCAACAACACTAATCCGGTCCCAGCAACACCAACCAGCTCCCTGGGGACCCGGTCCCAACAACACTAATCCGGTCCCAGCAACACCAACCAGCTCCCTGGGGACCCGGTCCCAACAACACCAACCCGGTCCCAGCACCACCAACCAGCTCCCTGGGGACCCGGTCCCAGCAACACCAGCCAGCTCCCTGGGGACCCGGTCCCAACAACACCAACCCGGTCCCAGCACCACCAACCAGCTCCCTGGAGACCCGGTCCCAACAACACTAATCTGGTCCCAGCAACACCAACCAGGTCCCTGGGGACCCGGTCCCAACAACACTAATCCGGTCCCAGCAACACCACCCAGCTCCCTGGGGACCTGGTCCCAACAACACTAATCCGGTCCCAGCAACACCAACCAGCTCCCTGGGGACCCGGTCCCAACAACACTAATCCGGTCCCAGCAACACCAACCAGCTCCCTGGGGACCCGGTCCCAACAACACCAACCCGGTCCCAGCACCACCAACCAGCTCCCTGGAGACCCGGTCCCAACAACACTAATCTGGTCCCAGCAACACCAACCAGCTCCCCGGGGACCCGGTCCCAACAACACTAATCCGGTCCCAGCAACACCAACCAGGTCCCTGGGGACCCGGTCCCAGCAACACTAATCCGGTCCCAGCAACACCAACCAGCTCCCTGGGGACCCGGTCCCAACAACACTAATCCGGTCCCAGCAACACCACCCAGCTCCCTGGGGACCTGGTCCCAACAACACTAATCCGGTCCCAGCAACACCAACCAGCTCCCTGGGGACCCGGTCCCAACAACACTAATCCGGTCCCAGCAACACCAACCAGCTCCCTGGGGACCCGGTCCCAACAACACCAACCCGGTCCCAGCACCACCAACCAGCTCCCTGGGGACCGGTCCCAACAACACTAATCCGGTCCCAGCAACACCAACCAGCTCCCTGGGGACCCGGTCCCAACAACACTAATCCGGTCCCAGCAACACTAACCAGCTCCCTGGGGACCCGGTCCCAACAACACTAATCCGGTCCCAGCAACACCAACCATCTCCCTGGTGACCAGATCTTAGCAACAATAACCATCTCCCTGGGGACCAGTTCCCAGGAACACGAACCAGCAACACTAACCAGGTCCCCAGGGACCGGCTCCCAGCAACACTCACACATGGGCACAGCACAGCTTGGGGGACACAATGTCCATCACCCAGTTAACATGGTATACTAGATGGACAACCCCACCCAGGCCTGCCAAATTAACAAGCCCTTTACAACAAATGAAATATATCATTTAATCCTCGCAAGTAATGGATAGGGGGGAACATATTCTCAGTGAATGTGTGGATTTACTCTCTTGAAAAAGGAGCTGGATAAATATTTAGTTAGCAATGTATTGAAAAGTACATGGTGTGGAGATGCCGGAGTTGGACTGGGGTGGACAAATGTAAGAAGTCACACGACACCAGGTTATAGTCCAACAGCTTTATTTGAAATCACAAGCTTTCGGAGCGCTGCTCCTTCTTCAGGTGAAGTGGAGAAATGCATAAAGACACAGCTTCTATAGTCAGAGAATCATGTCAGATGTTTACAGGTAACCTTTCCAACTGCCATTTATCACACCTCGGTAAAGAGAGATAATCACAGCAGTCAAAGGTGTGAATGGTGTCCAAACAGGTCAGTCAGGGAAACATTACATCAAAGAACAATGAGGTGGGGTCACAAGGGGTCAAATATTGCAGATGCTGGGGTCTGTATGAAAAACAAAAAAAGACAAAAAACATTTTTTTTGGCTGGAAATCACAGCAGGTCCGGCCGCATCTGTGTAGAGAGAACAAGCCAATGTCGACTCGAGTCTGGATGACCCTGCATCAGGTGGGGTTACATGTAGCGTGACATGAACCCAAGATCTCGGTTAAGGCCGTCCTCATGGGTGCGGAACTTGGCTATCAGTTTCTGCTCGATGATTTTGCGTTGTCGTGTGTCTCGAAGGCCACCTTGGAGAATGCTTACCCGAAGATCGGAGGCTGAATGTCCTTGACTGCTGAAGTGTTCCCCGACTGGGAGGGAACATTCCTGCCTGGTGATTGTTGCGCGGTGTCCATTCATCCGTTGTCGCAGTGTCTGCATGGTCTCGCCGATGTACCATGCTCCGGGGCATCCTTTCCTGCAACGTATGAGGTAGACAACGTTGGCCGAGTCGTACCTCTAGCACACTCCTCAACCATCTCGTACACCAGCTCTACAGCAGATGCCGCAACCTCGAAACCGAGATGGAGTCCATGTTCTCAGCCTGTGCTCAGGACGCAGACCAGCTACGAGACACCGCCAAACAAACAAGGCAATGGAACTACGCTACCTACATGCACACCAAGAACAGGAAGCTTGAGAAACTTGGCATCACCAGCAGCAGCAACCAAGCCTCCCCCGGTACCACGGTTGAAACCACAGGGAAATCCATCGTCAACCTGTCCGACCACACCCTTCAACCAGACGAAATTGAAGTTCTCAGCCGAGGGCTCAATTTCTGCCCCACCACCAAAATGGACCCCATCGGTCTCGCAGCAGACACAGAGGAATTCATCAGGAGAATGAGGCTCTGGGAATTCTTCCACAAATCCCAAGATGTCAGCAGCGAACCCAATGAGACAATCAATGATCCGGAACAGCAGACAGAGGGATCCGCAGTGCAGCAACCGAAGAAGAAAGAGTCAAATTGGACCCCTCCGGAGGGTTGCTGCCCTAAGCTTGACATGTATGCTCAAGCTGTCAGGAGATGCATCAACGCCAGATTCATCAGCCGCACTCACAAGACAGTCCAGAATGTCTCCCGAGCACAACGCAACGCCATCCACGCTCTCAAGACCAACTGCAACATCGTCATCAAACCAGCAGACAAAGGAGGTGCCATCGTCATACAGAACAGAACGGACTATTGCAAAGAAGTATACCGACAACTGGACAACCAGGAACACTACAGACAGTTACCCGCAGATCCGACCAAAGAACACACCCGCCAACTCAACAGACTGATCAAAACCTTCGATCCAGACCTTCAAAGCATCCTACATGCTCTCATCCCATGTACCCCCCGCGTGGGAGACTTCTACTGCCTCCCAAAGATACACAAAGCCAACACACCTGGACGTCCTATCGCATCAGGCAATGGAACCCTGTGTGAGAACCTCTCTGGATATGTCGAGGGCATCCTGAAACCCATCATACAGGGAACCCCCAGCTTCTGTCGTGACACTACAGACTTCTTACAGAAGCTCAGCACCCACGGACCAGTTGAACCAGGAACACTCCTCGCCACGATGGACATCTCGGCACTCTACACCAGTATCCCCCACGATGACGGCATCGCTGCGACAGCCTCAGTACTCAACACCAACAACAGCCAATCTCCAGACGCCATCCTACAACTCATCCGCTTCATCCTTGACCACAATGTCTTCACCTTCGACAACCAGTTCTTTACCCAAACACACGGAACAGCCATGGGGACCAAATTCGCACCCCAATACGCAAACATCTTCATGCACAAGTTCGAGCAAGACTTCTTCGCTGCACAGGATCTCCAACCAACGCTATACACCAGATACATAGACGACATTTTCTTCCTATGGACCCACGGCGAAGAATCACTGAAAAGACTACACGATAACATCAACAAGTTCCATCCCACCATCAAACTCACCATGGACTACTCCTCAGAATCAGTCTCATTCCTGGACACACGAATCTCCATCAAAGACGGACACCTCAGCACTTCACTCTACCGCAAGCCCACGGACAACCTCACGATGCTTCACTTCTCCAGCTTCCACCCTAACCACGTTAAAGAAGCCATCCCCTATGGACAAGCCCTGCGAATACACAGGATCTGCTCAGACGAGGAGGAACGCGATGGACACCTACAGACACTGAAAGACGCCCTTGTAAGAACGGGATATGACGCTCGACTCGTCGATCGACAGTTCCGACGGGCCACAGCGAAAAATCGCATAGACCTCCTCAGAAGACAAACACGGGACACAACCAACAGAGTACCCTTCGTCGTCCAGTACTTCCCCGGAGCGGAGAAACTACGCCATGTTCTTCGCAGCCTTCAACATGTCATCGATGACGACGAACACCTCGCTAAGGCCATCCCCACACCTCCACTACTCGCTTTCAAACAGCCGCCTAACCTCAAACAGACCATCGTTCGCAGCAAATTACCCAGCTTTCAGGAGAACAGCGACCACGACACCACACAACCCTGCCACAGCAACCTCTGCAAGACATGCCAGATCATCAACACAGATACCATCATCACACGTGAGGACACCACCCACCAGGTACATGGTACATACTCATGTGACTCGGCCAACGTTGTCTACCTCATACGTTGCAGGAAAGGATGCCCCGGAGCATGGTACATCGGCGAGACCATGCAGACACTGCGACAACGGATGAATGGACACCGCGCAACAATCACCAGGCAGGAATGTTCCCTCCCAGTCGGGGAACACTTCAGCAGTCAAGGACATTCAGCCTCCGATCTTCGGGTAAGCATTCTCCAAGGTGGCCTTCAAGACACACGACAACGCAAAATCGTCGAGCAGAAACTGATAGCCAAGTTCCGCACCCATGAGGACGGCCTTAACCGAGATCTTGGGTTCATGTCACGCTACATGTAACCCCACCTGATGCAGGGTCATCCAGACTCGAGTCGACATTGGCTTGTTCTCTCTACACAGATGCGGCCGGACCTGCTGTGATTTCCAGCCAAAAAAAATGTTTTTTGTCTTTTTTTGTTTTTCATACAGACCCCAGCATCTGCAATATTTGACCCCTTGTGACCCCACCTCATTGTTCTTTGATGTAATGTTTCCCTGACTGACCTGTTTGGACACCATTCACACCTTTGACTGCTGTGATTATCTCTCTTTACCGAGGTGTGATAAATGGCAGTTGGAAAGGTTACCTGTAAACATCTGACATGATTCTCTGACTATATAAGCTGTGGCTTTATGCATTTCTCCACTTCACCTGAAGAAGGAGCAGCGCTCCGAAAGCTTGTGATTTCAAATAAAGCTGTTGGACTATAACCTGGTGTCGTGTGACTTCTTACATTTGAAAAGTACAGTCAAAGGCACATCCTTAATTTTAGACAGACCCTGCAATTCCTCATGTAAATCCGGATCACAGGCCACACACACATTACCCAAAAGG
Organism: Somniosus microcephalus; assembly: GCF_052327205.1. Lineage (NCBI taxonomy): Eukaryota > Metazoa > Chordata > Chondrichthyes > Squaliformes > Somniosidae > Somniosus > Somniosus microcephalus. Next base: position 96,336,648 of record NC_140987.1, on the reverse strand, counting down.
GCTTTAGAAGTTGTAAGGCTTTTATTAAAGAGCTACAGTTTTAAAGCATAATCAGGTATTACATATGGTTTAAACTGAGTATAATAAACATACAACCCGTGACAGTAGAAAGCGATCTACAACTCCCGAAGCAGAACGCCACGACCGGACAGACGGTTGGTTGGATGTCTGATGAGGCAGTGTGGAGGTCTTGGGTCAGCAAGTCTCTGCAGTCAGTAACAGCAGTCACCTCTGTTGATTCGTCCCCCTGGCTGTTGGAGGTGTTAGGCCTGAGCCAGCATTGATTTCCACCTCGAAGAAACCTTTGCCCCTCGCTGTCTGACTTCTGCTCTCAGCCCACTATATTTATAGTTATTTTGGTGGGCCGTGATTTATTTCATGTCAATCACCTGTACTCGTCTATATCCCAAGTGTGATGCGGGAAAACATCCCTCATCGTTTCTCTCTGCATGGCTGCCGAGACCTTTTCTCTTATCTTTCTGAGGAATGTTTTGTCATGTTTCTTCAAGGACATTTTATGGCTTCGTGGCTCCTTATTGTCTAGCTAGTGCTATCCTCCTGTGTTTCCTTGCATTTTACAACCTTCTTATCATTTTGGTGTTTGTTAATTGACCTTGCTGACACTTCCCCCATTTGTTCCTGACTGCAGTTTTAATTTCTGTTCTAAGAGTCAAACTTCATCTATGAATCTAATAGCTGTTTCTTACAATTACCACAGTATTTTAATGTTAATATTTATTAACATTAGGATTGTCAACTCTGGTTGGACTGGGTTTATCACGTGACATATGGGATGGAGAGAAGGAGACCAAATCCTTATGACCTAGAGTTTGCGAGAGGAAAGCATAAACAAACATTTGGGCCAAGAAATTGGGCCACTTACCGCCACGATCCTGGCAAAAAATGTCGGCCGCCACTCTAACGCCCTTCTCTGGCACGGGACTCAGCAGCCATTATTTTGGTGAGGGCCTTAGTGTTGTCGATAGCAGCGCTGGCCCTGGAAATGTAAACGAAGAGAGGGTGACGTGCACGCCGACTTAATGTCACCTCAACGAACTTCAACCTTAGCAGTGGGTCCTAAGTTTGCTAAGAAAACCCAGCGTTCAGCAGACTGACAAGGACACTGTCAACACCTCTTAAAGGGACACACACATCTTTCAGGTAAGTTTGCATTTAAGCTTTTGGACTGGATATTTTATTTGATGTAGTAGCTTGATACAATACATGTTAAAAGTTTTTAAACTGTGCAGGGAGTGCTGCTGGATGCTTGCAAGGCCTCGGATGGTAAAGGAAGGTCTCTGAGAAGGCAGAAAATGCTGGAAATACTCAGTAGGCCAGGCAACATCTGTGGAGAGAGAAACAGAGTTCACATCTCGGGTCAAGATGCTGCCTGACCCACTGAGTTTTTCCAGCATTTTATGCTTTTATTATGCTTGGAAGATCATCAAGTAGAATCAGTATGGGTGGAGATAAGGAATAACAAGGGGCAGAAAACACTGGTGGGAGTAGTATATAGGCCCCCTAACAGTAGGAAAAAAAATAGGAGCAGGAGTAGGCCATTTGGCCCTTCGAGCCTGCTCCACCATTAATTATGATCATGGCTGATCCTCTATCTCAATACCATATTTCTGCTCTCTCCCCATACCCCTTGATGCCTTTTGTGTCTAGAAATCTATCTATCTCCTTCTTAAATATATTCAGTGACTTGGCCTCCACAGCCTTCTGTGGTAGAGAATTCCACAGGTTCACCACCCTCTGAGTGAAGAAATTCCTCCTCATCTCAGTCCTAAAAGTCCTGAGACTGTGACACTTCGTTCTAGACCCCCCAGCCAGGGAAACATCCTCCCTGCATCCAGTCTGTCTAGCCCTGTCAGAATTTTATACGTTTCAATGAGATCCCCTGTTATTCTTCTAAACCCTAGTGAATACAGGCCTAGTCGACCCAATCTCTCCTCATATGACAGTCCTGCCATCCCAGGAATCAGTCTGGTGAACCTTTGCTGCACTCCCTCTATGGCAAGTATATCCTTTCTTAGGTAAGGAGACCAAAACTGCACACAATACTCCAGGTGTGGTCTCACCAAGGCCCTGTATAACTGTAGTAAGACATCCTTGCTCAAATCCTCTTGCAATGAAGGCCAACGTACCATTTGCCTTCCTAACTGCTTGCTGCAGCTGCATGTTTGCTTTCAGTGACTGGTGTACAAGGACCACCAGGTCCCTCTGTACATCAACATTTCCAAATCTATCACCATTTAAATAATACTCTACCTTTCTGTTTTTCCAACCGAAGTGGATAACTTCACATTTATCCACGTTTTACTGCATCTGCCTTGTATTTGCCCACTCACTCAACTTGTCTAAATCGCCTTGAAACCTCTTTGCATCCTCCTCACAACTCACAATCCCACCTAGTTTTGTGTCATCAGCAAACTTGGAAATATTACATTTGGTTCCCTCATTCAAATCATTTATATATATTGTGAATAGCTGGAGCCCAAGCACTGATCCCTGCGGTACCCCACTAGTCACCGCCTGCCACCCCGAAAAAGACCCATTTAATCCTACTCTCTGTTTCCTGTCTGTTAACCAATTTTCAATCCAGGCCAGTACATTACCCCCAATCCCATGTGCTTTAATTTTGCACACTAACCTCTTATGTGGGACTTTATCAAAGCCCTTCTGAAAATCCAAGTACACCACATCCACTGGTTTTCCCTTATCTATTCTAACAGTTACAACCTCAAAAAACTCCAGTAGATTTGTCGAACGCGATTTCCCTTTCATAAATCCATGTTGACTTTGTCCAATCCCGTTGATATTTTCTAAGTGTCCTGTTATCACATCCTTTATAATAGACTCTAGCATTTTCTCTACTACTGATGTTAGGCTAACCGGTCTGTAGTTCCCTGTTTTCTCTCTCCCTCCTTTTTTAAATAGTGGGGTTACATTTGTCACCCTCCAATCTGCAGGAACTGTTCCATAATCTATAGAATTTTGGAAGATGACAACCAATGCATCCACTATTTCCATGGCTACCTCTTTTAGTACTCTGGGATGCGGATTATCAGGCCCTGGTGACTTATCGGCGTTCAATCCCATTAATTTTTCCAGCACTTTTTTTACTAATACTAATTTCCTTTAATTCCTCCTTCTCACTGGACCCTTGGTTCCCTAGCATTTCTGGGAAGTTATTTGTGTCCTCTTCCGTGAAGACAGAACCAAAGTATTTGTTTAATTGCTCTGCCATTTCCTTGTTCCCCATTATAAATTCTCCCATTTCTGACTGCAAGGGACCTACATTTGTCTTCACTAATCTTTTTCTTTTTACATACTTGTAGAAGCTTTTACAATCTGCTTTTATGTTCCTTGCAAGTTTACTCTCATCCTCTATTTTTCCCCTCTTAATCAATCTCCTGGTCCTTTTTTGCTGAACTTTAAATTGCTCCCAATCCTCAGGCTTGCTACTTTTTCTGGCAACTTTATATGACTCCTCTTTGGATCTAATACTATCCTTAATTTATTTTGTTAGCCATGATTGGGCCGCTTTTCCTTTTGTATTTTGCGTCAGAAAGGAATGTATAACTGTTGCAATCCATGCATTCATTCCTTAAATGTTAGCCATTGCCTATCCACTATCATGCCTTTTAATGAAGCTCCCAATCTATCATAGCCAACTCACTCCTCATACCTTCGTAGTTTCCTTTGTTTAGATTTAGGACCCTAGTTTCGGATTGGACTTCTTCACTTTCCATTTTAATGAAGAATTCTATCATGTTATAGTCACTCTTCCCTAAAGGACCCTGCAGTAGTTATACCGTTGGACAGAATATTAATCAAGAAATAGTAGGAGCTTGTAACAAAATTATTGCAATAATCGTGGGGGACTTTAATCTTCAAATAGATTGGACAAATCAAATTGGCAAAGGTAGTCTGGAGGGCGAGTTCATGGAATGCATTTGGGATAGTTTCCAAGAACAATACGTCATGGAACCAGCCAGGGGACAGGCTATTTTAGATCTTGTATTGTGTAATGAGACAGGGTTAATTAGCAATCTCATAGTAAAGGATCCTCTGGAGCAGAGTGATCATAATATGATAGAATTTCACATTGAGTTTGAGAGTGACTTGCCTAAGTCTAAAACTAGAGTCTTTGGGGGAGAAATTGAGTTGCGCCCCCTTTGGGGCACTACTTTTAGCGCCCTGGAAAAATAGCGCCCCCGCGGCCGAAATTGAGTGGTAGCGCCCCAAGAGGGAAGCGGGGCGCTACTGGAAGCACCCCGCCTCCCTCTTGGGACGCTGCAAGGGAATATCGCGGCGCTACATGCCACGGTATTGCAGGCCTTCCTCCCCTTCTTAAAGGGGAGGGGCCTTGCGCAGCGTGACCCAGGGCCCAGCTGGGCCACTGGGGATCAGAGTGCCAGCAAAAGAGCCCGGCACTCGAGAGAAGTGCCGGCACTTCGCGGGGGGACAGGTCAGGAGGCCGGGGATGGGAGCGGAGGCAGATGCTGGCAGGTGGCCAGCAACAAAAATGGCCGCTCGGTAGCTCACCTTTAAATAGCACCACCTCGGCTGCAGGTAGGCCCCCCTGGCCCCGTCAGACATAGCGTCTGGCAGTAATTCTGGGAGCGCTACAGAGATCGCGAGCGGGGAGCTGTGCACGGAGGGGACGTCATCGTCGGCGGTGCAGCGCCGCGGGGCGCTAATGGTTAGCGCCGCCGCTAACCTCCCGCTGAATTTCGCGGGAGGCGCTGGCGGCACCGCGCCCGGGCTCTAGTTGCTTTGCGCCCCGTTAGCACCCTAAGGGGGCGCTAACGGGAGGTGCAAAGCAACCAAATTTTTCCCCCTTAAACTTAAATGAAGCCAATTACATAGGTATGAGGGGCGAGATTGGAAAAATAGATTAAAAGGTATGGCGATAGATAAGCAGTGGCTAGTATTTAAAAAAATATTTCATAATTCTCAACAAAAATACATTCCATTGAGAAACAAAATCTCCACAGGAAAAGTGATCCATCCGTGGCTAACTAAAGAAGTTAAGGATAGCATTAGACCGAAAGAAGAAGCTTATAATGTTGCGAAGAATAGTAGTAAGCCTGAGGATTGGGAGAGTTTCAGAAACCAGTAAAGGATGACCAAAAAACTGATAAAAAAGGGAAAAATTAGAATGAGAGTAAACTAGCAAGAAATATAAAAACAGATTGTAAGAGCTTCTACAAGTATGTAAAAAGGAAGAGAGTAGCAATTGGTCACTTAGAGGCTGAGACAGGAGAAATTATTATGGGGAATAAGGAAATGGCAGAAATGTTAAACAAATATTTTTTATCTGTCTTCACAGTAGAAGTCACAAAAAGCATACCAAAAATGGTGGGGAATCAAGAGTCTAATGAGGGTGAGGAACTTAACATACTTAATATAAGTAGAGAAAAAGTACTAGAGAAACTAATGGGACTAAAAGCCAACAAATCCCCTGGACCTGCCGGCCTACATCCTTGTTCTAAAAGAGGTGGCAGCAGAGATAGTGGATGCATTGGTTTTGATCTTCCAAAATTCTGGAGATTGTAGAATGGTCCCAGCAGATTGGAAGGTAGCAAATGTAACAACCCTATTCAAGAAAGGAGGGAGAGAGAAAACGGAGAACTACAGGCCAGTTAGCCTGATATCAGTCATTGGGAAAATGCTGGAATCCTTTAAGTAAATGGTATCAGGGCACTTAGAAAATCATAACATTCGGCAGAGTCAACATGGTTTTATGAAAGGGAAATAGTGTTTGACAAATTTATTAGAGTTTTTTGAGGATGTAACTAGCAGGGTAGATAAAGGGGAACCAGTGGATGTAGTATATTTGGATTTCCAAAAGGCATTTGATAAGGTGCCACATAAAAGGTTATTACACAAGATAAGGGCTCATGGGGTTGGGGGTAATATAGTAGTATGGATAGAGGATTGGCTAATGGACAGAAAACAGAGAGTAGGGATAAACGGGTCTTTTTCAGATTGGCAGGCAGGGTGACACAAGGATCAGGGCTGGGGCCTCAGCTATTTACAATCTCTATATTAATGACCTAGATGAAGAGACCAAGTGTAATGTATCCAAGTTTGCGGACAATACAAAGCTAGGTGGAACAGTAAGCTGTGAGAAGAAAACAGAGTCTGCAAAGGGATATAGATAGACTAGGTGAGTGGGCAGTAAGGTGGCAGATGGGGCATAACGTAGGGAAATGTGAGGTTATTCACTTTTAGGAAGAATAGAAAAACAGAATATTTTTTAAATGGTGAGAAACTTTCAAATGTTGATGTTCAGAGAGATTTGGGTGTCCTCGTGCAAGAAACACAGAAAGCTAGCATGCAGGTACAGCAAGCAGTAAGGAAGGCAAATGGCATGTTGGCCTTTATTGCAAGGGGGTTGGAGTATAAGAGTAAGGAAGTCTTGCTGCAATTGTACAGGGTCTTGGTGAGACCACACCTGGAGTGTTGTGCACAGTTTTGGTCTCCTTATCTAAGGAAGGATATACTTGTTTTGGAGGCGGTGCAACAAAGGTTGATTCCTGGGATAAGAGGGCTGTCCTATGATGAGAGATTGAGTAATTTGGGCCTATACTCTCTGGAGTTTAGAAGAATGAGAGGTGATCTCATTGAAACATACAAGATTCTGAAGGGAATTGACAGGGTAGATGCTGAGAGGTTGTTTCCCCTGGCTAGAGTGTCTAGAACTAGGGGGCATAGTCTCAGGATAAGGGGTCGACCATTTAAGACTGAGATGAGGAGGGATTTCTTAACTCGGAGAGTTGTGAATCTTTGGAATTCTCTACCCCAAAGGGCTGTGGATGCTGAGTCGTTGAGTATATTCAAGGCTGAGATAGATTTTTGGACTCTAGGGGATACAAGGGATATGGGGATCGGGCGGGAAAGTGGAGTTGAGGTCGAAGATCAGCCATGATCTTATTTGTTGTGTTTGTACCGCTATACACAACTACATAAAATAATAAAGCAGCAGAGACTGAGAGTAACTTCAAGTGATCTTTACTGGTTAACTGGAACTTCAGCACTGACTATACAAATCGATACGCGTCTGTTATATACGCTCGCAACTAAGGATGTACATCCGCAAAACAAAGTAGTCCCTTCAATGTTATATACATTACACCTCCTCCCCCTTTAGTTTAATAGTATAGTAACGCAAAATTTCTGTAACTAACATACAGAGCCTGTCTTTACAGTAACAAAATTCAAATTCCAACATAACATTTTATTTTGTCAACAGCCCTTTTACAAGTCAAGTCTCTGGGGAGGCCTCCTCTGCCTCTCTGGGTAACGTCTCTCCAGACTCTCTTGCTTTGGGGAATGAGACTGTTCAGGTACAGGTGCATTTAGTGAGCTATCAGCACAGGTAGAGCTCTCAGCTGTGGATGAGGCTGGTGCTGATGCTGATGAATCAGGAGTGTCTATTTCCATGTCAGGTGAGTCTGGGCGAGGTATAGGTGTTTTTCACCTGAATATCCAGAATTTGGTCCACATGACGTCTCAAAACGTTCTCTCCCACATCCACAGTATACATCAGTAGTCCCTCTCTTGTGGATATTGTCCCTGGTTGCCACTTTTCCGTCCGGCAATCATGAGCAAGAACTGACTGTCCTACACTGAAGCTTCTTGTTGGCTTAGCATTCAAATGTTTGAACTGTTTGTTCTCTACATCACGACGTACATTCGGTTTAAGAAGGTCCATGCAAGATCTCAGGTTCCTGTTCAGAAACATCATCGCTGGAGTCTGATTAGTGGCAGCGTGTACTGTGTTCCGATAAGCAAAGAGGAAATTGTTTATCTTGTGTTGCAGTAGTAGATTCTCGCTGTACATTGCTTTGATGGCCTTCTTGAAAGTCTGTACGAATCTTTCTGCCAAGCTATTTGTAGCTGGATGGTACGGGGCAGATGTGTAGTGCTTGATTCAATTTTTCCTCATGAAACCTTGGAATTCGTCAGAGACAAATTGTCGTCCATTGTCTGTGCAGATTGAGCTGTGGTCAGCCCAGGTATAACAGCGTGGCAAGAGGTGACCTTGTGTAGTGATACAACAGTGTAAACAGTGATAACCATAGTGTAACGATATAAACAGTGATAACCATAGTGTAACGATAGTGAACGATAAAAGTGGTTTACCACATTCACCCCTTGTTTAAATTTGAGTCCGGCGGGGTGAAGTGTACTACCAGTTCGGGTATGTCAGTCTGTCCGGAGGCCTCGTAAGCCTTTCTGATCGGCGCAGCAGCGGCGGCGGTGGTGCAGTATCCGATGTTAATGCTGGTGTCTGCGTGGTCGGCGAAGGCTCGTGGGGTTCCGACATGCCGTCTACCTGGGCTGGATTTGGGGTGGTGGTGGTGGGGGGTAACGGTGGTGTCTCAGGGATGCCCGAGGGTGCGAGGTCTCGTAAGGAGACTGTGTCCTCCCGCCCGTCTGGGTATGCCACATAGGCGTACTGGGGGTTGGCATGCAGGAGGTCCACCCTCTCGACCAGGGGGTCCATTTTATGGGCCCTCACATGCTTTCGCAGCAAGACGGGACCCGGAGAAGTCAGCCATGTTGGTAGTGAGGTTCCCGTAGTCGACTTCCTGGGGAAAACAAACAACCGTTCATGGGGGGTGGCGTTAATGGCAGTGCAAAGCAGTGACCGGATGGAATGCAGCGCTGCCGGGAGGACTTCCTGCCAGCGAGAGGTTGGGAGGCCCTTAGACTTTAAGGCTAAGAGAACGGCCTTCCAGACAGTCGCGTTCTCTCTTTCCACCTGGCCGTTCCCTCGGGGGTTGTAGCTGGTGGTCCTGCTTGCAGCAATACCTCTCGCTAGTAGGAACTGGCGAAGTTCCTCGCTCATGAAGGATGAGCCCCGGTCGCTATGTATATAGTTCAGGAACCCGAACAAGGCGAAGAGGTCGTTCAGGCATTTGATGACCGTGGTACTGGTCATGTCTGGGCAGGGGAAGGCAAAGGGGAAACGGGAGTACTCATCAATAATGTTGAGGAAGTGCACATTACGGTCAGAGGACGGGAGGGGCCCCTTAAAATCGATGCTCAAGCGCTCGAAGGGGCGGGTGGCCTTGATCAGGCTTGCTCTGTCCGGCCTAAAGAAATGCGGTTTGCATTCGGCACAGGTTTGGCAGTTCCTGGTCATGGTCCTGACCTCCTCGATGGAGTAGGGCAGGTTGCGGGCCTTAATGAAGTGGTAAAGTCTGGTGACCCCGGGGTGGCAGAGGTCGTTGTGGAGGGTCTGCAGTCTATCAATTTGCGCGTTGGCGCATGTACTTTGTGATAGAGCATCTGGGGGTTCATTCAGTTTACCAGGCTGGTACAAGATATCATAATCGTGGGTGGAGAGCTCGATTCTCCACCTCAAGATCTTGTCGTTCTTGATTTTGCCCCTCAGCTTGTTATTAAACATAAAAGCGACCGAGCGCTGGTCGGTGAGGAGGGTAAATCGTTTGCCTGCCAGGTAATGCCTCCAGCGTCGTACTGCCTCCACGATCGCCTGGGCCTCCTTCTCGACCGAAGAGTGTCGGATCTCAGGGCCCTGGAGGGTCCTTGAGAAGAAGGCCACAGGTCTCCCCGCCTGGTTAAGGGTTGCAGCTAGGGCGAAGTCGGATGCATCGCTCTCCACTTGGAAAGGGATAGACTCATCCACCGCGTGCATTGTGGCCTTAGCAATGTCTCCCTTTATGAGGGAGAAGGCTGCGCATGCTTCTGCCGTCAGGGGGAAGGAGGTGGACTTCATGAGGGGTCTGGCTTTGTCCGCATAATTGGGCACTCATTGGGCATAGTAGGCGAAGAGCCTCAGGGTTCTCTTCAGCGCCTTTGGACAGTGGGGGAGGGGAAGCGCCATGAGGGGGCGCATTCTTTCGGGGTCGGGGCCGATGACTCCATTCTCTACTACGCAGCCGAGGATGGCAAGGCGCGAGGTGTTAAACACACATTTCTCCTTATTGTAGGTGAGGTTCAGCCGTTGGGCCGTATGGAGGAATTTCTCCAGATTAACATCATGGTCCTGCCGGTCGCGGCCGCAGATGGTGACGTTATCTAGATAAGGGAACGTGGCATGCAGCCCGTTCTGGTCAACCATCCGGTCCATCTCCCTTTGGAAGACCGAAACCCCGTTGGTGACGCCGAAGGGAACCCTAAGGAAGTGGTAGAGGCGGCCATTCGCCTCGAAGGCGGTATACTGGCGGTCCTCAGGGCGGATAGGGAGTTGGTGATACGCCGACTTAAGGTCGATGGTAGAGAATACCCGGTACTGTGCAATCTGATTGACCATATCAGATATGCGGGGAAGGGGGTATGCGTCCAGCTGGGTGTACCGGGTGTACCAGGCGGTGTTTATCGCCGGTCTTAACGACTACGACCTGGGCACGCCAGGGGCTGTTGCTTCCCTCGATGATGCCCTCCTTCAGGAGTCGCTGCACCTCGGAGCTAATAAAAGCTCTGTCCCCGGCGCTGTACCGCCTGCTCTTGGTAGCGACGGGTTTACAGTCGCGGGTGAGGTTAGCGAACAGGGAGGGGGGCGGGACCTTGAGGGTGGATAGGCCGCAGGTGGTACGCGGTGGGCGGTTTAAAAGCTGCTGGTTGTAGACTGTGAGTGGGGGGAGGGGTCCACCGTATGCCAAAGTGACACTTTGAAGGTGGGATTGGAAATCCAGCCCTAGTAGGACGGCAGCGCAGAGCTGGGGCAGGACGAGAAGTTTAAAATTTTTATACTCCGTGCCCCTAACCGACAGGGTCACAACACAGTAACCACTGATGTCTGTAGAATGGGACCTCGACGCCATCGAGATCCGGTTGCGCGTTGGCCGGACAGTGAGGGAGTAGTGGCTCACCGTGTCTGGATGGATGAAACTCTCCGTGCTTCCGCTGTCGAACAGGCAGGTCGTGGCGTGGCCGTTTACTTTGATGTCCATCATGGACTTGGACAGGTGATGCGGGCGAGCTTGGTCAAGTGTGACGGAGGCTAGTGTATGGCTGAGCGAGCTGCTGTAGTCTGCGGGTGAGGCGGTGGCCAGGTCTGGAGACAAGGTGGCGGTCGAGTGTGGTGAACAAAATGGTGGCGCCCACGATGTTGAATAAAATGGCGGAGACGATGGCCGCCCCCACAACTCACGAGGCACTGCCGGCGTCGGTGGCCTTGATCAAAGATGGCCGCCCCCACGACTCACACGAGGGGATACTGGCATCTGTGGCCTTGATGAAAGATGGCCGCCCCCACAACTCGCATGAGGCACTGCTGGCATCTGTGGCTGATGTGCTTCAATAAATCCGAGACTCGATGTTAGCGAAACAAAACAAGGCTTTTATTGACTTAGAAGGTAACACACAGAGGAGAATGTATCTTCCATCCAGAGGTCTGCCGTACTGGATGTGCTGCAGGCTGGGCCAGCTTACATAGGAGCCAGGTATGGGCGGAGCCCTACGCACAGTACAATACAATGGAAATGAAACTGAAACCAACCCCAGTCACAGGCAGAGAAATACTGATGAGTGATGAATGGAATATTTCATCACCGTGGCTTTCCTCCTGCAGGCCTTCGCGAAGTGACCTTTCTTGTGGCAGTCGGAGCAGGTCGCGTTTCTTGCAGGGCAGCGCGCCCTCGGGTGTTTCGCCTGGCCACAGAAGAAGCAGCCGGCGGCCCGATCGCGGGGCTCCGATGTTGCAGCCGGTACCGGGGGTGGCGGTCCCGATCGGTTCCGGGACACCGACGCTGTGGTAGGTCCCAGAGGCGGCGGTGCGAGGGGTATTGCGGCCGGGGTCGGGCCCCGAGTCCCAGGGTCGCACAGCACAGTACCTGGAGTACGCCTCGAGGTCCCGATGGGCCACTTCCAAGGAGCGAGCGAGGATAGCAGCTGTTTTCAGGTCGAGGTCCTTTGATTCCAGCAGTCTTTGCCGTGAGTAGTCTGACCGAAGGCCTTTCACGAAGGCATCTCGGATGTTTCCATCTGTATGTTCTGCAGCTGTTACGGCTTTAAAGTCACAGTCCCTGCCGAGTATTTGCAGCGCCCGTAAGAAATCATCAACCGACTCTCCTGGCTGTTGCGAGCGGGATCTTAGGAGATGCCTGGCATACATTGAGTTTACAGGGCTCCGATACTGTTCTTTTAGCAGGTTGAGGGTGTCCTCATATGTGGCAATGTCCCGGATGAGTGCAAATACTTTAGGGCTCACCTGAGCGGTCAGAACTCTTAGTTTGGATGGCGGAGGCACGCCGGATTCTCCCAGGTAGGCTTCGAAGCAGCTCAGCCAGTGTTCGAAGTCGAGGGCTGAATTCGCAGCCTGTGGGTTTAGATCCAGGTACGGCGGCCGGAGGGCTCGTAGCCAGGCCGGCTGCTGGGGCTGTTGTAGATGGCCGTTTGGCTGGGGCTGTACGTCTGACTTGTCGTTTGGCTGCTCCGTTGTAGACATTTCAAAATGTAGCCAATAAAATTGATATACCTATCAATTCAGTTCATGAAAAGCGACGAGTTAAGTTAGTAACTATAGGTTTTTATTGGCTAAATAACAGAGCCCACCCTCGTGGGTGATCGGATCCAACAAGGAGGAATACCAGCCAGTCGACCACCTTTATACCTGGGCAAGCAGGCGGAGCCATGGGCGGAGTCAGCTGTGGTCAGCCCAGGTATAACAGCGTGGCAAGAGGTGACCTTGTGTAGTGATACAACAGTGTAAACAGTGATAACCATAGTGTAACGATATAAACAGTGATAACCATAGTGTAACGATAGTGAACGATAAAAGTGGTTTATCACACAGATTTGTTCTGGTAGGCCATTTCTAATGAACATGGTCCTCAGAACTGAAATGGTCTTTTCAGATGTGGTTAATTTCATTTTAATGACCTCGGGCCATTTGGAAAGTGCATCGACTGCAATCAAGAACATGGGAGTCCATGAACGGTCCAGCAAAGTCGATGTGCACACGTTGCCATGGTGATGAGGGCCATTCCCATGGATGGAGAGGGGCTTGTGGTGGTGCATTCTGGACCTTTTGACATCCTGAGCAGCTCTTTGTCAGGTCCTCGATCTGTTTGTCAATTCCCGGCCACCACACATATCCACGGGCAAGGCTTTTCATCTTTACCGTACCTAAGTGGCCTTCATGCAGTTTATCTAGCACTCGGTTATGAAGCTTGGGAGGAATCACAACTCGTGAGCCACACATCAGTGTTCCCCGACACACTGATAACTGCTCCCTCCTAGCTGAGAATGCTGGAAACAATGAGTCACCATGCGCTGGCCATCCCTTCACAATGGTGTCATAAACTTTTGACAATGTAGGGTCATTGCGTGTTTCTCTTTCAATGAGGGAGTTTGTCACTGGTAGCTGCTCAACTATTGTTGTGTGAAATACTTCTGCTGAGTCAACTGTTGTAGTTCTCTCTGAGGTCGGCAGTGGTAAACGTGACAAACCATCGGCATTGCCATGTTGCTTGGTCCCCTTGTATTCAAAGTCATACAGGTGAGCCCCTAGGAAGAGTGACCATCACTGCAGCCGTTGTGCCGTCATCACTGGAACGCCCTTCCTTGGGTTGAAGATTGAAATGAGAGGCTGGTGGTCAGTTAACAGTGTAAACTGTTGACCATACAAGTAGTGGTTGAATTTCTTGACTCCCCACACAAGGCTGAGGGCCTCTTGGTCAATCTGTGCATAATTGCGTTCAGCTGTAGTCAATGATCTTGAGGCAAAGGCTATTGGTCTTTCTGAGCCGTCTGGGAACTTATGTGACAACATGGCACCAATGCCATGGGGTAAAGCATCACATGCCAGTCGAATAGGTAAGGATGGGTCAAAGTGAGCTAGCACCTCTTCTGAAGTAATGAGTCTTTTACTCTCTTGAAAAGCTTGTTTACAGCGGTCACTCCACTTCCATTGTGACCCTGTCTGTAGCAGTGCATTTAGTGGATGTAACACTGTGGATAGGTTGGGCAAGAACTTGTGATAGTAGTTCACCAGTCCAAGATATGATCTCAACTGAGACACATTTTCAGGTGTTGGTGCATTAATCACAGCTTCAATCTTGTCTGGAGACTTGTGTAAACCGTCCTTGTCAACCACATGTCCACAGTATGAGATTTTCTTTTTGAAAAACTCACACTTGTCTCGGTTCGCTCGGAGCCCATACTCCCGTTACCTGATGAGCACCTGTTCAAGGTTGGAAAGGTGCTCATTGTCATTCTTGCCAGTAATGATGATGTCATCAAGATAACACTGAGTACCTGGGATCCCCTACAGGACTTAGTCCATTGCCCTTTGCCAGATTGCAGGAGCTGATGCTAATCCGAATACCAGCCGATTGTACTGGTAAAGGCCTTTGTGCGTATTTATTGTCAGGTACTTCTTTGATGCATCATCAATTTCCATTTGGAGATAGGCCTGGGCCAAGTCAATCTTTGTGAAGCGTTCCCCTCTTGACAGGGAAGCAAAGATGTCCTCAATGCGAGGCAATGGGTACTGTACTGTGTGGAGGACTGGGTTAACAGTCACTTTAAAGTCTCCACAGATGCGCACTTTTCTTGGCTTTCCTGGTTTTGTGCTGGAGGCTTTCTTCATCACTGGAACTATAGGTGTGGCCCAGTCACTCCAATCCACCTTGGACAGGGCCCCTAACTGCTCCAATTTCTCCAGCTCTGTTTCTACTGAAGGGCGAATTGCACTGATCTGGCCTTATGGAACTTTGGATTTGCGTTCTCCTCAATCTTAATTTTTGCTTTCATGCCCTTAAGTGTGCCTATTCCCTTCTTGAACACTTCCTGAGAGTCAGAGAGTATTTGTGACAGTCTCTCAGGAGTGGCGTTGCTGTCCTCCTTTGCTGACACAAACAGCTCTTGGATGGTGTGCCAATCCAACTGTATTTTCCTGAGCCATTTGCGTCCCAGCAATGGTGGTCCTCCATTTTCCACTACATAGAGGTTCAATTGCGGTATTTTTTTTTCTTTGTATGTCACTGTCACTTTTATTTTACCTTTGGGGCACACTCTTTGTCCTGTGTATGTCTTTAACAATACTTTAGTTGTGAAAACAGCCGTTTGTAGTCATGTACAGAGATCACTGTTAAAGCTGAGCCTGTGTCCAACTCCATTTTCAGCCTAACTCCTGCCACTTCTAGAGTGATCCATATTATTCTGTGATCCTCTGTTTCTTTCACACTGTGTAGTTTCAGACAAGCCAAATCCTCTTCCTCTGAGTCTGTCACCTTTTTTTAAAATCTGAACTGTTTCCAGTCACGTGGTGTACCTTCTTGTATCTTTCTTTGAAAGGTTTCTTGTTTTCAGTCACTTGATGTACCTTCTTGTTACTCTGTATTGTATCAGTTTTCTGCTTCTTATTTGCTTTGCAGACTCTTTCAATGTGCCCTCGTCTGCCACATTGTCTGCAGTCTTTGTCTTTAAACCAACGGTCATTGTGGTCATGTGACATTTTGCCACAGCGATAACACTTCTTTTCTTGTTTCAGTGACATTTTATTAGTTGAATATTCCAGGGATTTTTGTTGAATTTCTACAGCGTCACGTGCTGCTGCTTCCATTGATATTGCAATACCCAGAGCCTTCTCCAAGGTGAGGTCTTTTTCAGACAGGAGCTTCTTTTGTGTGCTTTCATTTTGCATGCCACACACAAATCTGTCCCTCAGTGCGTCTGATAAGCCCACTCCAAATTGGCAATGTTCTGATAATTTGCGCAACTTTGCCAAACATTCAGAAATGCTTTCATTTTTGCTCTGGTTCCGTTTATGGAATTTAAATCTTTCAGCTATGAGCAGTGGTTTCGGACTTAAATGGTCTTGGAGTGTGTCCACTATTTGTTTGAATGTTTTGTTTGCTGGCTTTTCAGGGGTTAATAAACTACGTAGCAGCCCATATGTCTTTGCGCCCATAACACTCAGCAAAACAGTGGCTTCCTTTTCTAC
Source organism: Somniosus microcephalus (assembly GCF_052327205.1). Lineage (NCBI taxonomy): Eukaryota > Metazoa > Chordata > Chondrichthyes > Squaliformes > Somniosidae > Somniosus > Somniosus microcephalus. Next base: position 96,320,714 of record NC_140987.1, on the reverse strand, counting down.
CTCCACTCCGTTAGCCTCACAGTACAACTCCACTCTTTCAATGTAAGTTGCCCAGTCTTCAATGCTGCTATCAAACGCTGCAATAGTGCCAATCATCGCCATTATTTTTTTCCAAACCCGTTTTTCTTTCTTTACTAGTTAGCTAGCATCATGCAAGTCCTGTGCACTTTTCACTTGACTTAAGTATCCCCTGCCTAGCTTAGCAAGCGTGCTCCGTTTTCTCTACCTTCTCGCTCCTTTCTTCCAAATTTCGGTGTCCTCTGGATGCGATGCCAGAATAGGAAGACGTAGGTTCATAATTCTCGTCGCCAATTTGTTGTGTTTGTACCGCTATACACAACTACATAAAATAATAAAGCAGCAGAGACTGAGAGTAACTTCAAGTGATCTTTACTGGTTAACTGGAACTTCGGCACTGATTATACAAATCGATACGCGTCTGTTATATACGCTTGCAACTAAGGATGTACATCTGCAAAACAAAGTAGTCCCTTCAATGTTGTATACATTACATTATTGAATGGCAGAGCAGGCTCGAGGGGCTGTCTGGCCTACTCCTGCTCCTTAGGCTGTGAACCAGGTGTCCAAAGAATGTCACTGAAACCCACTGCATGAGTATTCAAAGAATGATGGCTATAGTTGGTCACAGGGGTAGATTTTAGTTTTAGCTTCACTTGACTTCTTTTCAAGTAAAGGGTGCTCTAAAGAGACTTTGGGATCACGTGATTGCAACAATACAATCAGCTAGAAGAGATGAAAGAGGGGCAGATGGAATTCTGCGTCCCCTACACATTGGTCCCATGGTGAGCTCTAAACCTAAATTCAAATCAGCATCTTGACAAATGCCTGTGAGTGACAAGCAGTGTGATCTTTACAGTTGCTGTTACTTGCAATGTTTTTTTTTGCTTGATGAGTGCTCGCAGCCCACACCATGCACCACTGAAGGTAACTCAATCCTGGAGATCAAAGGACAAAATAGTAAAAGCCACACAGTGCTAGGCCCTGAAACCAAATACAGCTCTCAACATTACCTCTCAGTCATTACCTCTCATGTGTAAACCAAAGAATACAAATGTTTACTTTTCCCATAAGAAGCTTTCTTGGAGTAAAGATAATACTATAAGTTTGGTAAATGTGTTTTAATACCATAGGCTGCACTCATAATGTCCTTCATGAATCATTGTCACAAAACAAGGTTTGTTCCTTATGTTGGCATCCCAGAATGTGGTTTAAGCTGTAACAAGAATGACATTGGATTGCTAAGTTATTAAAGGAGATATAATTACCTTTATAAAAATACTACGATGACAGATGAATGCGTAGCTAAAGAGTTGGTGCAGGAGGGAGGGCTTTAGTTTCCTGGATCACTGGGTCTGTTTATGGGGAAGGTGGGACCTTTACAAGTCGGACGGGTAGCACCTGAACCGGAACGGGACCGACATCCTTGCGGGGAGGTTTGCTAGTGCTGTTGTGGGGGGGGGGGGGTGTTAAATAATAGGGTAATAATAGTAGGGGATTTCAACTTCCGCAATGTTAACTGGGATAGTCAGAGAGCGAAAGGCTTAGATGGTGCGGAATTCTTAAAGTGCATCCAGGAGAGCTTTTTGAGCCAGCATGTAGAAAGTCCTACTAGAGAGGGGGCGGTACTAGACCTAATTCTAGGGAATGTAGCCGGGCAAGTGGTGGAAGTGTCAGTAGGAGAGCATTTTGGTGACAGTGACCATAATTCGGTGAGATTTAAGGTAGTCATGGAAAAGGACAAAGATGGACCGGAAATAAAGGTTCTAAATTGGGGGAAGGCCGATTTTAATATGATGAGGCAGGATCTGGCCAAAGTGGACTGGGATCAGCTACTTGTAGGAAAATCCACATCAGAGCAGTGGGAGTCATTCAGAAAGGAAATGGAGACAGTACAACGCCAGCATATTCCTGTAAAGGTCAAGGGTGGGACCAACATGTCCAGGGAACCCTGGATGTCGAGGGATATACAAAAATGGATTAGAAAAAAAAGGGAGGCTTTTGGCAGATAAAAACAGTGGAAGCCCTAGAGGAGTATAGAAAGTGCAGGGGGGTTCTTAAAAAAGAAATTAGGAGAGTGAAGAGGGGGCATGAAAAAACACTGGTGGGCAAAGTAAAGGAAAATCCCAAGGTTTAATAAGTATATTAAGGGCAAGAGGATAACCAGGGAAAGAGTAGGGCTCATTAGGGACCAAAGTGGCAATCTGTGTGTAGAGCCGGAAGATGTAGGTGAGGTTTTAAATGAATATTTTGCATCTGTGTTCACTATGGATTGTAGGGGCTCTGACACAAATTTTCAGAACCTCTTTGGCCACAGGGGAGGTGCCAGAGGACTGGAGGAGAGCTACCATATTCAAGAAGGGTAGTAGGGAATTACAGGCCAGTGAGCCTAACATCAATCAGTAGTCGGGAAATTATTGGAAAAAATTCTGAGGGACAGAATTAGTTTCCACTTGCAGAGGCAAGGATTAATCAAGGATAGTCAGCATGGCTTTGTCAGTGGGAGATCATGTCTAACCAATTTGATTGATTGAATTTTTCGAGGGGGTGACTAGGTATGTGGATGAGGGTAGTGCAGTTGCTGTAGTCTACATGGACTTCAGTAAGGCTTTTGACAATGTCCCACATGGGAGACAGGTCAAGAAGGTAAGCGCCCATGGGATCCAGGGCAATTTGGCAGATTGGATCCAAATTTGGCTTAGTGGCAGGAGGCAGATGGTGATGGTCGAAGGTTGTTTTTGTGACTGGAAGCCTGTGTCCAGGGATCGGTGCTGGGTCCCTTGCTGTTTGTAGTGTACATTAATGATTCAGATATGAATGTAGGAGGTATGATCAGTAAGTTCGCAGATGACACGAAAATTGGTGGAGTGGTAAATAGCGAGGAGGGAAGCCTCAGGCTACAGGATGATATAGACGGGTTGGTCAGATGGGCAGAACAGTGGCAAATGGAATTTAACCCTGAAAAGTGTGAGGTGATGCATTTTGGGAGGATTAACAAGGCAAGGGAATACACAGTGAATAGTAGGACTCTAGGAAGGACAGAGGATCAGAGGGACTTTGGTGTGCATGTACATAGATCCCTGAAGGCTGCAGGACAGGTAGATAAAGTGGTTATAAAGGCATATGGGATACTTGCCTTCATTAGCCAAGGCATAGAATATAAGAGCAGGGAGGTTATGATGGAGCTGTACAAAACGCTAGTTAGGCCACAGCTGGAATATTGTGTGTAGTTCTGGTCCCCACACTATAGGAAGGATGTGATTGCATTGGAGAGGGTGCAGAGGAGATTCACCAGGATGTTACCTGGGCTGGAGCGCTTCAGCTATGAAGAGAGACTGGACAGACTGGGGTTGTTTTCCTTAGAGCAGAGAAGGCTGAGGGGGGACCTGATTGAGGTGTACAAAATTATGAGGGGCGTAGATAGAAAGGAACTTTTCATCTTAGTAGAGGGGTCAATAACCAGGGGGCATAGTTTCAAGGTAAGGGGCAGGAGGTTTAGAGGGGATTTGAGGAAAAACTTTTTCACCCAGAGGGTGGTTGGAATCTGGAACTCACTGCCTGAAAGGGTGGTAGAGGCAGGAACCCTCACAACATTCAAGAAGCATTTAGATGAGCACTTGAAGCGCCATAGCATAAAAGGCTAGGGACCAAGTGCTGGAAAATGGGATTAGAATAGGGCTTGATGGCCAGCGCAGACACGGTGGGCTGAAGGGCCTCTTTCTGTGCTGTATAACTCTGACTCTATGACACCAGACATAAGCTTTATTCACCTTATATAAAGTTTTTAAAGTGTGAAAGGTAATTTCTTTATTAGATAAACAGAAGTATTGTTTTTATTTGATAAGTCTGTAGTTGCTGTTGGAGGTTATTTATTGTTGGTGCTTCCTCTCCCTACTGTCCCTGATTCTGTCATTTCCCTATCTCCATTCTAACTGATCTGATGGCCAATATGTGGCGTTATAGAGAGAGAGAGAGAGAGAGAGAGCGAAAACAAAATGGCCAGTATCCAAATATTTCTCTCGCTACTTAGAAATAACACACAGGGACAATTTTATGAATGCGGGCTCCATTAACTTAATGGATTGAAAGGCATTAGGAGGGGGCAGGATTGGGTATAAAGTCACGACATGTAGAACCCATTGGATGAGATTCCACTGGTTCTTAGGAAGAGCAGGACACCCATGGGGCATGAAGCAGGGATCATGCAAAAAAGTTTGGGAACTTCCAGTCTAAATAGGATGAAGTTTTATCCACATCAAAGTGTTATAGATTCATTGCCCACTTGAGGGCAGCTGTGAGCATCAACCCTGGTAACAGCTGATGGTAATGCCAAGATGGATGGGATCATGTGTTGAAGACCAATAAAGTTCGATGAAATGAAGCTGTAATGTGAATTACAATCAACATAACTCAGTATAAATTCATTACTTACTATTGTAATTGACTTAAAATAAATGCAGCCAAGAGTTAAATTGACACATCTGGTTCATCCTTCTGTAGAAACAGACATGAAGCCACACACACACACCATCTAACTGCCTATCAATGATTGTACAGGTTTTGCTTCTATGACTCCGCCCAGCGACCAGCCCAGGTGTTAATCATTCTCATTGTCTGAAATGCTAACTGACTTATATTTGAAACCTCCCTTTTTACTAGTTTGTGCCTATTTCATACTGCCCTGCAGAAGTACTGCAATATAATAATGCTCAGGGTTCAGCTTTCCTATTCCCCTTTTGTATCTTGTATCCCTCATTGGATGCATAGCCAAAACAATTATAGTGTCACTGTGAAGTGGTTTGGCTTCAATTGCAGTGCCAATGTAGCATCAGGGCCTGTGCAGATACCTGCATGAATCAGAGACGGACTCCTTGGGGAAGGGAAAAGTCTAAGTGCAGTTTGCTTTGTGTTGTGTCTGTGTATAATAAGACACAGACTGCAGGAGAACAGTACAACAGGTGTTTACTCAACGTGACTCACACGGGAACTGATCTGTACAGATTACTACTCAGTGCTATATACAGGTGTGGTCACTGCCGGTACTGCAGTATACATGAGCTGTAAAAGATAGTTCCCCCCTTAAAGGTATATACATTACAATACCTCCCCTTTTAGATTAACAGTACCATAACACTCATTTAACAATTAAATATCAAACTAATTACAATTAACACTTTTAACATGCAACATAAGCTGAAAATAGTCTATTTATAAATTCAGTCTTTGGGGAGGCTTCCTGATCCTTTCTGGATAGCGCCTTTCCCGAGTGTCTTGCTCTTGGTGCGGAGGCGATTCTGGCCCCCTGTCGTCGGTTGGTTCATCAGCTTCTGATGCTACTGTTTCTGGGGTAGATGTGACCTGTACATCGGGTTCATCACCAGGTACATATGGGCGAGGCATGCGGTTGACTTGTTCCTGTGACTCTAGGATCTGGTCAGCATGGCATCTCACGATGCTCTCCCCAACGTCCACTGTGTACATTAGTGGGCCCTGCCGTGTGCATATCGTTCCTGGCCACCATTTTTCTGTTCGGTAGTCGCGGGCCAAGACTGCTTGCCCTACATTGAAGCTCCTTGTTGGCTTCTCATGGATGTGCTGGAATTGCTTACTCTCAACATCTCTTCGTACGTTTGGTCTGAGCAAATCCAGGTGAGATCTTAACCTTCGGTTAAAGAACATCATGGCTGGGGCCTGGTTGGTGACTGCATGTGTCGCATTGCTGTAGGCGAACAGGAAATTGTCCACCTTGTGCTGCAGCGGAATGTTGTCATTGTACATAGCCTTTATTGCCTTCTTAAAGGTTTGTACGAACCTCTTAGCCAATCCATTTGTGGCTGGATGATACGGGGCGGATGTGTAATGCCTTACCCCATTCTTTTTCAAGAACCTCCGGAACTCTTCGGACACAAATTGTGGTCCGTTGTCGGAGCAAATCTGTTCTGGCAAGCCATTTCTGGCAAAAATGGTCCGTAGGACTGCAATAGTTTTCTCCGTGGTGGTGGAGGACATTTTGATGACCTCAGGCCATTTCGAGTGCGCATCCACGGCTATTAAAAACATTGAGTCCATGAATGGACCAGCAACATCAATATGCACCCGTTGCCATGGAGATGAGGGCCACTCCCATGGGTGTAGAGGGGCCTATGGTGGTGCATTTTGGACTTTCTGGCATCCTGAGCAGCTCTTGGTCAGGTCCTCGATTTGTTTATCGATTCCCGGCCACCACACATAGGCTTTTCATTTTTACCCCTCCCAGATGACCCTCATGAAGCTCATTGAGCACTCTATCCCTTAACTTGGGTGGAATTACCACTCGGGATCCACACATCAAGGTCCCCCGGCACACTGACAGCTGTTCTCGCCTTGTCGAGAATGCTGGCAACAGTGAGTCGCCATGTGCTGGCCATCCCTTCACCGTCAAATCATATACCCGAGACAGTGTCTGGTCATTTCGGGTTTCCTTTTCGATACAAGCGTTAGTTACCGGTAGGTATTCAACTATAGTCGAATGGAATATTTCGACAGGATCCACTGCTGGTGCTTCCTCCGCAGTAGGCAGTGGCAGGCGTGATAGCCCATCAGCATTTCCATGCTGTTTCGTGCCCTTCTATTCAATCTCATAGTGGTGCGCCCCTAGAAAAAGTGACCATCTTTGTAGTCGTTGCGCAGTCATCACCGGAACGCCCTCCTTCGGATTAAAAATGGAGACAAGAGGCTGATGATCAGTCAGCAAGGTGAATTTCTGCCCGTGCAGATAGTGATTGAACTTTTTCACTCCCCACACTAGGCTGAGGGCCTCCCTGTCAATCTGGGCGTAGTTACACTCGGCTGAGGTTAGTGATCGTGACGCAAAGGCTATTGGCCTCTCTGAGCCATCCGAGAATTTGTGTGACAGCACCGCTCCAATGCCGTAGGATGATGCATCACATGCCAACCGAATTGGTAATGCCGGGTTGTAATGGGCCAATACCTCTTTCGATGTGATTAGTGTTTTGCTCTTCTGGAAAGCTTGTCTACATTCGTCACTCCACTTCCATGGCACCCCAGTTTGCAGTAGGGTGTTCAGTGGGTGTAGTATGGAAGACAAATTTGGCAAGAACTTATGGTAGTAGTTTACCAGCCTGAGGAACGACCTCAGTTGTGACACATTTTCCGGTGCTGGAGCCTTGACTACTGCCTCAATCTTCTCTGGGGACTTATGTAACCCCTCTTTATCGATAACGTGGCCACAATACGAGATCTGTTTTCTAAAAAACTCGCATTTGGGGCGGTTAGCTGGGAGCCCATATTCCTGCAACCTAGTGAGCACGTGCTCCAGGTTGGCAAGGTGATCACTGTCATTTTCGCCCGTGACCAGGATGTCGTCCAAATAACACTGGGTCCCTGGGATCCCTTGCAGGACCTGTTCCATTGCCCTCTGCCAAATAGCCGGAGCTGATGCTACCCCGAATACCAGCCGGTTGTATTGGTAGAGACCTTTATGGGTGTTGATTGTGAGGTATTTTTTTGATGCTTCTTCTACCTCCATTTGCAGATACGCCTGGGCCAGATCAATCTTAGTGAAGCGTTTCCATCCAGATAGCGAGGCGAAAATATCTTCAATCCGCAGAAGTGGATATTGTATGGTGTGAAGGACCGGGTTCACTGTTACCTTAAAGTCCCCACAGATGCAAACCTTCCTTGGTTCCCCAGGCATGCTGCTCAATGACTTTTTCATCACAGGGACGATGGGTGTAGCCCACTCGCTCCAGTCTACCTTGGACAGTACACCTGAATGTTCCAGACTCTCCAGCTCTGCTTCGACGGCTGGGCGGATCGCATAAGGCCTTAAAAAATTTTGGGCTTGCGTTTTCTTCAATTTTAATCGTCGCTGTCATGCCTTTTAGTGTTCCGAGTCCTTGCTGGAACACTTCTTTCGCGTCAGTTAGGATCTTTGACAGTCGCCCAGGTGTGACGTCATCCTTTTTGTCAGCCACAGTCAGTGCCTGTATGGAATGCCAATCCAGTTGTATTTTCCGGATCCATTCACATCGCAGTAATGGTGGTCATCCATCTTGTAATACATACAGGTCTAGTTTTGGTGTTTCCTTACCGTTATATATAACGGTCACCCTTATTTTTCCTTTGGGGTAGACTTTTTGCCCCGTGTACGTCTTCAAAATAATTTTTGTGTCTCTCAAGTGTATGTGTGAGAATAGCCGCTTGTAGTCCCATCGGTTTATGACTGTTAGGGCTGATCCTGTGTCCAATTCCATCTTTACCTGGACTCCTGCTATCTTGAGAGTGACCCAAATGGTTCGGTGATCCTCCGTTGTGATCACATTATGTAGTTTCAGACAACTCAGTTCCCTGCTTTCGGAGTCGTTATCACTCTTTTGTTCGTCTCAAATATTCTCTGTCATCTTATGTACCTTCTTGTACTTTTCTTTGGTAGGTTTCTTATTGCTGGTTTTCTTTCCTGACCTGCAGACTCGTGCTATGTGTCCTACTTTTCCACACTTTCTGCACACTTTGTCTTTGAACCAGCAATCATTCTGGTCGTGTGTTGTTCTGCCGCAGCGATAGCACTTCTCTGTTCCATATGACATTTCGTTTGTGCCATATTCTTGCGGTCTCTGTTGTATCTCTGCAGCGCCCCGTGCTGCTGCTTCATATGATACCGCAATGCTGAAAGCCTTTTCCAGTGTAAGGTCCTTTTCAGATAAAAGCCGTTTCTGGGTTCCTTCACTTTGAAGTCCACACACAAACTTGTCCCTTAAGGTATCTGTCAGTCCCCCTCCAAACTGGCAGTGTTTCGATAGTTTGCGCAGTTCTGTTAAATAATCAGCATTGTTTTCATCCTTATGCCGGTTCCGTTTGTGAAACTTGAATCTTTCTGCTATCAGCAGCGGTGTGGGGTTTAAATGTTCCTGTAGTATCGTTACTATGTCTTCAAAACTCTTTTCCATTGGCTTCGTTGGGGTTACTAGATTTTGTAATAAACCATACGTCTTTGCACCCATTAAATTTAACAATACCGATGCTTTCTTGTCATCTGACACCTCATTTGCCTTGCAGTACACCTCTATTCATCTGACATATGTAGTCCAATCTTCGACTTCATTGTCAAACGCGGTGATACTGCCACTCTTCGGCATTTTGGGTGTGGTTTAAAATGGCATCTCCCAATGGCTTAAAATGGCGTCTCCCGCGCTTTCCTTCCTCCCCCGCTGCTGCCAACGCCGCTCCCGGCGGTTCTCGTGGCAATGGCGGCGCCCTGTAGGTTTCGCGCGCTTCTCCTGCGCTGCTGCCAACGCCGCTCTCGGCGGCACCTCGTGGGTTTCTGCGCGTCTCTCTCTCCCTCTCTTCGACGCTGCTCGGCCCCTGAACACCGGCTGTGCCCTGTGCGCTCTGCCCTCTCTCTTTCCATCGACGCTGCTCGGCCCTTTGCTGTGCCGCTCGGTCGGGCTCTAACCCGCCACTGTCCGGAAAGGGTCTGCGCACTACCTCAACTGGAAAGCCAAGCCTGGCTCTCGACAGCCTCCCCCGCAATTCTCGAGTCTCTGCTGGATGACTGGGCGGTTGCCCGTGGTCGACGCCCGAGTCTCTGGCCTTGACCTCCAATCCACTGATCTCCAGAAATGAATCCCCGGGAGGTGATGCAGAGTTGCAGGTAGGTTCGAACTTGCCTCGTCGCCAATGTTGTGTCTGTGTATAATAAGACACAGACTGCAGGAGAACGGTACAACAGGTGTTTACTCAACGTGGCTCACACGGGAACTGATCTGTACAGATTACTACTCCGTGCTATATACAGGTGTGGTCACTGCCGGTACTGCAGCATACATGAGCTGTAAAAGATAGTTCCCCCCTTAAAGGTATATACATTACACTTTGTTGGTCGGTTCTAAAGTGCAATTTACTCCCTGAGCTGTATAGATTGGGCTGGGTGCATTTTTTAGCTTCTGTGATGGGACTAATTGGGCACTCATTACTGGCGAGTGGGCCTGGCTCAGCAAGGAACTCGCAGGGGGAAACTTGTCATGAGGTGGCTTTTTTTCTCTCTTTTCTCCCCTGGGCTGCAAGTGCCTCTTGATATTTTTTATTTGTTCCTGGGATGCAGGCGTCGCTGACAAATCCAGCATTTATTGCCCATCCCTAATTGCCCTTGAGAAGGTGGTGGTGAGCCGCCTTCTTGAACTGCTGCAGTCTGTGTGGTGTAGGTTCTCCCACAGTGCTGTTAGGTAGGGAGTTCCAGGATTTTGACCCAGCGACAATGAAGGATTGGCGATATACTTCTAAGTCAAGATGATGTGTGACTTGGAGGGGAACTTGGAGGTGGTGGTGTTCCCATGTGCCTGCTGCCCTTGTCCTTCTAGGAGGAAGAGGTCGTGGGTTTGGGAGGTGCTGCTGAAGAAGCCTTGGCGAGTTGTTGCAGTGCATCTTGTAGATGGTACACACTGCAGCCACGATACGCCGGTGGTGGAGGGAGTGAACGTTTAAGGTGGTGGATGGGGTGCCAATCAAGCGGGCTGTAAGTTGTGCAGGCTTGGGTCATAATAAGGAGATGAGTGCTAAAGACTACCAGTTACATGGTCTGTGAAAGTCTGTTTTAAGCAGGTTTAAATTGTAGATCTTGGCTTGCGTGAAGAAGGGAGAATCACTGAGCTTGTGCTTAACCAATTCCAGACAGTTTACCTGTGGGCGTCGCCAGCAACACCAGCATTTATTGCCCATCCCTAATTTCCCTCAAGAAGGTGGTGGTGAGCCGCCTTCTTGAATAAGTAGCATTTCAAAAGGTAGTTAAGAATCAACCACATTGCTGTGGGTCTGGAGTCACATATAGGCCAGACTGGGTAAGGACGGCAGATTTCCTTCTCTAAAGAACATCAGTGAACGAGATGAGTTTTTACGACAATCCAATTGGTTCATGATCACCCTTACTGATACTAGCTTTTTATTAATTGATTTAATTAATTGAATTTAAATTCCCCAGCTGCCATGGTGGGATTTGAACTCATGTCTCCGGATTATTAGTTCAGGCCTTTGGATTACTACTAGAAACATAACCATTATGCTACCATACCCCTAAATTACCCGTACAATCATTGATAGGCAGTTGGATTAGTGAGCTATGAGCCAACCCTTCCCCCTGTGATGTTGATAATGGGGAAACAGTAATCTTACAGTTGGGTAACATGTTTAGGATGGATGAGTGACTGTCATTCAACAGAAGACATTCAAGTCAGCTGGCTGAAATTAAATCTTCACTTCTACTCTGTCTTTCAGGATCATTACATAGAATTACAGGAAACTCTCGATTTACCGGCACCTAAATAACCGGAAACCTCTGTTAACCGGCAAAATTCAGGAGTAGGTTCAGGTAAGTTTTACTTCATATTAGTGGCCGTTCCTGGATCTGTGGCCTTGTAACCGGGGTTCCTGCACCTGTTGCTGTGCAACAGGGATGCTTGGTCTGTGGCCGGGGTTCCCGCACCTGTTGCTATGCAACAGGGACGCCTGGATCTGTGGCCGTGTACCTTTTACTATACCTCTCTGTAATCCGGACTTTTTGATAAACCGGCACCACGCCAGTCCCGTCGGTGCCGGATAAAATAGAGTTTCCTGTAGATAGAATGTACAGCACAGAAACAGGCCATTTGGCCCAACTAGCCCATGCCAGTGTTTATGCTCCACACCAGCCTCCTTCCACCCCTCTTCATCTAGCCCTATCGGCATAACCTTCTATTCCTTTCTCCTCGTGTTTATCTAGCTTCCCCTTAAATGCATCTATGCTATTTGCCTCTACAACATTCTAACCACTCTGGGTAAAGAAGTTTTGCCTGAATTCCCTATTGGATTTATTAGTAACTATCTTATATTTATGGGCCCCTAGTTTTGGACTCTCCCACAAGTGGAAACATCTTCTCTACGTTTACTCTATCAACCCCTTTCATAATCTTGAAGACCTCTATCAGGTCACACAGCAGTCTTCTCTTTTCTAGAGAAATTAGCCCCAGCCTGTTCAATCTCTCCTGACTGGTATAACCTCTCAGTTCTGGTATCATCCTTGTAAATCTTTTTTGCACCTTCTCCAATGCCTCCATATCCTTTTTATAATATGGAGACCAGAACAGTGCACAATACTGCAAGTGCAGTTTAAGAAGGAATGTCACAACTGGAATTTACTGTAAGGATTTATTTGAGAATTGAGTGCGAAAAGACACTATCTTCGCCTGTCCCTTCTGTTTTGGATGGTGGAGTAGTTTTGAAACTCAGAGCGAAGAAGATGAGGAAATTGCAGTACGGCTCAAGTATAGATGGCAGAGCGTGAGGTATATACACCAGAGCAAGTGTGTGCACTGACATTTTTCTAAATAAACTGTAAACCTTTATAAAAAGGAAAAGTACACTGCCATTTTCGATTTATACAAATTCTATTCCAAGGGCTGAGAGAGTAACATCCTGTGCAGAACCACAGACTTGCTACCTTCATTTGTTCAGTGTCGAGAGGAACTTTAAAGATAGCAAATGGAATCTGCTTACAAGTCTAAAATTGAATAAGTTGTTCAGCATGAACTGAGCTGTCAGTAGAAAAATTACTTCAAATAAAGGCTGGGGATGGGGGGGCAGGGGGTGTACTGGATATATTAACACAATAAATCTTCCATTTTTTTGTGATGGGTTAATGGGTCTCCACTCTGGGGAAGGTAGAATCATTCTGTGCAGCAACCACAAGGTTCCAGAAATACCTTCCAAACTTGTGTCACATGGAAAAGAAAAGGTGCAGGAAGACTGGACAATAAGCAACTTTTGTTTTGCCAGAATAGAAGAAAGTGTATGTAGTTATAACTCTCAAAATGCACAGTAATTTGAAAGATATGTAAGTTCAACAAAATAGAATTAAATTGACTTTTTTTAAACAATGCCCACCTGCTCTCTCCCTCAAAATCTGTTACATGGCTGATTTAGCCATTGTGCTTTTGACAGTTGTTTGAGATAACCCTGCCCCCCTGCTGAAAGAGACTGGACCTGCAGTGCTACATGCCCACATTGCAGAATTGAGACTTCCATCAACTGTTGTATTTGTTAAAGCAAAAAGCAAAATCTTTTCTCTTCCCATCAAAACGAACACATTGGGGGGAATTTTAACCCGAAGGTGCGCGTGGGTTTGGGAGCGGGTGGGGGTTTTAAAACCGGCAGAAATGTCGCACTCGGGAAGCCAGCTCCAACCCGCCGACTTCCACGATTGACTGGAGTATGTCAGGCTGTTTGCGCGCAATTGTTCGGGAGAGGCGGGTTGCCTATTAACACATGCTAATCGCTCAATTGGAGCAATATTTTAACACACTTTTAAATTTAACGTTGCATCCATGGGTTTCCTGGGCTTCCTGAGAGTCGCCAGTGGAAGTAAGACGAGAACACAACGGCAATTGAGGGGCCTTATTGAAACTCATGGAAATACTGCAATGAATACTCCGTACTCACAGCTCCTTTCTTACCTGCTAGTGGGAAAGCATTTGTTCCCAGTACTTTTACTGATAGTTTACTTTCATTGGAGGTATTCTCAATCACATCAGGATGGGTGGCACATTAGCTGCCTTAGATTGGACCTCAGACAAGGAGCAATATGACCAGCAGCAACCTGCTCTTGAGAGACTAGCAGCTGGACAGCAGAGAGGGGAGCAGCAGAGGGCTGCAGCTCACAGGAGGCAATACCCACAACCAATGTTCCCCGTAATGTTTTTTCATGCACAGCCCCTTTAATTGGCTGCGAAGACCATTCAAATTTTCGCAAATGCGCGGTTTCTCCTATGTAAAGCCGGTGAGCGGCTTGCGCGGGAATGTTGCCCACAACACAGGGTGTACAGGCAGAGGCTGAGTTTCCTTGACATGTTGGAACAGCAGTACTTCAGGTTGTCGCATCAGGTGGTGGCAGAGTTCTGCAGCCTTCTAAAAGAAGGCCTGCTGTTTACTGGACATGGTGGCCACGTGTTACCAGTGGCCGTCAAGGTGACCATCGCCCTCAATTTTTTTTGCCTCCAGATACTTGCCGGCCTCTGCTGGAGACATATCCAGGATCTCCCAGTCAGTGGCCCACAAATGCATAAGACAGGTGACTGATGGGTTGTTTGCCAGGGCCGGCAATTATGTGAACTTTGCCTGCGATGACGCCAGTTAGAATGAGCGGGCGCTAAGGTTTGCGTCTCTGGCTGGCTTCCCACAGGTGCAGGGCATCATCAACTGCACACATGTGGCAATCTGTGCACCCCCAGATCAACCAGGAGTATTCGTGAACCACAAGGACTTCCATTCCATCAACATGCAGCTGGTGTGCAACCACAATAAGATATTTCTGCAGATTCCCAGGGAGCTGCCATGATGTTTTTGTTCTGCGGCAGTCCAAGCTCCCTGACATCTTTGGACCTGCAAGCACACTTGAGGAGTGGCTGCTAGTAGACAAGGGATACCCACTTCAAACTTGGTTCATGACCCCCGTCAAAAACCTGACCAATGACGCCCAACAGCGCTACAATGACTGCCCAATGACCAGCAGATGTGTGATCGAACAAGCCATCAGCATGCTGAAGATGTGCTTCAGGTACCTCGACAGATCTGGAGACGTACTTCAGTATGCACCAACCTGGGTGTCCAGAATGGTAGTGGTGTGCTATGCTCTGCATGACATTGCCCAGCAGCAATGTTTGGACCTGCAGGAGCCTTTCCACCACCTACAAGGCACAAGTAAGGAGTGTGATGGAATACTCTCCACTTGCCTGGATGAGTGCAGCTCCAACAACACCCAAGAAGCTCAACACCATCCAGGACAAAGCAGCCCACTTGATTGGCACCCCATCCACCACCTTAAACATTCACTCCCTCCACCACTGGTGTACCGTGGCTACAGTGCCTACCATCTACAAGATGCACTGCAGCAACTCGCCAAGGCTTCTTCGGCAGCACCTCCCAAACCCGCAAATTCTTCCACCTAGAAGGACAAGGGCAGCAGGCACATGGGAACACCACCACCTCCAAGTCACACACCATCCTGACTTAGAAGTATATCACTGATCCTTCATCGTCGCTGGGTCAAAATCCTGGAACTCCCTACCTAACAGAGTACCTTCGCCACATGGACTGCAACGGTTCAAGGCGGCAGCTCACCACCATCTTCTCAAGGGCAACTAGGGATGGGCAATAAATGCTGGCCTTGCCAGCGACGCCCAGATCCCATAAACAAATTTTTAAAAAGGAGGAACAAAGCGCAGAGTGCACATCGTCTGCAGATGATTCCGAGGAGGAGGAGAAGGAAGACGAGCATGAGGAAGGTGATGAGGGCAATACAGCACCAACTGCTCACATTGCTGCCCGGGATGCCCTTATTAAGGTTCACTGAGTTTGCACCAGTGGACCGATGTCAGAACCAGATGCAACAGCCACTCTGCCCACCACCCCCAATGACACCGACATAAAGCAGACCTGCAAACAACGAACCTCCCCATTAAGCAAGTTAAAAGGCGACTTACTACCCAGCAGCCAAGAATGGGCAAGACGGGAAAGTTCTGCAAAATAATAAAATTTATGTGATTCTATTAAAGAACAGAAGCTTCACAACATAACATTTTCTCATACGCCCTTGTGCAACTACAAAGCTTTACTCTTAACCAATGAAATTTAAGGATTGAGAAAGAAACACAGAGGAACAATTGAGAAAGAAAGTGAATTAGAGTCAAATCAGGTACAGAAAGGGAAATAAAGATTGGATTAGAAGAGATAAAAGAGACAAAGGAAAAGCTTTTTAAAATCTGTAAAGCATTTACTACATGCAAGTATGATACTCAGTGGTTTAAATTGCTCTCTTTCTGGGCTGGAGAGGATGATCGGCATTGCATTAATAATTATCCTGTTGTTAAAAGGGTACTTGTGCTTTTAAGTATGAGCCCTAACTTTCTGCGCCGAGATTAATGCGCAATTGCAGCAAGTCGTTAAAAATAATGGGTAGGTTGATGGTGAGCTGCTGTTTGTGCAAGACAAACGCCAGAGTGACATGAAGTGACCAGCGAGTTATAGAGATTTGTAATTCATAGCGTCTCTTATTTGCCTGAATATTCTGGCCAATTTGCGCATTAAGATTATGAAAGGGCTTGATAGGGTGGATGTAGAGAAGTTGTTTCCACTTGTGGGGGAGCCCAAAAACTTGGGCCGATAAATATAAGATAGTCATGAATCGCAGAAAGTTAACATGCAGGTACAGCAAGCAATTAGGAAGGCAAATGGTACGTTAGCTTTTATTGCAAGGGGGTTGGAGTATAAGAGTAAGGAAGTCTTGCTGCAATTGTACAGGGCCTTGGTGGGACCACATCCAGAGTACTGTGCACAGTATTGGTTTCCTTACCTAAAAAAAATATACTTGCCTTAGAGAGGGTGCAAACAAAGGTTCACTAGATTGATTCCTGGGACGAGAGGGCTGATTGGAGAGATTGAGTAGAATGGGCCTATATTCTCTGGGGTTTAGAAGAATGAGAGGTGATCTCATTGAAATGTGTAAAATTCTTATAGGGTACATGCTGAGAAGATGTTTCCCCTGGTTAGAGAGTCTAGAATGAGGGG
Organism: Somniosus microcephalus; assembly: GCF_052327205.1. Classification (NCBI taxonomy): domain Eukaryota; kingdom Metazoa; phylum Chordata; class Chondrichthyes; order Squaliformes; family Somniosidae; genus Somniosus; species Somniosus microcephalus. Next base: position 96,304,106 of record NC_140987.1, on the reverse strand, counting down.
TCATAGTCTCAGGATAAGGGGTCAGCCATTTAGGATTGATACGAGGAGAAATTTCTTCACTGAGAGGGTTGTGAATCTTTGGAATTCTCTACCCCAGAGGGCTGTGAATGCTCAGTTGGTGAATATATTCAAGACTGAGATCAATAGATTTTTGGGCACTAAGAGAATCGAGGGATATTGGGATAGGGCGGGTAAGTGGAGTTGATGTAGAAGTTCAGCCATGATCTTATTGAATGGCAGAGCAGGCGCAAGGGGCCGTATGGCCTACTCCTGCTCCTAATTCTTGTGTTATGTGCCACACTGCGGGAGATCGACTAGCGTTTACAGCAATTATAAATGTTACTAATCTGATCAATATTAAAATAAAGACACTTCACCTGAGCTAACTCCCAACTTCAAGCAGAATGTGGAACTTGCTATCACAAGGAGTAGTTGAGGCGAATCGCATAGATGCATTTAAGGGGAAGCTAGATAAATACATGAGGGAGAAAGGAATAGCAAGTTATGCTGATCGGGTGAAGAAGGGTCAGAGGAGTCTTCTGTGGAGCATAAAGAACGGCATAGACCAGTTGGGACGAATGACCTATTTCTATGCTGTAAAATTCTGTTTAATTCTATGTAATGCAAAGTACTATTGTTACTCCTTGCTTGGTCATTTGTTCCTGGCTAGCCCTCTAATTAAAAGAAATAACCACATATAGTTGGTCAAACATTCACATGGAGCCCACACATGCACAAATGCCAAATAAATAGGTTCTGTCTACAGTTCCACAGGATGCTTTTATTTCAATGGTTGGTTTGACCTGCCTACCAGTTCCAAACACTTAAGGCCCAATTTTAAGTTCCCACCTGATGGGAACGAGGCAGGCAGGTGTTTAAAATGATGGTTCCTGACTTGTTCCCGTCCACCACTGTTTTCAGTCGCGGGAAAGGCACTTGCTACAGGCAGACAGGGGCCTCATTAAAATGTTAACGTCCCGGTCCTATGACCTAATTAGGACCCTGATGCAATTTAAATTCAAAATCGCAGAAGATCCACCCAGTGCCCAATGCCAGTAAGAGAACACTTTTAGCGATCAACTCGGTGTCAATGCAGCAGATGCCCTAGGAGGGGTAACTAAGTGGAAATAAACAAATTATTATCCTCTCTGGATCCCTGCTGGCAAGGCCTTACACTGGGAGGTGAGGTGAGGGGGTGGGGGGTCTGGCATAAGGAGCAAAGAGGCCTACAGCTACACTCCTGGCCAGCAGCATTTCCAATACTTTGCCATCCTTTCTTCAGATGCTCTTGGGAGCCTCGCAGAACCTCTAGTCAAAGGAGTGTCTGGGTCAAAACTCCTAGTTTTTTGGGGTATCCTCCATTTGGTTACTCCATGGGCAATGTCAGAGGAAAGTGAGGCACAAGGCTGGAAATACCCTCTCCTGCCTCATTGTAATGCTTATGCTAGGCTTGCAACTATTGCAGGCACAGGCCCCACTAGCCCATCTGAGGAAGCCATGAAAATCCTGGGCCAGTATATTGGGGGAGGGGACATGACGCAGTGGGTCTGCACACCAAGTCCTCCTTGCAGCACTGGAAACTAACACAACAAAGAAGAACATCTGTTCCATAATCTCAATGTTACAGAGAGGACAATAGGATTGCAGTTTTACTGTACACATATTTCAAGTCAGAGGACAATGTTTTATGTCAAACATATAAACCATATATCCATGTGCAGTCCATGAAATACAATACCTGGACAATCTCAACATAGTCCCAGTTGGCACAACACAAAACTGTCTCAAATTGAGCACTAATTAGTAATTTCTAGTTAAACAGTCCACAAGGATGGTTGGTGTCAAAATAGAAAATTTCACACTCAAGCGGTAGAAGATATTCTTCTGAGGTTGCAGCTGAGGTGCATGTTGGGGCAGAGTAGAGGAAGCTTTACACTATATCCAATCTATGCTACATTGAATGTGTAGTCTGCTAAAATGAATATAACCTCTGACTCAAAAATTTAAATATATATATATATTAAAATTCTTATATCTGCATTTCTTGTATACAAAACGTTGCTTCCTATTGTCATGTTTTTGTCACACTTTTGTGTAAATATTTTCATTATAAATTCCCATATCATCTCATCTATATATGTAATATAGATAATAATTGAAACTCTCTTTGGAAACATGTCACTGTAATTACATCCTCCCTCCAGTGGTGGTGCTGTAGCACCACAGTTTTGCTTCTTCCAGCTCCTCAGCCTGTACTGCAAAGAGTTAGCTCCAAAAGCTTTGTACTTTAACTATAAATAATAATAAAATCAAAGTACGTTAAAAAAGGCAGAATTTATGATTTTAAAATGGGGATTGTTTCACTAGTCCAATCATCCCCCACCCACTAGCCGGGCTTCTCCTAAAGACTACATTTGGTCATGACATCTGTAGTAACCTGGGAGGTTATGTGTAACCTGATCCACCAGGTGGTGCTGTGGCAATTGCTCTCCTGAGTTAAGTCTGATGTGTACTGTTGTACTCTTTGTTTTTTGTTGCCTCATGGCAGAAGCTTTTATGTGCAAGAGTTGATTAAATCATGTTACGGAGTTAACCGGTGTCCGTCTCCATCTATGGCCCGCTCAAGATACCACATATGGCGACGAGAATAAAGGACGGAAAAGTTTTGGAGTATTCGGAAGAGGTGCTCGGGTTGGTTAGCAAACTAGTCAGAAAAGCACGAGGCTAGGCCGCGGGAGTCGAAACGGAGTTTGATTTTTTTGGCTGAAGTGACCGGACTCCAAGGATGGCAGGAACGGTAGGCTCCGTGGCACCTTTTGACAGCAAGTCGCAGTCTTGGGAGGAGTATATTGAAATACTGAGCCATTTCTTTATGGCAAACGAGGTGGACAGTGCTGGAAAGAAAAGGGCCATTTTACTGAGTTGTGTGGGAGCGCAAACCTATACACGGATGAGGAATCTGCTGAGCCCGGAGCGGCCAGGAGAAAAATCTTTTGACGAGTTGGTGAGTCTACTAAAGAATCATTTCAATCCGAAACCTAGTGAAATAGTACAGAGATGGAAATTCAATTCGAGGATTAGGAGGCCAGAAGAAAGCGTTACCGAGTATGTGGAGGAGCTTCGGAAGCTCGCACAGGACTGTAATTTTGGAAATGCACTCACAGTCATGTTAAGGGACAGACTAGTATGCAGAGTTAACGACGACAGTATACAGCAAAGGTTGCTGTCAGAAGAAGGATTAGCGTTTGAGACGGCACTTAAAAAAGCACAAGCCATGGAGATGGCTAACAAGGACATTAAGGACTTAAATAGTATGAGCAAGGAGAAATGGAGTAAACCAGGGGGAGGAGCTGTTTTCAAGATGGAAGCTGGCGCGAAAAGTCCACCAGTCGGGGTTGGGGATTGCTACCGATGTGGCGGGACGAGCCATTATGCAAAGGACTGCAGGTTTGCAAAGGCAAAGTGCCACAATTGTGGAAAAATAGGGCACTTAAAGAAAGTCTGTAAAAGGGCAGTGAGTGAGAGAAGCAGTGCTAAAGGGGCAAAGCATGCAAAAGGGGGGAGGGAGAAGTACACAAAGCGGGCAAATTACATACAAGAGGAGGAAGAGTCTAGTGAGTCGGTTTTCACTGTATACAGTATAGACACTTCAAGGCCCAACGTACCCCCTCTCACTCAGTATTTGATAGTGAACGGAGATCAAGTAAAGTTTGAGATTGACACCGGATGTAGTGTAACCATAATGTCACAGACTGAGTACGCCAAGCTATGGGGGGAAGCAAAAGTACCAGAGCTAGGTACATGCCCCATTAGTCTCAAAACCTACACAGGACAGAAGGTGGACATTTTGGGGGCGGCCGAAGTACAAGTGGAACACAAAGGAGTCATCAAAGAGCTTACAGTGGTAGTGGTAGCAGGGTCAGGGCCAAACCTGTTAGGGCGAGGGTGGATCAGTGAGTTGAGTGTGGACTGGCAGGCAATGAATAAAATGGAGGACAGTACAGAGGCACTGCAAGAAGTGCTGATGAAGCATGAGTTAGTGTTCAAGGACGAACTGGGCACCTTAAGGGGAGCCACAGCCAAGATTCATGTAGCCAGTGATGCCACGCCTCGTTTCTTTAAACCAAGGTCGGTACCTTTTGCAATGAAAACCAAGGTTGAGGCGGAACTAGATCGCCTGCTAAAGGACAAAGTAATAGAAGCAGTGAAATTTTCAGACTGGGCGGCACCAATAGTCCCAGTATTGAAGCCTGACGGTAACGTAAGGGTGTGTGGTGACTATAAGTTAACAGTGAACAGAGTATCATCACTGGAACAGTACCCCATTCCAAGAATGGAGGACATGTTAACATCGCTCGCTGGGGGACAAAGATTCAGCAAACTGGACATGAGTCATGCGTATCAGCAGATATTGCTAGATGAAGAATCAAAAAAGTTTGTCACGGTGAACACGCACAAGGAGCTGTTCACGTATGCCAGGTTACCATTTGGTGTCAGTTCTAGCCCAGCAATATTCCAACGGACTATGGCGGGCATTCTGCAGGGCATTCCAAAGGTGGCCGTGTACTTAGATGATATTCTGCTAACAGGAAGTGACGATCAGGATCACTTAAAAACACTGGACAAAGTGCTACAGCGGCTGGAAGAGGCGGGGCTATGCCTGAAACGGAGTAAGTGTAGTTTCATGGAGAAGGAAGTTACATTCCTGGGACATCAGGTGGATGCCACAGGCCTCAATCCATTACCAGGGAAAGTGCGGGTAGTGCAGGATGCACCTGCACCCACCTCAGTGACTGAACTGAAAGCCTATCTAGGGCTCCTGAATTATTATAACCGGTTTCTTCCAAACTTATCGATGCTGCTGGCACCCCTGCACAAACTGCTGAGAAAGGAGGAGCCATGGCGTTGGGGGCCAGAGCAAGCGAAAGCGTTTCAGCAGTCAAAGGAGCTACTTCAGTCCAGCAGGGTGTTAGTGCATTATGACGAGAAGAAGGAGCTGATAATGTCCTGCGATGCATCACCCTATGGAGTGGGGGCAGTGTTGACCCACCGCGTGCCAGATGGAGCGGAAAGGCCCATCGGGTTTGCTTCACGCACGCTCACAGCTGCGGAAAAGAACTATTCACAGCCTGATAAAGAGGGGTTGGCCATTATATTTGGAGTAAAGAAATTCCATAAGTACATATATGGGAGGAAGTTTGTAATCAGTACTGACCACAAGCCTCTTATCAGCTTACTGAATGAGATGAAAGCAGTGCCTCAAATGGCATCACAGAGAATAATGAGATGGGCAGTGAAGCCTATGAATATGTTATCACGTACAGAGCCGGCAAGGAAAATGGGAACGCGGATGCTCTCAGCCGCCTGCCCCTCTCAAAATTTCCTCGCAGTACTTCCCCTGAGGAGCATGTCCTGATGCTGGATCAGGAGATCAGTCCCCTGATGACTTCAACGCAAATCCAGGGCTGGACAGCCAAGGACCCCGTTCTGTCAAGGGTCCGTGAGTATGTGTTGAAAGGCTGGCCAGATCACCGTGAGGGACTGGAGTTCACGCCGTACAGACAGAGACAGCACGAGCTCAGTGTCCAAGATGGATGTGTGCTATGGGGAGCACGCATCATAGTCCCAGAGCGGGGACGCTCTACTTTGATGGAACAGTTGCATCAATCGCACCCAGGAATGACTAGAATGAAAGGACTGGCTAGGAGCTACCTGTGGTGGCCTAACTTGGATGCTGAAATTGAGTCAAAGGTAAAGTCATGCACTATATGTCAGGAACTGAGGAAAGCACCGGCCGGGGCACCACTCTATCCCTGGGAGTGGCCCAGCAAACCCTGGAGGAGAATTCACATAGACTATGCGGGACCTTTTAGGGGCAAAATGTTTTTGGTGCTGGTAGACGCTCACTCAAAGTAGATCGACGTTTATCCAGTGAGCTCTGCAACGACTGATGCCACACTGAATTGTCTCAGGAACAGCTTCAGCACGCATGGTATTCCAGAAATGATTGTCTCCGACAATGCACAGTGTTTTGTTAGTGAAGGGAGCAAAGAATTCATGGTAAGGAATGGAATCACACGTCACCTCGGCTCCATATCACCCAGCCTCAAATGGGTTAGCCGAGCGAGCCGTGCAGACTTTTAAGGAGCTCATGAGGAAGAGCTCAGGTGACACCCTGGAGACCAAGCTCAATAGAGCCTTGTTTAGTTATCGTATAACACCCCAAGCTACCACGGGGCTTTCTCCGGCTGAGTTGATGATGGGGAGAAAGTTGCGGTGCACGTTAGACCTGGGTTGAGACAAAACAAACAAACCAAAAAGCATACCATGACAAACATACTAAAGCTCGCCATTTCGACATAGGGGACTCTGTACACCCGGAACTTCGGTTATGGACCTAAATGGATACCAGGACTAATCCAGGACATTACAGGACCTGTGTCGTACTCCGTGTTACTAGGGGATGGTCGAGGGGTTCGTCGGCATGTGGATCAGCTTTTCAGCCGGCAGCAGGGTGAACTGCCTCAGATGGAACAAAGGGCAGTAGAGGAGGCTGTTCCAGGACCCAGCATGGCTTATAAGGTGCCAGTGGACACTGGTACTGCCAGGCCACAGCGGGACAGAGTAAAACCAACATCAGAGACTACTCCAATCTCAAGTGCGAATGAATCTGAGAATCCACCACAAGTGGAATTAAGACGTTCACAAAGGATTCGCAAGCAACCAGAAAAACTTATACAAACCTGTTAAATTAGTCAGGGGTTAACCATGGTTAGAGCATACTGGTTAGTTAAAACGTAGTACCTAGTAAGGGTTATTGTTTAAGAATTGCATACGGCAATCTTAAGTGGGGAGGAGTGTAGTAACCTGGGAGGTTATGTGTAACCTGATCCACCAGGTGGTGCTGTGGCAATTGCTCTCCTGAGTTAAGTCTGATCTGTACTGTTGTACTCTTTGTTTTTTGCTGCCTCATGGCAGAAGCTTTTATGTGCAAGAGTTGATTAAACCATGTTATGAAGTTAACCTGTGTCTGTCTCCATCTATGGCCCGCTGAAGATACCACAACATCAGTATCCAACGCCACAGGAGATCAACTAGTGAAAAACAAGATCAAGGGATGAAGAGGAGCATGGTCGTGCATCACATTTGTGTGATGAAATGCGGGATGTAGGTTCCCTCTCATAATTCACTAAAGCAGCTGTGTGCACAGAGCTGGGAGAATCTACTAAACGGAATGGCAACGGGAATTTGGTGAGAGTGGTAAATAGTGCAGATAGTGTGCTTTTATAAAACTGAAATTTGACATACTTTTCTTATTTTAAAACTTTACTTTAAAACTGCAAGTCAGTAGCAGGTGTCCCTGGAGAGGGAGCTCGCAGTGTCCGCCAGTACACTTGAGGTTTTCCGAGGCCGGTGGGCACCGGAGGGACCATAAAATAAATTTCACAATAGGAACAACCAAAATTGAACAAACCACTAACTACACATACTTGGGCTTAAAAATCAGCTCTACGGGAAACTTCAAACTGGCTGTGAATGAACTGAAAGAGAAAGCAAGAAGGGCTTTCTATGCCATTAAAAAATCAATCCAAATAGAAATCCCAATTAGCATTTGGCTCAAAATTTTCAAATCAGTAATTGAACCAATTGCACTCTATGGCAGTGAGGTGTGGGGACCGCTAACACAACAAGAATTTGCAAAATGGGACAAACACCCAATTGAGATCCTACATGCAGAATTCTGTAAAAGTATCCTCCGGACTCAAAGGAAAACCGTAAACAATGCATGCAGGGCAGAACTAGGCCAATATCCATTAATAATCACTATCCAAAAAAGAGCCACCAAATTTTTGAAACACCTAGAAATGAGCAACCCCCAATGCTATCACTACGACGCCCTGAAATGCCAAGAGATGACCATAAAGAAGAATACCCTCAGTCAACTAGTCCTGGGACTCAGTGAAGTAACTACTAACACTACTAACAATAACCAGCCCCAGGACAGTGACAGCGTAACACAAAGAATTCGACCCAACACAATCGTCGCTAAGCAAAAGGAAAAATATCTGACATATTGGGCAGAAACAACAAAAACCCAAAGCAAACTCAATTGCTACTTGGCCCTAAACAGACAATACAACATAGCTGATTACCTGACCATGGTAAAGGACAGCAAACTGAGAAAAATCTTGACAATGTACAGACTTAGTGAACATAGCCTGGCGATCGAAAAAGGTAGACACAGGCAGACCCGGCTACCAAGAGAGGACAGGATATGCTCTCACTGCAGTCAGGGAATGGTGGAGACAGAGATGCACTTCCTCACAGCTTGTAGAAAATATCAGGGCATAAGGGAGAATTTCTACCCAAAATTTACAAAAATATGCCTGGAATTCAGAAATTTGAATGACGACCAAAAACTCCCATACCTACTAGGGGAAGAGAGAAATTGCGTAACACTAGCGGCACACTATGTTACAGCTTGCCATAAACAGAGGGACAACCACTAAAGATAAGATAAGAGTGTATATAAATTGTATGAAAGTATATTTATACACTCAGGGATATATCTGTTTATACACTGTATGGATAGATCTGTATTTTTGTGAACAAACATGAATGTTTTCCGATGCTTTGGCAACATAAGATGTAACTTGTCATGCCAATAAAGCGATTTGAATTGAATTGAATTGACTGGAGTGTATCATGGATGCACAAAACATCATTTTGATTTAGTTCCACACAAAATTTGGAGTTATTGATTGTGCACCTTTAAAAGGGTAAATTGAATTATGACTGATGACATCATGTCATCTAAATTACCATATCAAAAGGGGCAAGTCAGTGGCAGTTAACAGTTAACAATCAATCAGCTGTCAGTGGGTACCTGACTAGGTGTTAATTGTTGTGGCTGGCTGTTGACTGACTCATTGTAACCAGGTTTTTTTTAAAAGGTATATATTAGAGGGATGTCTGATACACACAGAGCTGGGAGAATCTACTAAATGGAGTGGCATTGGGAATTTGGTGAGAGTGGGAAAGAGGTGCTAAGTAATTTAAACCAAGGGAGCAACAGTAATTATAGAGTAATTAATTAGATCTTAAGTAATTTTTAAAAATCAAAATGATGGGACAGCTGAGACCTGCTGCCTGCAATTCCTCTGCCGTATGAAAACTCCAGGATGCTTCATGTGGCCTGGATAACTACATTGCTCGAACTTGAGCTCAAGGTTTCTGAGCTTGAGGAGCAGCTGGAGTCACTGCAGGACATATGGGAGGCTGAGAATTTCCTGGAGTGCACGTTCCAGGAGGTGGTCATCCCACAACTAGAGAGTTCAGAGAATAGTAAGTGGGTGGTCATCCAGCAGGGTAGGAAGAGGCGGGCAGTGCAGGAATCCTCTGGGAGTGTGGCACTCTTAAACTGGTTTTCAGTGCTGAATGAGGATGATGACACTTTGGGGGAGGGCAGTCAAGAGCACATTCACAGAACTGTTTGGCAAATGATTCATGGAGGGCACAGCAAAGTGTAGCAATGCAGTGGTAATGGGGATTTGATAGTCCGGGGGATAGACGGGCATTTCTGCAACCGTCGATGTGAGTCCCACATGGTGTGTTGCCTCACTGGTGTCAGGGTAAAGTACATCACTGACCAGGTGCAGAACATTTTGAGGGAGGAAGGAGAACAGCCAGAAGTCATGGTTCATGTTGGAACCAATGACATAAGTAGGAAAAGGGTTGAGGTCCTACAGACAGAATTTCAGGAGTGTGGAAATATGATTTTGCCCTTACTAGTGCATGATGGGATACTTGACATCTAATGTATTTTTGTACCATTGCCTGTGGACTAAAACCGAGTCAGCAGCAACTAACGTAATCTTCTGACCTATTGCAATTAAGTTAATCACAACCTGCCAGAACAATACATTGCAGAACTATTGGGTAACCGCACTGCTAATGACATCTGGCCAAAGAATGAAAACAATTCTGTTAAAGGTCAATCTCGTTTCTCTTTATCTGCATGAATACTGAAATAGCTTTGTACAAGTGTTGACTAGCTAACTTTTATACATGATCATATTGAACTTGTGTTCTTCACTGTATAAATATGATAATCAAACATGAGTGAGCAAATCATTTTTTGGTAACAAGATTCAAACAAAACCTCCTGACAGAATATAATTAACTAACTTTGTCTGAAGACATTTCTGTCCTGCTGACCTTTTGATTGTCCTTGTTTAAACTCTTAATTCATTTAAGATGATACAATACCATTACACGTGATCTATGGAACGCTTGCTTGTTTGAGTGTGTAAATATGCTGCATTCGCTGATGTCCTTTAGAGATGTTGGCCTAGCCTTTGTCCAGGCAGCTCTCTCCTTGTATACACTTGTATGCAAGTAAAATAAAGCTTTGCTTATCTGACGGTACAGTTTGTTTCAGAATCTTACTCGGAGTCGAGACTTCGACAGGAGCTAGGGAGTAAGTTAAAGAGCAGGACCACAAAGGTAGTAATCTCCCAGTGCTGTGTGCTTGTGAGTATAGGAGTAGTAAGATAAGACAGGTTAATACCTGGCTGGAGAAATGGTGGAGGAGGATGGGCTTCAGATTCCTGGGGCATTGGGACCAGTTCTGGGGAAGAGGGACCTGCACAAAATGGATGGGTTGCACATCAAGAGGGCAGGGACCAATATCCTTACAGGGAGCTTTACTAGTACTGTGAATTAATGTGGCAGGGGGAGGGGCACCAGGATGAAGCATTAGAGAGGAGATACAAGGTGCACAGCATCAAACAGCATTAGAATAAAGAGTGGCTCAGAAATAGAAGGGAGCAGATGGGAGTAAATGCGATGCAGTCAAAGATGGGTTTGGAGTGCATGTGTGTAAATGCACAGAGCATGGTAAATAAGGTTGGTAAGCTGTAGGCACAAGTAGCCACATGGAATTATGATATATAGTGGCAATAACTGAGACCTGGCTCAAACAAGGGGAGGACTGGGCACTTAATATTACCAGCTACAATGTATTCAGGAGAGATAGGGAAGGATAAAAAGGAAGGAGGTGGTGGCAATATTGATCAAATTACTGTTACAGCACTAGAAAGGGTTGATGTACTTGAGGGTTCAAAGACAGAATCTATTTGGTTAGAATTAAGGATTAATGGAGGAACTGTTAAGCTGCTGGGTATAAAATATAGGCTACCAAATAGTGGGAAAGAGATGGGGGAACAAATTTGCAGGCAAATTGCAGAAAAATGCAAGTAGTGATAATGGTGAATTTCAATTATCCTAATATAAACTGGGAAAATAACAGTGCAAAAAGGGTAAAGAGATGGAGGAATTCCTAAAATGTTTACAAGAAAACTTTCTTGATAAGTATGTTTCCAACCCAATCAGTAAGGAAGCAGTGCTGGATCTAATTCTGGGGAATGAAATAGGGCAAGTGGAGCATTTTTCAGTGGAGGAGCATTTGGAAAAGAGTGATTATAATATCATCAGGTTTAGAGTAGCTATGGAAAAGGACAAGGAAAAATCAAATGTGAAAATACTCAACTGGAGGAGGGCTAACTTCAGTGAGTTGAAAAAGGATCTGATTGTTCATTTACTGTTTTACCTACCAATGGGAGGCCTTCAAGGAGGAGATAGTTTGGGTAGAGACTAAACACTTTTCCACAAAGGGAAAAGTAATGGCATCCAAAGCAAGAGCTCCCTGGATGACTAAAGATATAGAGATTAAAATGAAATAGAAAAGGGTTTATGATAAATGTCAGGTTCATAATTCAGTAGAGAACCAAGCTGAATTTAAAAAAAAAGTACAGAGGAGAACTGAAAAAGGAAATGAGAGGCAGAGAGTGCATGAGAATAGATTAGTGGGTAACATAAAAGGGAACCCAAAAGCCTTTTATAACATGCAAATAGTAAAAGGGTAGTCAAAGGAAGAATGGAGCCGATTAGGGACCTTCCTGTGGAAGCAAAGGGCATGGCTGAGGTACTGAATGAGTACTTTGTATTTGTCTTTACTAAAGAAGAGGATGCTGCAAATGTCTCAGTAAAGGAGGGTGTAGTAGAGAAATTAGATAGGATAAAAATAAATAAAGATGAGGTCTTAAAAGGTTGGTACGCTCAAAGTAGAAAAGTCGCTCAGTCCGGATGGGATGCAGCCTGAAGGAAGTAAGAGTAGAAATTGCAGAGTCACTGGCCACAATCTTCCAATCGTCCTTAGATATGGGAGTGGTGCCAGAGGACTGGAGGATTACAAATGTTACACCCCTGCTTAAAAAAGGGGAGAGGGGATAAACCCAGCAATTACAGGCCAGTTAGCCTGACAGCAGTGGTGGAGAAGTTTTTAAAGACAATAATCTGGGACAAAATTAATTCTCACTTGGAAAAATATGGGTTTGGTAAAGGCAAATAGTGTTTGACTTATTGATTGAGTTCTTTGTGGGAGTAACAGAGAGATTTGATGAAGGTAGTGCGGTTGATGTTGTGTTTCTTGATTTTCAAAAGGCGTTTGATAAAATACCACATAATAGACCTGTCGGCAAAATTGAAGCCCATAGGATTAAAAGTGCAGTGGCTGCATGGATATGAATTTGGCTAAGGGACAGAAAGCAGAGAGTAGTGGTGAACTGTTGTTTTTCAGACTGGAGGGAAGTATGCAGTGGTGTCCCCACGATATGGGGGTGGTGCCAGAGGACTGGAGAATTGCAAATGTTACACCATTGTTCAAAAAAGAGTGTAAGGATAAACCCAGCAACTACAGGCCAGTCAGTTTAACCTCGGTAGTAGGGAAGCTTTTAGAAACAGTAATCAGGGACAAAATTAACAGTCACTTGGATAGGTGTGAATTAATTAAGGAAAGCCAGCATGGATTTGTTAAAGGCAAATTGTGTTTAACCAACTTGATCGAGTTTTTTGATGAAGTAACAGAGAGGGTTGATGTGGTATACAGGAAACTTTGTGCTATCCGGCACCGACGGGACCGAGCTGCTGTCGTTCCCTCAAAACTGCCGGACACTCCAGAGTTAATGTTGAAAGATACGGAGATTCTCATCTCCATATCTGACAACAAACACTGTTGCTTAGCAACAGCTTCTAAACAGTTGGGTGCAGCTGCAAGCGTCTGTAGCTAAAGCTGTTGCTATAGCTACAGACCTTGCAGTGCTTGACTGGGGAAAAAAAAGCAAAGAAAAGAAACAAAAAGAATAAAAAACGGCTCCTGATTTTTGCCGGTGGCTCCAGCTTGCCGGATGGTTTGCCTCCGGATAAATCAAAGTTTCCTGTACATGGATTTCCAAAAGGTGTTCAGCAAAGTTGAAGCCCATGGAATAAAAGAGACAGTGGCAGCATGGATATGAAATTGGCTAAGTGACAGGAAACAGAGAGTAGTGGTGAACGGTTGTTTTTTGGACTGGAGGAAGGTATACAGTGATGTTCCCCAGGGGTCGGTTCTAGGAACACTGCTTTTTTTGATATATATTGACTTGGACGTGGGTGTACAGGGCACAATTTCAAAATTTGCAGATGACACAAAACTTGGAAGAATAGTGAACAGTGAGAAGGAGAGTGATAGGCTTCAGGAAGACATAGACAGGCTGGTGAAATGGGCGGACACGTGACAGATGAAATTTAACATAGAAAAGTGTGAAGTGATACATTTTGGTAGAAAGAATGGGGAGAGGCAATATAAATTAAATGGTACAATTCTAAAGGGGGTGCATGAACAGAGAGACCTAGGGGTATATGTGCACAAATCATTGAAGGTGGCAGGGCAGGTTGAGACAGCAGTTTAAAAAAAGCATATGGGATCCTGAGCTTTATAAATAGAGGCATAGAGTACAAAAGTGTAGAAATTATGATGAACCTGTATAAAACACTGGTTACGTTGATAGACTGGAGAAGCTGGGGTTGTTCTCCTTGGAGCAGGGAAGATTGAGAGGAGATTTGGTAGAGGTGTTCAAAATCATGAGGGGTCTGAACAGAGTAGATAGAGGGAAACTGTTCCCATTGGCAGAAGGGTCGAGAACCAGAGGACACAGATTTAAGGTGATTGGCAAAAGAACCAAAGGCGACATAAGAAAAAACTTTTTTATGCAGTGGGTGGTTAAGATCTGGAATGTACTGCCTGAAAGGGTGGTGGAGGCAGACTCAATCTTATCTTTCAAAAGGGAGTTGGATAAGTATCTGAAGGAAAACATTTTGCAGTTACGGGGAAAGGACGGGGGAGTGGGACTAGCCGAGAGTCGACATGGGCTCAACGGCCTTCTTCCGTCCTGTAACCATTCTATGATTCTAAAATGGCAGGATAAGTTGAGAAGACTGTAAAAAGGCATACAGGATCCTTAGCTTTATAAATAGAGGGAAAAGCAAGGAAATTATGCTACACCTTTATAAAACACTGGTTAGGCCCCAGCTGGGGTATTGTGTCCAATTCTGCACACCATACTTTAGGAAGGATGTCAAGGCCTTGGAGAGGGTGCAGAGGAGATTTACTAGAATAGTACCAGGGATGAGGGACTTCAGTTACATGGAGAGACTGGGGTTGCCTTAATTTCTCCTTATGTGGCTCGGTGTCAAATTTTATGGCCCAGAAATTCGGGTCGGAGGCTTCCCGTGGGTGCAAGCCTCCGACCTGCACTTACCTAGCGCGCCGGCCATTGAGCTGTGGGCCTGTGTGGAATTCCGATCCTGGGCCTCCTCCAACTGCCGGCGCGCAGTGCTTGCATACCCCAGGGGTGCAGTTAGTTCGATGCGTCCCCTGGGATCACGTGGGCCATGGAGAGCCAATGGTAGCAGGGAATGCTTCATTCATAAGTTTGACAGGAAGAGCTGTCAAAACTATAAATACTATAAGCCCCAAAACATCACTAAATTTTATTAAAAGTAAATTTAAAAAGAAATCGCATTTTTAAAATAACTATAAATGACATAAAATAACTATGTTAAACAATAATTTACATTTTTGAAAAAATTAATTACATTTTCTAACAGGGCTAAAAATAAACTTACCTTTCTTTAAAGTATTTAAAAATAATAAACCTGTGGAAAAAATGTTTTAATTAATTCACCACCGACCTTGTTAAAAGCAGGCCTTGCGACTGCTTTTTACATGTCTAACTTCTGGAGACTTACCTTCCCAGAGAAACCTGGAAAAAAAACGTAAGTTCAATGCGCACGCGCTGCCTCTCCCGCGCACATGTTCCACCTCTTAACCCCTTCTTCCAGGGGAACGGAAGTGCCGGTTTCCCGCGCATGCACAAAACCGGCACTTTTATTGGGCCTACGCATGAGTACCCCGTGCGTACTCGCGCGTTGGGACCCGAATTTCTGGGCCATAGTCTTACAATACTCCTGTGCAGCACCTTGGGACTTTTACTACGTTAAAGGCACTATATAAATACAAGTTCTCCTGCCTTCCATCCTATCACAGACCTTCCCTTTTGTTCTTTCATCCCTTCCCCCATTTCCCAGCCCCTAAACTTGCTTTAAAATCTGTTCCATTTCCTGCTTTTTTCCAGTTCTGACGAAAGGTCTTCGACCTGAAACGTTAACTCTATTTCTCTCTCCACGGATGCTGCCTGGCCTGCTGAGTTTTTCCAGCGTTTTCTGTTGTTATTTCAGATTTCCAGCATCCGCAGTATTTTGCTATTGTATTGTTGTTGTTCTCAGAGCAGAGACGGTTAAGGGGAGATTTAATAGATCTTGAATTGTTTTGATAGAGTAAATAAGGAGAAACTGTTTCCAGTGGCAGAAGGGTCGGTAACCAGAGGACACAGATTTAAGGTGATTGGCAAAAGAACCAGAAGCGACATGCGGAATTTTTTTATTCCCAGAGATTTTATGATCTGGAACGTACTGCCTGAAAAAGTGGTGGAAGCAGATTCAATAATAACTTTCAAAAGGGATTTGGATAAATACTTGAAGGGGAAAAATTCACAGGGCTATGGGGAAAGAGCAGGGGAGTGGGACTAATTGCATAGCTCTTTCAAAGAGCTGGCACTGGCACGATGGGCCGAATGGCCTCCTTCTGTGCTGTATCATTCTGTGATTCTAGCTTTAAATGCTCAAACTGCAGTTTCACAGCAGTGAAAGTGAGTCCCACATTGCAGAATTACATTTTTCGGTGTGACCTTTTATCTTCCCGGTCTTGCCCAGCTGTAGAGCTCAGTACAGCAGTGATGCCAATTTTTAGGGCGATAATTGACCGGAAATGCAAGGAAATCTCAGGGACACTTGATCACACAGCCCTGCTTTATTTAAATGTGGTGGAGCACGCTTCCAGCTGTGGATCTGGGTCACTTTTAGGAGCAGAACTTTAAGGGTGGGCCTCTCTGCCCCATTTAACTTGTCACATTGCCTTCACACCACCCAACAACAGGCGATATTTTTAAGGAATATCCAGGCCACGGTGTTTGCTATGCTATTTTGCTATATAAAGTTGATTTCCCCAGGCATTGTGCATTGGGACTCGAGAACAAGTACAGTATTCAGGTCAAGGAGGGTTAGAGGGAAGGGAGTGGAGAACAAGAAGGGAGAATATGGGAGAGATGGGGAAACGGGAGAGAAGGGGCAGAGGAAAGGAAGGGAAGGGTTAAAGAAAAGAAGGGAGGGAGGCGGACTGGGGAGAGGACAGGTATGTGGCGGGGGATGGAAGAGGAAAGAAGGTGGAGAGGAAGGTGGAATGTCTGAGTGGGGGGGAAAAAGATAGGCAGAGGAAGGGGGATGGAAACACTGTGGATGAGGTAAACAAATGGAGGTAAACTACCTCAGCAAGGGAGGGCTTCCCAGTTTTTCATCTGATTGAGTTAGGGAAGAGTGGGTGCTGGACTGTCCTTCCTTCTACCCTGGTCCTATTTTTCTTCTGGGCAGGATGGGTTTGTGACGATATACATATTTCCTCACCATAGGCCCGAATTTTCTCTTACTGGGGGGCAGAGGTTGTCGTGGACTCACCTTTGTGTTCCCCAGGCCCCAAATTACTTCTCAGTAAGGAAGTGGTGCATTGACTTTGTGTCACCCCAACTCTCTGGAGATATTTCTCAGTTGGGGGTGGGGGAGAATTATTTTCTGACCTTTACACCCTCTCCTAGGCCCAGAGATTAATTTCACTGGAGTTTGGGAGTTCTAGTCTCCTGGCATTGCAAAATGACGAGCGGAACCGGTTCTGTGACCACCTGACCTCATAAGTCAAACGATAGGAAGGGGAAATGTGTTCACAATGCAATAATCTGCTTCAAATGAGCAGAGTCAGACCAGTAGCATTAAGACAAAATAGGCCTAAGAGGGTGAAGATGGTGATCAGGTGGAGGGAGATGCTTTTCCAGTTTTCAGTAAAGGTGGCGTGAACCAGCTAGCGGTCAAAGGTCAGACACGAGGGGGGAGGGGTGCCTTTTAAGATGTGCCCGGCCAGAAAAATACATTTTCTTGGGGGGAGGGAGGGGGAAGGGGAAGAGAGAACAGGAGAGTACTACTAAAATGGAGAGAGGGGCTCATTGGGGGCAGGGTGGCGAAGGAAACTAAAAACAGGGCTGATAATGGATTCGCATTGATATTATTGTCAAGATTCATTACAGTTCACCTTACATTCTCAATTAGACTCTATACTGCCACCCAATGGATTTGTAATGGAGTGAATGGTGGCACATATGCTGACAGTAAGAGCAAGATTACAGATCCAGTACTTGGTTTGGAGCTAATGCTACTCAGCGAGTCTTTTAGCATTACAAATGCTATTCACAGCAAGATTTTACAGGACTAACAGGTACTGCAGGTAACTATTCACACTTTTAAAATTTCTCCACTTATTTCTCTGCAGCATTGCAGACTAATGGGGTGAAATTGGACTTCACCGTTAGTACGAAGCAGCCGATAGCGAGCCAGCAGCCCTATTTTATACAAGCTAATCGTTTTGTGCGACCGCCGTAGCCCAATTTCATCCCCTTAATTCCTGTCTTGATTGACACTATAGCTAAAGTGGACCCCAAAACAGAGGCTGAGTCTTCAGTCAAGTCTTAAACACCAATCTTTGTTGTCTTTGATGAGTTTCATCCCAGTCACAGCATATTAAGGAATAGGGATGAAAAGAGTCATGTCAAAAGTGCATTAGCGTCAGTTCTCACCAGTGCTGAAGAACTAACTTGAACGTGTCAGAAATTTATAGATACAAGCTCCGATTCTAACTAGGGGTGAGCGTGGAATGGCCAGAAAGCAGCAGGCTCACCCTAGCTCGCTGACGTGAGGCCTGGGCTACTTCAATTTCCGGGCCTCATTTAAATAAGTTAGTCCTGACTCCTGCCTGAACCCAATGTCAATAACATTGTGCCGACAAGTGGAGCACGTGGGCACAGCAGAGGCCGTCACCAATGACCCACTGGAACGATCTCCGGCGAAGGCAAGTCTAGGGGGGGTGAGGTTCTGGAGATGATCACAGGGGTGGGTTGGGAAGCCCAGGGTAGGGTAGACTCTAAGTTTCCTTGTGGGGTCTGGAAGAGCACTCCTGCTCCTCCTGGCCCACAAGGAAATCTTTAAAAAAATAAATATCATTAACCTTGGTACCAAGTTTGCCTGGTGAGGCCGGTGCCAGGGCTCTGACTGATGTCATCGGACCCTGACTTTTGAATCTCACTGAGGCCCTTGCCTAGGGGTGATGAGGGCCTTTCGTGCTGACCAAAATGCGCTTGTTGAAGTGGGACTTAGTGTAAAATCAGGGCAGCGAGTATGATGCTGCCCTGATTTTAATCACCCACACGTCCCAATCTCGTCAGGCACAGGGGTTAAAATCAGGACTTCTGGAAGCTGATGTTCTGGTATGGACTGACTGAGATGGGGGCATGATGCAGCAATGTGGTGGAGTTCAAAAGCTAGGAAATGCTGGGAGGTGAGTTTGTCCCCTTAATTCTTCTTCATGCACAAATTTTCCTCAAATGTTGCCATGGAGATACACCAGTCTGAAACCGAGCATTTTTTAAATAAAATGGGAAGGTAAATCAGAAGGAGAAGTGACTCAAGTATGTCTAGAATAATAGAATCTTACAGCACAGAAGGGGGCCATTCGGCCCATCATGCCTGTGCCAGCTCTTTGAAAGAGCTTTCAAATTTAGTCCCACACCCCATCTTTCCCCCCATAACCCTGCAAATTAGTTCTCTTCAAATATATGTCTAATTGCCTTTTGAAAGTTCCTATGGAATCTGATTCCATCACCTTTTTAGGGAGTGCGTTCCAGATCAACAACCCTCTGTGGAAAAAAAAATTCTCCTCCTCCCCTCTCTCGTTCTTTTGCCAATTATTTTAAATGTATGAGCTCTGATTACCAACCCACTTGCCAGAGGAAACAGTTTCTCCCTATTTGCTCTATCAAAACCCCTCATGATTTTGAATACCTCTATTAGATCTCCCCTTAACCTTCTCTGCTCTAACGAGAACAATCCCACTGTAAAGTCTGTGGGTTGTATAGCGAAGTAATACACAGACTACAAGAGTAACTTAAACAGGACTTTACTATTCGAAGGTCAGGGCGAATCTGCCCAATAAATCCTGACACAGCACTTATATACTGGTGTGGTCACCGTCGGTATTACAGTATACAGCAGCCAAGATAAAGTAGTGCCACACCTAAAATAGTTCTCTTAAAGGTAGAACAGTTACATACACTACAATCCTCCCTTTTTAGCTTACAACATACTTATTCCCCATTAACCATATCATTAGAACATATATACAAATTATGTAAAACAGTTCACAGGTTCAGTCTCTCTGGAGGTCTCCTGACTCTGTCCGGATAACGCCTCGGTGGTGTAGTAGTTTTCGGCGGGGTAGTAGGTTCTTCCGGCAAGGCCGATTCAGCTTGAAGGACAGTGTCAGGATCATCTGATTCCAGTATTACCAGATCGGAGGTAGGTGCTCTGGGTATCTCTGTTTCTACATTAGCCGTGTAAGGTTGTGGAGTAGGTTGGCTCTTTGTGGATGACCCTATGATCTGGTCAACATGGCGCCTTATTATGCTATCACCAATGTCCACTGTATACAGCAGCGGCCCTAGCCTTTTTACAATAGTTCCCGGCTGCCATTTCTCGGTACGGTAGTCCCGGGCCAAAACTTGTTGACCTGTCTGAAAAGATCTAGTTGGCCTTTCATTCATGCCCTGGAATTGCCGGTTCTCTACGTCCCTTCTGACGTTTGGCTTAATCAAATCCAGCCGGCATCTTAGTCTTCTATTGAAAAACATCATGGCGGGAGTTTGATTTGTGACCGCATGTGTTGCATTCCTGTACGCCAACAAGAAGCTATCTACCTTATGTTGTAAGTTGATGTTCTCATTACCCATGGCCTTTATGGCCTTCTTGAAGGTCTGGACAAACCTTTCAGCTAAGCCATTGGTGGCGGGATGGTATGGGGCTGACGTGTAGTGCTTGACCCCATTGCTTTTTAAAAACTTCCTGAATTCTTCGGACACAAATTGTGGTCCATTATCAGAACAGACCTGTTCCGGCAGCCCATTCCTGGCAAACATGGTCCTTAATACTGTGATGGTTTTTTCCGTGGTGGTGGAGGACATCTTTATTACCTCCGGCCACTTGGAGTGTGCATCCACCGCTATTAGAAACATTGAGCCCATAAATGGACCAGCAAAGTCGATGTGTACCCTTTGCCAAGGAGATGAGGGCCACTCCCATGGATGCAGAGGAGCTTGTGGTGGCGCGTTTTGGACCTTCTGGCATCCTAGACAACTCTTGGTTATTTCCTCGATGTCTCCATCAATACCTGGCCACCACACAAACGCTCTTGCTAGGTTCTTCATTTTCACTCCACCCAGATGCCCCTCGTGAAGTTCCTTTAGCACCTTATGCTGAAGTTTGGGTGGGATCACCACTCTCGATCCACACATCAAGGTTCCTCGGCACACTGACAGCTGTTCTTTCCGTTGCGAAAATGCTGGCAGTGTTGGTTCGCCATGTGCTGGCCATCCCTCCACTGTTAGATCGTACACCCGTGCAAGAGTCGGGTCATTTCTTGTTTCATTCTCGATCATCGAATTGGTTACTGGTAGACATTCTACTATGGATGAGTGGAACATTTCTACCGGGTCCATTGTAGCCGCCTCTTCTACTACCGGCAACGGTAGGCGCGATAACCCATCAGCATTTCCATGCTGTTTGGAGCTTTTGTATTCAATGTCATATTGGTGTGCCCCAAGTAACACGGACCACCTCTGTAACCTTTGCGCTGTCATAGTGGAAACGGCCTTGTTAGGGTTGAATATGGACACCAACGGCTGGTGGTCTGTCAGTAATGTGAACTTCTTACCCTGCAGGTAATGATTGAATTTCTTTACTCCCCACACAAGGCTGAGGGCCTCCCTGTCTATCTGAGCGTAATTTCGCTCCGCGGAGGTCAACGATCGGGACGCAAATGCGACTGGCCTTTCCGAGCCATTTGGTAACTTGTGTGAAAGTACTGCTCCAATTCCATAAGGGGAAGCATCACAAGCTAGACGAAGAGGTAACGTTGGGTTGAAATGAGCCAACACTTCCTCAGAGGTAATCAACGCCTTGCTTCTGCGAAAGGCCTTTTTACAGTCCTCGCTCCACTTCCATGGCACTTCTTTCCGTAACAGAGCATTCAGCGGATGTAGCACCGTGGATAAATTTGGCAGAAACTTGTGATAATAATTAATCAACCCCAGAAACGATCTCAACTGTGAAACGTTTTCCGGAGCGGGGGCCTTCACGACAGCTTCTATCTTGTCAGGCGACTTGTGCAGCCCCTCTTGGTCAATGACATGACCGCAGTACGAGATCCGTTTCTGGAAGAACTCACATTTCTGGCGATTAACTCGAAGGCCATATTCCTTCAACCTGGTGAGCACCAGTTTCAAATTTGTGAGGTGTTCCTCCTCGTCTTCTCCCGTAATCAGGATATCGTCCAAGTAACACTGCATGCTTGGAACACCTTGTAAGACCTGCTCCATTGCCCTCTGCCAAATTGCTGGAGCCGAAGCTACTCCAAAAACCAGTCTATTATAACGATACAAGCCTCTGTGTGTGTTGATTGTGAGATACTGGCGCGACTCTTCCTCGACTTCCATTTGTAAGTATGCCTGTGCCAGGTCTATCTTGGTGAAGTGTTGCCCGCCAGACAATGAAGCAAAGATATCCTCAATCCGCGGAAGCGGGTATTGTACCGTGTGCAGCACCGGATTAACTGTGATCTTGAAATCTCCGCAGATGCGGACCTTCCCCAGTCCCCCTGGCTTGTTACTTGATGAAGACTTCATGACGGGAACAATGGGCGTGGCCCACTCACTCCAGTCCACCTTAGGCAGTACCCCTGAACGTTCAAGCTCTTCCAGTTCTGCCTCCACAGCAGGTCGTATCGCGTAAGGTACCGATCTGGCTTTGAAAAATTTTGGGCTTGCATGTTCTGCAATCTTGATTTTTGCTTTAATTCCTCTCAGTGTTCCCAGTCCTTGCTGGAATACCTCTTTAGCTTCATCCAATATTCTGGACAACCGTTCAGGTTTGACCTCTTCCTTCCCGGAATCTACCGTCATTATGTTTAGTGAATGCCAGTCTATCTTTATTTTCCTGATCCACTCCCGTCCCAGAAGTGGTGGACCTCCCTCGGGCAACACATACAAGTCCATCCTTTGGTGATCTTTGTCTTTGTATCTCACCTTGACTTCTATCTTTCCGATGGGGTATACTTTGTGCCCCGTGTATGTCTGCAATACTATCTCCGCATCCCGTAGGGGAATATGTTTGAATAACTTTTTGTAATCATGCTTATTCATGACCGTCACCGCCGATCCGGTGTCCACTTCCATCTTCACTTGGACTTTTGCAATCTGTAGTGTGATCCAGATAGTTTGTCGGTCAGCTTCTTTACTCACATTATGAATCCTCAGACTACCCAGTGCCTTGCTGTTGGAGTCTGAGTCCGAATTCTGTTCATCTGGACTCTTCCCAGTCACCTCATGTACCTTTCTGTACTTCTTCTGCGGTGACTTATTATTGTTGTTCTTCTTTCCTGACCGGCATACCTTAGCTATGTGGCCAAGCTTGCCACATTTCCTACAGTCCTGGTTTTTAACCCAGCATTGGTTCTGGTCGTGTGTTGTCTTCCCACAATGAGAACATTTCGTTGTACCCGAAGTCATTTGATCCACACTGAGTACTGCTGTCTTCCGCTGCATTTCCGCCGTGCCTCTCGCTGCGGCTTCGTGCGATGCTGCAATAAGGACAGCCTTATCAAGTGTAAGATCGTTCTCTTTGAGTAGTCGTTTTTGCGTTCCTTCCTTTGACAATCCACACACGAACTTGTCTCACAATGCCTCTCAGATTTCCTCTAAACTGGCAGTATTTCACTAGTCTACGCAGCTCGACCAAGTACTCCGCGTTGCTTTCCTCTTTTCGTTGCGTTCTCCCGTAAAATTTAGATCGTTCCGCTAACATCAGCGGTGCAGGGTTAAAATGATCCTTCAGGACAGCAACAATATTATCGACGGTTTGATCCGTCGGTTTAGCTGGTGATAGAAGATGCTTCAATAACCCGTATGTCTTCGCGCCCATTGAGTTTAGCAAGGTTATAGCTTTATCATCATCTTCTATTTTATTGGCCTCACAATATATCTCGATACGTTCTACGTACGTGGGCCAATCTTCCACCTCGGCATCGAAGTTGTTGATGTTACCATGCTTAGGCATCTTCACTATCTCTCACTATCTTTCTGCGAAACAACAGGATTTCTCTTTAACTTTTTAACTTTTTCTTTTTTTTTCCAAAAATGGCGGGTTCCCGCGCTTGTCTTCTTCCCCGCCTACTGGCAAAATGGCGGTTTCCCGCGCTTGTCTTCTTCCTCTGGTGGGAGGGGTAAGCTTTGCCCTCGGGCGACGGCCGCTGGTTTACGGGGTTTGTAGCCTGTGCGCCGGCTTCAGTTTATTCTGAAGCGTGCGCTAGAAAAGCCGATCGCGTTCCTTGTCCCCCCCCTTCTTCTTTTCGGCAGGGGCAACCGGCGCTGGGGACAACCAGTTGGCGTCGGACAGATCCAGCTCCTGGTCCTTCACGGCAGCTGCTGCAAGCCGCTGGCCGGAACCTCGCTCGGTCTCTCTCTCGGGCTCTGTCTCTCCCGCTCGCTCTCTCTCGGGCTCTGTCTCTCCCGCTCGCTCTCTCTCGGGCTCTGTCTCTCCCGCTCGCTCTCTCTCGGGCTCTGTCTCTCCCGTTCGCGCGGCTCTCGCTCGGGCTCTGTCTCTCCCGCTCGCGCGGCTCTCAATCGCGCCTCCCAGCCCTCTCGCAGTCCGGTGCTTCCCTCCCCGGCTGCGGCTGAGTTCTCCGCGATTTATTTATTTTTATCTCTTCCCGCGCCTTACGATCCGGTCGCAGCGCTTCGTGGCCTCAGTCACTGTCTGGCCTTTTTCACCCCAATCGCCCTTATCCTCCGTTTATTTGTTTCTATTTTCCCTTTACTCACAGTCACCGTGGCCGACTTGCTTCTCGTGTTGATCGGCTCACTCACCACCGTGGCAGAAGGGACAATCCGTGCCTGTTGCTGATGGAAGACTTCGTGTTTGAAATCTTCCTCCTTTCTTGGTCTGCTGACTCGAGTTTTCACTCAGCAAAACGACGAGGGCGGGTGCCTCTTCTCGACGCTCGTTTACTTCTTCAGAAGTATTGTTGCCGCAGGGTAAGATCGAACTCGTCGCCACTGTAAAGTCTGTGGGTTGTATAGCGAAGTAATACACAGACTACAAGAGTAACTTAAACAGGACTTTACTATTCGAAGGTCAGGGCGAATCTGCCCAATAAATCCTGACACAGCACTTATATACTGGTGTGGTCACCGTCGGTATTACAGTATACAGCAGCCAAGATAAAGTAGTGCCACACCTAAAATAGTTCTCTTAAAGGTGAACGGTTACATACGATAGTTCTCTTAAAGGTAGAACAGTTACATACACTACACCCACCTTCTCCAATCTCTCCACATAACTGAAGTCCCTCATCCTGGTAAACCTCCGCTGCACCCTCTCGAAGGCCTTGACATCCTTCCTAAAGTGTGGTGCCCAGAATTGGACACAATACTCCAGCTGAGGCCTAACCAGAGATTTGTAAAGGTTTATAGAATAGCACAGCACAGAAGGAGGCTATTCTTCGCATCAGGTCTGCGCCGGCTCTTTCAAAGAGCAATCCAGTTAGTCTCATTTCCCCGCTCTTTCCCCATATCCCCGCAACTTTTTCTTCTTCAAGTATTGACCCAATTCCCTTTTGAAGGCTACTATTCAATCTGTATCCACCACCCTATCAAGCAGTGCATGACTTCCTTGCGTTTGTATTCAATGCCCCTATTTACAAAGCCAAGTATCCCATACGCTTTCTTAACTGCCTTATCAACTTGCCCTGCCACCTTCAAGGATTTGTGAATATGCACCCCCAGGTCCCTCTGCTCTTGCACTCACTTCAAAATAGTACCATATAGATTATACTGTCTCTCCATGTTGTTTCTCCCAAAGTGCATCACTTCACACTTATCCGCATTAAATTGCATCTGCCATGTGTCTATCCATTTTACCAGACTATCTATGTCCTCTTGAAGTCTAGTACTATCCTGCTCTCTATTTACTACATTGCCTTGTTTTCTATCATCCGCAAACTTCTAAATTGTACTACCTATATCCAAGTCCAGATAATTTATATATAACAAGAAAAGCAATGGTCTTAATACCAACCCCTGGGGGATCCCACTGCAAACTTCTCTCCCATCAGAAAAACATGTTAACCACTACTCTCTGCCTCCTATCCCTTAGCCAATTACGTACCTAAGTTACCACCGTCCCTTTAATACCATGTGCTTCTATTTTCTAAATAAGTCTGTTGTGAGGTACTTTATCAAATGCCTTTTGAAAGTCCATATATACATCTACTGCACTATCTTCATCAACCTTCTCTGTTACTTCATCAAAGAACTCAATCAGGTTAGTCAGACACAATTTGCCTTGAAGAAATCCATGCTGGCTGTCCTTCATTAACCCATGCTTCTCCAAGTGAGAATTAATTTTAAGAACATAAGAACATAAGAAATAGGAGCAGGAGTAGGCCAATCGGCCCCTCAAGCCTGCTCCGCCATTCAATAAGATCATGGCTGATCTGATCCTAACCGCCAATCTACTATCACTGAACCATCTCCTGAATCTAACAGAATTAGACACACGAAATAGGAGCAGCATCAGGCTACATGGCCCCTGGGCCCGCTCCGCTACCCACAGGGCCATGACCGATCCGAACCTAGACTCCTGTCCAAATTCCTGCCCGTTCCCCATAACCCTTTATTCCCTTTACTTCTAGGAAACTGTCTATTTCTGTTTTAAATTTATGTAATGATGTAGCTTCTACAGCTTTTTGGGGCAGTATATTCCACAAACCTACCACCCTCTGAGTGAAGTAGTTCCTCCTCATCTCAGTTTTGAAAGAGCAGCCCCTTATTCTAAGACTATGCCCCCTAGTTCTAGTTTCACCCATCATCGGGAACATCCTCCCCGCATCCACCCGATCCAACCCCTTCACAATCTTATATGTTTCAATAAGATCGCCTCTCATTCTTCTGAACTCCAATGAGTAGAGTCACAATCTACTCAACCTCTCCTCATATGTCCATCCCCTCATCCCCGGGATTAACCGAGTGAACCTTCTTTGACTTGAGAGCAAGTATGTCTTTTCTTAAGTATGGACACCAAAACTGTATGCAGTATTCCAGGTGCGGTCTCACCAATACCTTGTACAACTGAAGCAATACCTCCCTATTTTTATATTCTATCCCCCTAGCAATGAAAGCCAACATTCCATTGGCCTTCTTAATCACTTGCTGCACCTGCATACTAACCTTTTGAGTTTCGTGCACCAGGACCCCCAGATCCCTTTGTACTTCAGTACTTTCCAGTTTCTTGCCATTAAGATAATAACTTGCTCTACGATTTTTCCTGCCAAAGTGCATAACCTCACACTTTCCAGTATTGTATTCCATCTGCCAAATCTCTGCCCACTTACTTAGCCTGTCTATGTCCCCTTGCAGGTTTTTTATGTCCTCCTCACTCACTACTTTCCCTCCCATCTTAGTATCATCTGCAAACTTTGATATGTTACACTCGGTCCCCTCCTCCAAATCGTTAATATAGATTGTAAAGAGTTGGGGACCCAGCACTGACCCCTGTGGAATTTTGTCCTTGCCAAATGTTTCTAGTACTTTTCCCACCACTGACATTAGACTGATGGGCCTGTAGTTTCCAGGTTTATTCCTCTCCTTTTTTACGTAGAGGTGTAACATTTGCAATCCTCCAGTCCTCTGGCACCACTCCAATATTCAAGGAGGATTGAAAGGTTGTGGTCAGAGCTTCTGCTATCTCCACTCTAGCTTCCCCCAGCAACCTAGGATGCATCCCATCTGGACTGGGTGACTTATTAACTTTCAGTGATGCCAACCTATTTAGCATGCCCTTTTTACCCTATCCAATATCTCTACTCCCCCCTCCTCTACTGCGAGATTAATTTCATCCTCTTCTTTTGTGAAGCCAGATGCAAAGTATTCATTCAGTACTTCAGTTATGCCCCCTGCCTCCACAAGATTATTTCATAGGAACATTTCCTTTTTTGTTCCTAATTGGCCCCACCATTCCTTTAACTATCCTTTAACTTTTTATATGTTTATAAAAGATTTTTGGGTTCCCTTTTATGTTACCTGGTAATCTTTTCTCATACTTTCTCCCTTTGCCCTCCTTGTATCCTTTTTCAGTTTCCCTCTGTTCTTTCTGTATTTTGCCTCGTTTTCGACTGTATTTTGTACTTGACATTTGTCATAAACCTACTTTTTCTGTTTTTTTTAACCTCTATTTCCTTTGTCATCTAGGGAGCTCTAGCTTTGGATGCCCCATCTTTTCTCCTGATGGGAATATGCTTTGTTAGTACCTGAACTATAGAGTCATAGAGTCATAGAGTAATACAGCACGGATAGAGGCCCTTCGGCCCATCGTGTCCATGCCGGCCATCAAGCCCTGTCTAATCTAATCCCATATTCCAGCATTTGGCCCGTAGCCTTGTATGCTATGGCATTTCAAATGCTCATCCAAATGCTTCTTAAATGTTGTGAGGGTTTCTGCCTCCACAACCCTTTCAGGCAGTGAGTTCCAGACTCCAACCACCCTCTGGGTGAAAAAGTTCTTTCTCAAATCCCCTCTAAACCTCCCGCCCTTTACCTTGAATCTATGCCCCCTAGTTATTGACCCCTCTACTAAGGGGAAAAGCTCCTCAGCATCCATCCTATCTATGCCCCTCACAATTTTGTACACCTCAATCTTGCCTTGAAGGCCTGCCATTGCTCATTTACTGTTTTCCTGGCCAATCTTTGTTTCCAGTCCATCTATGCTAGATCCTTTCTCAAATCACTGATATTGGCACTCTAGTGATTGCTTTTGGAACAGCACTGTTTACTGGGAATAGTTCAAACAAGAGATCTAAAAAAAAAGGAAGGAAAAGAATACCTAAAATAAGAGATAGCATCATCTTTAATAAGAAAAATGAAGAGAATGTGCAGAGGTAGTCGCAACTAAAACTCTGGACACACTTTTTGATCCTTTGTCTTCTATGGCCCCTTAAGTAATTACTTTGTACAGAAAAATGTTTTTGGGGGAGAACTTTGGTGTCACCCCGTTTGGGGCGCAATTATCGGCTGGGCGCAAAGTTTTGCACCTGGCGCCAATTATCACCTCTGACTACAAAGTTGGCTTCTATCACCCCTGGAGGTGATTGGAGCGCTAAATCAGGCACTACACACCTCTCTTAAGGTGCTAACGCCGAGGAGTGAGGCGCTACCTCAGAGCGCTGGCGAAGCTCATGTGATGTCAGTCAGCAATGGAACACAGACACACTGGCGCCGGCCAGTTCTTAAAGAGGAGGGTCGATCTTGCTCTCCATCCAAACCCTGCTCATTGCAGCCTTGAATCTCGGCCTGGAGAGACCTGTACATCAAATCTGCTGGAAAGAACAATGGAGAGGCCCAGGGAAAGAGCTTAGAGTGCAGCCCCCATAGCCTCTTCTAAATCGATGCAAGGATGATCAAATCAAAATGAACCTGCAACGTGCTGCTCAGTACCCAAAACTCCTTCACACAGCGTTGAATCTCTCCAGAGGTCTCTCTCACTCAGAATGCGTGGTGCAAAAACATAGCCGACAAAAAAAGGCAGGAAGCAGTCACCTTTAAATAGCGCTCACCCAGTCCCTTTCTGACTGCAAAACGCTCCCCTCAACCTGTCGTTGCTAGCAGCAGGCGGTAAGGCAGGGAGCGCCACTCAATATCCGGTCCAGGGCGCTACACGCTCGACTGACTTCACGATCTGTGGGCGCCGCCGCAAAATGTCTGGTCAATTTTGCGCCTGGACGCTAGTTGCTTAGTGCCCTCAAGGCACTAATGGGAGGCGCAAACCAACCCAATTTTTCCCCCTTTATTTCTTAAGATGTGGTGAAGGTGTGTCAGCTGATGGTTTCCTCCTTCGTATTATGTTCTGCTATTCTCTGTTGGTAAATGAACCTTCATCATTTTAAATAGTCATGCTGAGTTCTGTCAGAAAAATCATAACAATACAGGCATTTTGTTAAGTTGTGCCAAGTTAGTTATTCCTACAAAGTTTTAATCATCAGGGCCATAATTTAAAACTCAAACCAATTTCAACTGAAACTTTTAATCAAAAAACAAGGTTAAGGCCAACTGGTGATTGAAAAATAAAACTTTCAAGTTAACCAAGTCAGCATATAGAACATTTTTATTGTAAAGAGAGATTAAACTACACTAACATTTGTCTTCAGTGACTCAATGTGTAAATGCACCACATGGTGCAATGCAGATCATGATGGCCTCTGTACTGAATTAGCAGATCTCAGCCAAGGTAGCAGAGGGGACACTAGAATTGTCCACACTATCATAGAGCTAGGGAGAAGGAAATAAAATGACCAGGAAAGTTCCAAACTCCTGATTGCTACCCAGTGACTGCTGCTGTATGTACGTC
Organism: Somniosus microcephalus; assembly: GCF_052327205.1. Lineage (NCBI taxonomy): Eukaryota > Metazoa > Chordata > Chondrichthyes > Squaliformes > Somniosidae > Somniosus > Somniosus microcephalus. The sequence goes on along the minus strand of NC_140987.1, from coordinate 96,274,064 downwards.
ACGATCTAGTAAGGATAAGATCACGCTCAACTATGATGACCTTCACAGATGAATCAGCCAATCGTAATCACGTCCAGTCGTAACACAGGTAAGGTACCAGATGACTACTGGTGCCCATAGAACTGTATATCAATGCAAGTTGCTGCTTCAGGAAAAGGGCAATGGGGAATAGATTCTACAAACAACACTGCAAGTTTGGCTTTGGAAACCAAGCCCGAAATGGCCTTCACGGCTTGCGTATTCTTTTAAAACTTTGTGAGGGTTTCCATTACATCATTATTGAATAGATTCTTGTCATGAAATAATAGAATGACGGTAGTTGGATAAGTGTATTATTAATGGAAGTATCAATCACCTTAATGAGGCAGGATGCGAGCCCTGTATTCAAAAAGTATTCAGGTTGGTGGAGACGATAGATGTAAAAGTGCACTTTTACATGACGAACAGGGCTCCCGCTGTCTCAATAACCACTCAAGCAGACATTCCACCTTCTTCATACTGTTAGTGGTAGCTGCTGATTATGCTCAGTGGTACAAGATGACAAAAGTGGATTTAGTACTGGAAGCAGCCTGTAAATTGTAAAACATTGCTACATGTAAAAAGAATACAAAATCAGGTCTGTGGAAGCCATAAAGGTAGTGTTGCTTGGAAAACTTCTCATTCTAAGCAGCAAAATGATTTGCAGCAGCTGGAAGAGAAAAACAAACAATAGGTGGCAGGAGGTACCTTCATATCACATAGGACAGGAAGGGAAGGTCCGATGTGGTTCCACATACAAACTCTGACAGGGACAGGAGTCACTGATTTTACCAGTTCATTGCGTTGCGGAGCTTTTCAGGAACTCGGGTATAAACAAATGCAACAGGCAAGATTTAGGAAAAAAAACTTTTTTTTAAACAAGAAAAACAAATTTTTATTGATTTTACAGACAAGCCACAGCTTATAGAAACACGACAAGAAAAGCTAGCCTGAGTTCAAGTCTGAAATATTAAGAAAAAACTTTCTACACAAGTGTCTTCAGTATATACTAGTTGCTTGTCTACATGTAAGAACACACTATAAGATTTCATATTCTTGTTTACAAAAAGTTCCTGTCATTGTACAGTACACAGTACAAACCTTTCACACGCACACTATTGGTTTGCTTCAACCAATTTATAAAGGTCATGATATATTGAAAGATTTCATAAAACATTTCTCACAAAATCACAGCATGAAATATATATTTACATAATTGAACGTTATTCAAAATCACATCCTCCTCATAGGTGTTTAAATAATTAAAACTATATGCAGCTGTCAATCAAAAAAACTGGAAAAAAACATTACATAATCTCACAATACATTCTCTACAAAAAAATCTGAAAAATTCTTAACTTTTACATTATTACTTCACACAATTCAGATGTAGTTAGACCAATTAAAAAAATCCCCCAATATTTTGGGCCTTTTCTGTGCTTGTGCATCTGAATACTCCAATTTGCCACTTAGTAAGTGAATTCTAAAATGGCACTGAAAAATTCTATTCAAAAGGGACATATACTGAATTGCCAACTAGTCACTCAGTGTTAAAGGCTGTAGTTACAGGAGCCTGTCATTTGCATCCAGTTGCGTTCATGAATTGCCAATATGAAGGAATTTGGCAGCAGGCATTTTGCACAGAATACGCCCTCCCCCAATATGACATCACGACACTCATGAGTGGAGTGTTGACCAGCCCATTGATTCTATTCTTGTTTCTGGAGTAGAATATTGTCATATAAAGGGAAGTTCTATACAGAATGTCTTTCCTCAGCAGCGATAAAACTTATAGCACTGTAATAAGGGGCAATTCAGACACAGTACCTTTCTTTATAAGTGTTGGGACAATAGGGTAGAATATACATCTCCTTTAAATTACTCAATTTTAAAGAACAAAAAATAATGATGTGGAGTCCAAGGAAGCACTGAATCAGTGTTGTTCTGCAGCCTGGGTGCATATGTACAATTTAGGCACAAGATTAACCAGTGTTTTTAAAAGGCACTCACTTTTCTCCTCAAGGTCAATTTATTCAAATAACTCTCATATATTTGGTATATTGGTGCTTTATTTTACATTATCTGTTTTAAAGTCAATCTTTTCTAGCCTTGGAATCCTAACTTGTGTTGGGGTGGGAATGGAGTGTTTGCTGAAGTCAACTGTCTGGTTTTATAAAAGCTTAACTGGAGAAGCTGGTGGGAGAAAGAAGTAAAAAAAAACTGTATGTCCATTCTTGGTAAACAATCTAACTGGGATATAAGCTGGGATTTTAACAACCCTCGCCCATCGAGATCTGTGTGTGGGAGGGGTTTAAAACAGTCTCCAACCCGCCGCGTTCCCAGCAGCTGCAATTTGTATGACAGCGCATCAGGCCATCGACGAGGCTCTTGCTAAAGACAGGCAGGGCATTCAAAAGTTGCGGCCCAATGAGGTTATTGGCACTGTGACGTAATATTAACTTTAAGCCGGGTGAGTCCCGCACTGTCTGCAGCCCGACAACAGTACAACGGCGGGAGGAGCCCACAGGCCAGAAGAGGCCAAAGTAAGTTTAAGAAATTTGCTTCTGCTTTAACTTCTTGTGGGCCAGGAAGAGCAGGAGTGCTCCACCCAGGCCCCTCAAGGAGTCCATGTCCCTTTCAAGTTCCGGCTTTCCCCTGATCATGCTGGAACCCCTGCCCCAGTCATCCCTGATCGCCTCCAGACCTGACTGCTGGGGACTGTTCCCACGGGTCCCCAGCTGCAGCCTCTTGCCGCCATATTACCACTCCCGCTGGACAGCCAGGTAGTGAATCTGGCTGGGTGTTGGGCAGGACTCTGGGAACTTGCATTTAAATGAGGCCCTGCCATCAACACATCCTCAAACTCTCAAGGTGCGCCGCCTGCTACCGGGCTCACCCATACCGCCCCCTAAAAATCAAGGCCATAGAATTAAATTAGGAAAAAAAATTGGAAAATGGTCAGACTGGGCCCTGATAGTATATAGCAAGTTAAATGGGCCAGTTCACTTTCCTGTAATAGTCAATGGGAAGGAAAATCGGGCTGAGTGTGTAACGGGTGGCCAATCCTATATCGCTCGTTTTACGCCCCCTGCTGAAGTTGAAAGTTATGCCCTTCGGCTCTTCAGCCTTGAAAAGATGTACATGAGAGGGGGCCTTATCACCATATAGAAGATAGTAACTGGGATAGAAAAGGTTAATCCAGTGCACTATTTCAAGTTAGAATACAACAAATGTAATCTGGAAATAGAAAAGTTCAGGACTGATGTCAGGATGTTTCTTCAGGCAAAGAGTAATTAATATCTGGAGTGGTCTACTCAGGCAGGGTAATGGAGACAAATAATCTGGAATCATTCGAGAGGTGTTGTGTTGGAGGTTGGGGTGGAGGCATAGGTTTTTATGAAAAAATGAGCTAGGTGGGCTGAATGCTTCCCTCAGAGGTAATTTTCTTTGTGAAAGGCTGTCACCAAAAGCCACCGTCACACACATCCTAGTGGACAGTGACAGAGCAGCATCGACAGAGGCATGGAAACAGATTTCCTGTGCTCTCCCTTAGCTGGGGTAAGTGAGCAGCTCAGGGAGATGACAGAAAAAGAAAAAACATGGGAGGGGAAGGGAAAGAAGGAAAAGAAACATTCTCATGCAAGATTCTGAAACACACTTGCTACAAATTTCTTCATTCGTTAAGCTAGTATCATTTTGCTGTGGTGGCATTCTGAAAAATGTTCTTTAATATTTTTGCCATTATGGAAATGTTCCTTCTTATAAATTAGTGTTTTGTCCTCAAATGAGAATACCCTTGCAACTTTTCATATTTGGGCTATTAAAAACTTAAATTACAAAAAATATATATTTTTGGAACCACTAAGAGACTTTTTTAATATCCAAACCTGAAACAGATATATTGTATAGAATTTTTAATTTTTTTTTTCCATAAACAAACTACATATTCAATGATGACTGGAAACAAATCTAATGAAAAGGTGCCATAAGTGTTTAAACTGCTGCTGAATCTGTATGAGTGTAATTACTAGTTGTAAATTCAATTGGTTCCATGAATCCTCGCAGGAATGTAGTTGCCATGGTAACGTACTTCAATAGGCAAACTAAGATATGCAATTACAGCATGAAACTTCATATCTAGTTTTCAAAAAAACAACTTTTCTAGCAAAGTTCAGAAAATCTATTTGTTCAACAGAGGATAATAAGCAGACTTGACATTGTATTTTGTAAACAGAAAATTGATGTTTTTCTTAAATCCAAAGCCTGTATCTGTAAAAATGTTTCAATACATAACATTTGGGTTCTGAATCTTTGATTAAATCTTCAAAGGATAATTCTGAACACAGAAACTTACTTTACCCATGTCAAAAGCTAATGCTGTGCTGAGTCACAGCAGAGTAGGAAATTGATTCTCTTCCTCCACTGATCCCATTCCCTGTACAGGGAGATCTTACTATCAGCTATCTGAAGGGCAGGCTTGTTAATGGATGGGATATCAGAGGAAAAGTTAATATGTGCCATTTCTGCACATCTCCTATTGGCCGGAAGAGCACCATCAGCAAAAGCTTGAGTACAGGTTAACCACCCTAGTTAATAGTCAGAAAAATGGTACGTATGTGCATGTGACACAGAAAGGGATGAAAACAGAAGGGGGGGAAATTACTGAAGAAATGAAAGCAATGGAGTATTTCTAAATGATGCATTTTAAAAATAAAATTAATTGTAATTATTCCCAAATTAGCTGAACTTTACCAATGACAAGCTGAATCAAAATCTTTGGGTACTTTCATTCGTTGAAATTTAAACAAAGTGATAATTAGTAACATCACAACTGTGTCAGCATGTCAAAATGTTATCACCATTCAGTGCTTCTGTACTCCACATCATGCCATTTGGCAAACAAAAAAGTTTAAGTACACTAATAACTTCTGCAATAAGGCTTAAATGGATTTGTACTCAGTTTATATGTATATATATTTAATAAAGGCTGAAATAATTCACTCTGTAAGTGGCTCTTTGAAATGTGATGGTGTAAGCAGGAAAAAGTGCGAGAAAATTAAAATGCGGTTACCTAACTGGCACCAAAACAAAAACCACTATCTAGCAGCATATAGAAAGGCATGCAGACTGAGAAGCACTTCTACTGCCAAAACACAGAGCTTTCATTGCATACCTTCACATATGAGAACAATTCACTGGACCGTTATCCGTCAGTACTGAAACTCAATATAAAGGTCATGCTTCAATTCCAGTTTTTATACCAGGTAAAATGCCCATTTCTACCAATGTTCAGTGAGTCTATTGATTAAACAGAGCAGTGTGTGTTCTGTTCCACAGAACTACATTTTATTGTCAACACAGGATCTACAGATGAACCCCCCGCCCCTTAACAACCCTCTAAATTGCACATTACGATCCAAATATATCTGCAGCACAACAAACTAATCACTGAAAAAAAGGACAAAGATAAGAAATATATAGAAGGCTTTTCTTAACGATTACAAACACACCAGATACATCATATAAACACATTTTGGTCCAGAACAGTATGCGAATGTTAACATAAAACAGAAATAAGTAATATGAGGTTTGTTATTTTGAAGATTGAAGAGGGCAGAATGTTTATGAAATATGTGCCCCAAATTGGTTTGAATATCATTAAGACTTGGAATCTGTTGAAAAAACAAACCTTTGGAGTTTAGTTTTAAAGCACAGAAAACAGAATCGAGGAGACTCCCCCTCCCAAGGGGCAGCTAAAGCTGCCTAATGATCTTAACATTGTTGGTGCTGATCAGCATCAAAATGAATGATATTGAAAAGAATGAGTATGTTTGCTTAAACCTAATTTAATTAATTTGACAAAACCATTTCAAAACAACCAAATAATGTCTGTTACAATTTTTTGGTTTAGGAATACATCGGCGGTGAAATTCGGCCTGTTTGCGCCGGCCAATAAGGCCAGTTTGGATGAAAAAATGGCGGCCACCTTGCTTCCGCCCACTTCCGGCGCTGAACGCGGCGGCTGCCATTTTGGGAAGGTCGGCAGTGCTGCCGTTGCCTGCGTCGCTCCAGATATGGAAATTAGTCAGATCATGACGTCAATTAGCGTGCAATGCTAAATTGACACATGATCTGGTATTTTGGACGTCGCTGCTCCTTTTAACGCCCTCTCCAGCAGAACGTGCATGCAGCTGTACGATGGACCCCCCCCCCCCCCACCAGTGCTTCTTAAAGGGACACACGTAACTTTCAGGTAAGTTTAGATTTTTGCTTTTGTACTGGTTTCTATACATTTTATTGGAGCAGTGGCTTGGTCTAATACATTTAAACAGCTGTTAAAGTGTGAAGGGAGTGCTGCTGGATATTTGAAGGGCTTTAGCTCGTAAAGGAAGGCTTCTGAGAACACCACTTGCCCCCAGTCCTGAGGGCTGTAGTTGTCGTCCCTCTTGGGCTTCAGCATGACATGGAGATGGAACAGAGGCAGCAAAGGGGACAAGCTGCTCGCAGAGGCAGGAGGAGAAAGAGGAAGAAGCAGAAGAGGAAGCAGGAGAGGAGGAAGCAGAAGAGAAGGAAACGGAAGGAGGCAACCCAGACAGCCCCTTTCTGGCCAAGATAACCGGGATCGAATCATCCACCTGCGGTACCAGTGAACACAACCCCAATTCCCCTTTTGTCCCACACCTTACTGTCCCTCTGTTACTGACCATCACAGCATCCTCTTGGCCACAATGCTGAAATAAAAGTCACCACAATGCAAACTTTCCAATCCAACTTTATCCATATATACATTCAATATTATATCAAAAAATCAACTAATCACTCTTGTGCATTCCCTTATTGAGTGTCTTGTGTGTGCCTTTGCCTATCCTAGTGCTCTTGTGTAGTGCTACCCCAGTGGCTGCAGCATGTCTGGTGGAAGGCCGCTGACTTTCAGTGGGGGGCCCTGCAGGATGGCCTCAAGGAGCTGGTGGCTGGGAGTACGTAATAGAGTGATGGTGTTTCTTGTTCTTCACTTTTCTCTCTCCCTTCTTGTTGTCCCACTGGCTGGACAGGCTGGATTTCTTGGGTGTCTGAAATGAGGAAAGCACAAAGATAGGGTTGCGATGAGGGAAGGGGGAGGAGGGGTAAGCAAAAGGCGCATGTTTACATCATGTGCAGCTGTAAATCAGAAGATATTGTGGGATGAGGGGGAAGTGGGATGTGAGAAGGAGGATAACGTATGAAGATACCGGCATCTTGTATTCTTTCAGCCCCGCCGCTGGCCAAGGATGCAGCCATGCCCCTGCCAAGAATGGCCAGCACTGTCTCCTCCAAGGTGGAGTTAGGAATGTGAGGTGTGCCTTGTGTTTGGTAGAGATTGTTGGTAGGTGAGTAATGCGGGGGGGGGGGGGGGGAAGGGGCATCGTGCATTGGGCAGTGTGTGAGGCTAGTGGTGCAGTTGGTAGATGGCTTTTGAAGCTGCATTGACTGAGCTTGACCAGTCATCTGAAGTCATGAAACTTCTTTGGGCACTGGGGCCGACACTGCTGACAGTGACCGCCTCGGCGATCTGGTCTCACATCCTTCTTCCTGGAGGGCCTCCTGGACCTCTGTCTGTAGAGGATCTCTCTTTTAATGTCCACACCTCCACAAAGCTCGAGTGCTTTGTCCGAGACCCTGGGTGCCTTTTCCCTGGCCTGTTGAGCCAGTTGGGTTTGTGCTGAAGCACGTTGACCATTTTTCATCAGCAGAAGGCAGCTCACCTTTAAGAAGTGCTGACTGCCTTTAGGAGACACAGGCTAACTTTAAGTAAAGCTAGCCTTGCTCAAACATTGCGAACTTCGGGCCCCTTCTGAGTGCACAGCCTGTCAGTAACACATTCAGTGCTAGGCTGTGTGCTGCAATCATTATAATTAGCAGGCAGCACAAAGTTGACAAGCTGCCTGCACTCCTTGAATGGGCGCGGGCATATCACACATCGTGGTGCCTGCGTCCGTTTTTCTGCGCTGTGGAATTTCACCCCCAGAGACATTAAACACTTGAGATGCTCAATTGGTTTATCTTGCCTGAAGTTTAACATTTAGATATCTATCTTTTTAATATCTGCAATTAAAAAAAAAAGGCTTAATATCTATTTTTTGGGGGGTGGGTGGGGGGGATGGAGTATTCTTCAAAATTTTTATTTATACCTCAAGAAAGTTTGAAAACACAACTGGCTTCAAAGGAACACTTTTCAGAATCTAGAGTCATGTATTTGCCATCTTATTTAATGGTACGTGTGTGTCTCGCTATCATGGCATTGAAAATTACCTTGTTTGAAAACAAACAGAAATAATTGTGCGTTGCAAGAAGATTTTCCTTTTGTCTTAAATTTTTAAAATGACTAATCATAGAACATGTTTCTCTAAAGCCACAATAAAAAGTTTGATCACCGCCTCCCCCCTAAAAAAACTGCGTATTTTCACAAATTGAGAGTGAAATTTGTGAAAATATCTATAGTACCAGAGGGTTTCCCTATATGTTTAATTGGAGGATCGAGCATTAGCAAACTGCACTTACAACTTTTCAGGATCCATGTTCACAATATGTAGATAATATATTGAGAGTCCCATTAAATTTCAAGCAATTATATGGGATAAAAATGTGTGCACTGCCTTTGTCAATAGATGTTTAGAAATTGTTTTTCTTTAGAATGTGTGCTAAAAAATGAGTCAAGTATTTTGCATTAATTGGTGACTTCTGGATTTTCACAATACCTCAGACACTGTATGCTCTCTGTCTTAAGAATTGGTAAGTGCCACAAGTCCCAATTAAAGTATATACCTACTCATTCCACATAGCTTCATAAGACAAATATACTCATTCTTTGTGTAAGAAAAAGACATAGGTTTCTAACTAAGAATCGTCACTCGAGCTTCCATTCCATAGCTTCCCCTGTGGGTAATAGAAAAACAGCAGGCACACCTTGCTGAACTACAAAAATTAACTCTCTCCATAACTGTTTAAGGCACTGTGTAATAGCCGAGGTACAGTAATCCCTGACGTACATTCCTGAAGTGGCATTTAACTGCCTACCAAGTCTGTTCCTACAGAATTGATGAGTATGTGTGAGGTGTGCCAGCTACAGTACTTTTGGTCTAGTCATCTTGGACAACCACACAGAACACACAGAAAACTCAATGTAAAGCTGCCAAGACTATGCTGAGTGCTACATTCCTTGTGTTCTGTAGTTACACTGAGGAGTTGGCTAATACAGCCACTGGAATCAGTTAAGATACCACAGTACTTACCAGCAATCATGCTAGTTTTAAACAAATTTAAAAATATATATATATATTCAGAATTTTCACAATCAGATTCCCATGCTTGTGTATCAAAATTTCAGTCCAATTCCTCAATGTTGAAGTCAAAATTATTTGAAATCTAAGTCTTTATAGAAAAAACTGACATTGATATTTGTGTCAGCTAATGAAAAAGTCTTGAAGTACTGGCAACAGGTAGTATTGGTCAACCCCTTGTTAAGTCTTATAATAGCAGCTAAAGACACTACAGCAAAACAGATGAGACAGACAAATCGATTCATAATGAATGATTCCTGTCTGTCCTAACATTATTCACAGGTACACTGGACTTCAATGAAACAGTATACTTTTTGTTGGTCTAGCAAGACCCAATTTAGAAAGTATAATCATAATTGAAACAAATGCAACATATTTTACCACATACTGCAGCCTTGATTATTAACACTTTTTCCCAAAAACCTTTTTATTAAACTAATCTAGTTACTAAATATGGCTGCACTACTATGCAAATCAGTAGCATTCAAAACATTGATGTTTCAAAGGGAACTCCACTGAACCTTCTGCAAAGGTAGGAGGTTGTTTAAAAGAATTGAATAGATTTCGATTTTTGACGAGCTTTAAATACAGTACAATTTTAGGAGACCAGTAACAATAAACACTGCCTCCCGTCTCAAGCTTTCAACTTCAACCATCAAGCTACATTCCAAAACTGCATCATTCAACAGCAGAAGTGTGGCCCATTAATTTGAAAGAAAAAAATTAGACTCTTCTGTGTGTAACAGTCAAATATTTGTGGTCAAAGCTTAGAGCACATCAATATGCTGAAATAAACTGCTTCATGGTTAGAATCCAGTAGAACAGCCCAATTTCTTGTTCAGATCAGTGACTATGACAAATAGCAGAAAGGTGTTTTTCTGCATGCAACTTTTGAAATGGAGGGAACTTTCAATTTTGTGAAAAATTGTGTTCAACATAAAACCAGCTCCTGGAAAAACATGGACAAAAAGAAATTGGAAATAATGAGGATTTTAGGTGCTCTGGTCATAAATTAATAGAATGTAATTGTACTAATCTTTGAGGTAACAGCGAGATTACTAGAAATCTGAGGCATTAATGGTGGCGAGGCACAAGAATTGTTGCTTAAGCAAACACTTTGGTCAAGAATACTGTTGTTGATTACCATGCCACACCTCCAACCCAAAATCTAACCAATATTAATTTATTACTAGGTTTGACTTAAGTTTTAAATGCACATTATGCTTGAAAAATGGAACCACCTAAATGTATAAGTAGTGATAAGTACAGTTTTATCCTATCGTAACTTTTCTAAGTGTATTCAAACAAAGCGGCAGAAATATCACTCCTGGATCCCATTGAAACAGAATCAAACCAAAACAAAGATAAAACTAGCAGTGAGATAACAGGATATGGTTGAATTCTAGCCCTGACCTTTAGGTACTTCTGCTGTTAAGTGAGCAAATCCTATCCTGAAGTATGTATAAGAATATATTTTCAATCAAAAACTGAACTAAACAAAACAACTTATACTGTTAGAAGTTCATCATAATTACATTTGCCATGACTACAGAGAATCCCCTTTAGTCAACATGATCAATATGGGACTAAAAAATCCTATATACACCCAGTTAGTGTATGAGAGTAACAGTCAGCATAGCAGGATGTGTCATCTCAATAGCTGAAGCCACAATACAGTCAGACTTCAGGCTTTTTGTAAAGAAAAGAGGGATAATCAATGAATGCTCATGTTATTGTTTAGACTGCCGTATACGTGCTTCCGGCAGTGCTGCAGTGCCTGGCGCTAGCCACACTTGTGATGATTTGATCAGCATGAAGTGGGATCAGAGGGTCCTGCTGCATGCTGCTGTTGAGGGGTGACGCAACACAGACACCTTGTAGCGTCTGGTTCAGGTCGATTTTTTCTCTTTTGAACGGTGGTTCTCCAGAATCTTCCAATTCATCATCCATTTCGCTGTCAACTTCACTTCCTTCATCTTCAGAGGGAAAGAAAAAATACAAAGTACTTAGTATATGCATTGTAATACAAGGACACTACTGCTCAAGCATGTTACATTGGATAACACAGATTCTGGAGTTCGAAGTATCCTTCCTAGAACACAGAATCTGGAATTGGAAGTAGGTTACATAAAGGTTAAAAGACAGTTTGAATTTGAGAAAGTGTTACACACAAGACAAGGCACGGTCTGGAATTATGTAAAGAATAGTACAGAATTTGGAGTTGAAAAGCTGTTATAACAGTCAAATTCTATTATTCATCATTGCCGTCTGAACACCAAAATAGATTAAGTCCTTGATAATACATTCCAACCTACGTTAACCTGCAACACTGTCAGCTTGGTTCAGTTGATAGCACTCGGCTGTCAGGCAGGTGTGGTTCAAGCCCCATTCCAGGACTTGAGCACGTAATCTAGGATGACTTAAGTGCTATATCGAGGGAATGCTGTATTGTAAGGGGTGCCATCCTTTGATTAAGACATTAAACCAAGCTCTTGCCTGCCCATTTCAGTGGCTCAGGTGGACATTACAGGCCCCATGGCACTTTTTGAAAAAGAGCAAATGCTCTGGGGCAACATTCTTCCAACACCACCAAATGTAGAACAATGGGGATTTATCTCATTGATGCTTGTGGAACCTTGCTGATGCAAAATGGTAGCCATGTTTACCCACATAACAAAAGTAACTGCACAATATAATTCATTCTACATCAAGTGCTTGGGGGCATTTGAGAGACTTGAGGCAAGTTCTTTCTTTTGACACAGTATACAAAGTTGAAGTTCATCATGGTTGGTTTTATTCCATTTGGCCAAAGTTTTTTGCCAGTAGCAAGTGCCATGGTAGCAGTAACAACCATCAGTGCAACTGAATCTCGCAATTTGAAGTGCTAATGTATCACATTAAAGGCACACAGATTATTATGTGTGCATTTGGAACTTTTATCATTCTGTTCCCCCTCTCTCCCTTTTTTGTCTTTAGTCACATTTCCCCCTCTTGCCTCCTACAGTTTGCTCATGCAGCCCATGATCCTCTCTTTCATTCCTGCTCTCCCAAGATGAAACTGGTAGGATAACTCTCAACTACTAATGGTGGTCACTATCAACAACTAGTATTTGTACAGATCATTATCAATGAAAGTGCTCTATACGTTAATTATAAATGATCAATCTTTCAGCTTCTCAAAGGTCATTATTACAAAACCACATGTTCTGCAATGGAATGGTTATTTTCTGTAACTTTTCAATTCTGCACACGTAAAAGTCTTATAAACATCTAAATAGTAAAAGGGTAGTCAAAGGAAGGGTGGTGCCGATTTAAGGGGCTGCGCGGCCCATTCAAAATACACGCAAGCACGGTTTATCTATTTAAAAGCTGGCAAGCCAGCTGCGTGGGACCTTCAGACAGCTATGCGGCCGCACAGCTTAAAGAGAACATTGGTTCCTCAGTTTTCCCTCTTCACTGCCCTCGGAAATAAACTAGGGCAAGTAGAGTGTGTTTCAGTGGGACAACATTTGGATAGTAGTGATCATATAATTAGGTTTAAAGTAGTTGTGGAAAGGGACAAAGAAAATCAAAGGTGAAAATACCCAAATGGAAGAGTTCCAATTTCAGTGATTTGAAAAGGGATCTAGCATAGGTGGACTGGAAAAAAAGATTGGCCAAGAAAACATTAAATGAGCAATGGCAGGCCTTTAAGGCAAAGGTAGTTTGGGTACACACCATACATATTCCCATAAGGAGGAAAGATGGGGCAGCCAAAGCTAGAGCTCCCTGGATGACAAAGTAAAAATAGGTTAAAATAAAACAGAAAAAGGAGGTTTATGACAAATGTCAGGTACAGAATACAATTGAAAACCAGGCAGAATACAGAGTGTGCAGGGTGAAATTGAAAAAGGATATAAGAAGGGCAAAGAGATAGTATGAGAAAAGATTAGCAGGTAACAAAAGGGAACCCAAATATATTTTATAAACTTACAAAAAGTAAAGGATAGTTAAAGGAATGGTGGGGCTGATTAGGGACAAAAATGGAAATCTTCTTGTGGAGGCAGAGGGCACGACTGAGGCTTGTAGAGGTTACAGAGATAGGGAAGGGCAAGGCCATAGTGGGATTTGAAAACCAGGATGAGGATCTTAAAATTGAGGCCTTGTTGAACCGGGAGCCAGTATAGGTCAACACGCATAGGGGTGATGGGTGAATGAGACTTGGTGCGAGTTAAGATAAAGTTTATCTAGGGTGGAAGTTGGGAGGCTAGCCAGGAGAGGGCTTCAGCAGCAGATGAGCTAAGGCAGGGTTGGAGTCAGGCGATGTATGGAGGTGGAAGTAGGCAGTCTTCGTGATGGAGCGGATATGTGGTCAAGAAGCTCATTTCGGGGTCAAACATAACACCAAGGTTGCGAATGGTCAGGCTTAGCTTCAGACAGTTGCTAGGGAGAGGGATGGAAATGGTGGTCAGGGAATGGAGTTTGTGGCAGGGACCAAAGACACTGGCTTCAGTCTTCCCAATATTTAGTTGGAGGAAATTTCTGCTCATCCAATACTGGATGTCGGACAAGCACTGTGAAAAATTAGACACAGTGGAAGGGTCAAGAGAGGTGGCGGTGACATGGAGCCAAGTGTCATCAGCATACATGTGGAACTTGATGTGTTTTCGGATGATGTCGTTGAGGGGCAGCATGTAGATGAGAAATAGAAAGGGGCCAAAGATAGATCCTTGGGGGTCTCCAGAGGTGGGAAGAGAAGCCATTGGAAGTGATTCTCTGGCTATGATTAGATAGATAAGAATGGAACCAGGCAAGGGCAGTTCCACCCAGCTGGACGACAGAGGAAAGGCGTTTGAGGAGGATGGCGTGATCAACTGTGTCGAAGGCTGCAAATAGGTCGAGAAGGATGAGGAGGGATAGTTTGCCATGGTCACAGTCAAATAAAATGTCATTTGTGACTTTGATAACACCCGTTTCAGTACTGTGGCGGGGGCGGAAACCTGATTGGAGGGATTCAAACATGGAATTGCGGGAAAGATGGGCACGGATTTGGGAGGTGACGACACGTTCAAGAACTTTGGAGAGGAAAGGGAGGTTGGAGGAGAGAAGCGATGACAACAGATTTGATGGGGAGGGGGACAGTACCTGAGGAGAGGGAACCATTAACAACATCAGCGAACATGGAGGCCAGGAAGGGAAGTTGGGCGGTCAACAGTTTGGTGGGAATAGGGTCGAGGGAGCAGGAGGTGGGTCTCATGGACAAGATGAGCTCAGAAAAAGCACGGCAGGAAATGGGATAGAATTTAGAGAAAGATGTGAGTTCAGGGCTAGGGCAGCAGGGAACATTAGGGGAAGTTTGGTCCAGTGGACTAGGGGAAGGGAAGGAAGCGTTAGAGGCAACAACACCAACAACTTGTATTTATATAGCGCATTTAATGTTGTTAAACTTCCCAAGGCACTTCATAGGAGCGTTATAAAACAAAATTTGACACCGAGCTACATTAGGAGATATTAGGGCTGATGATCAAAAACCTGGTCAAAGACGCAGATTTTAAGGAGCGTCTTAAAGAAGGAAAAAGAGGTAGATCGGCGTAGAGGTTTAGGGAGGGAATTCCAGAGCTTAGGGCCTTGAAAGCTGAAGGCACAGCCACCAATAGTTGAGTGATTAAAATCGGGGATGCTCAAGGCCAGAATTAGAGGAGTGCAAATATCTCGGAGGGTTGTGGGGCTGCAGGAAATTACAGAGATAGGGAGGGGCAAGGCCATGGAGGGATTTTAAAACAAGGATGAGAATTTTAAAATCGAGGCATTGCTTTACCACAGCTTAACTTAAGGCAGCTCAACGGATGGTCTCGATCTTTGTGACAAAAAAGTCCATGAGCTCCTCACACTTGTTGGTGGAGGTGAGGGTGGAGGAAACATGGGAGGGTGGTTTAAGAAGATGTTTTGTGGTAGAGAAGAGAAGCTGGGGGTTATCTTTGCATTCCAGGATGTTCTTTGAATAGTGAGCTGTTTTAGCAATGAAGAGCAGGACCTGATAGTGCTTTATGTGGTTCAACCAGATCTGGTTAAACCAGTTGTCTGCCATAGATGTTCAAATCTGCGTCCCATGGATTTAAGGGAAAGGAGATGAGGGATATACTGGGGGAACGACTAGGGTGAGAGTAATGGTTTTAATGGGACAACGGCATCAAAGGTGGAGGAGAGTGTGATTTAGCAGATTGGTAGCTGCAGTGATGTGACGATGGATGGAGCCCCAAAGTCTAGATAGGTGGGAATTTGAAAGTTCAGTGGTAAGTGACTTGAGGGAGAGTTTTTTCAAGGGGTGGACACAGTAAGAAGTGGAGTTGGGAGGGGGAAAGGGGATGTGGGTGGAGAGTGATACAAGGAAATGATTAGAGATTCCCTTATCTGTGATAGTCACGATGGGAATAGCGAGGTCACGTGAGATGTCGAGATTGAGGGGGCGTCTGTGAATATGGGTAGAAGAGTTTATATGGAGGGAGAGATTTAGGGAAGAAAGGAGGGCAGTGAACTCGGAGGAGAGAGAGCAAGAAGAGGCTGACAGAGGAAAGCAGATAATATCTCAGTGACAAACTTGGCGTGATAGTTGGGTGGGCGGTACAGAACAAGGATTTTAAATAAGAGGCCTGAGGGGTGGAACAAGGTGAGATGCTCAAAGGAGGAGAAGTCACCAAAGGAGTAGAGAGACAGACCAAGATTTAGAGATAGGGGCTATACCACCACCAAGGCGGTTTGAGCGGGGCAAGTGGTGGAAGGTATAGCCAGGCAGGGAAGCACAGAATAATGGTAAAAAGTTGAAATTAAAGGCTCTTTATCTGAATGCAGGTAGCATTTGTAACAAGATAGATGAATTTGTGGCACAAATAGAGATAAATGGGTTTGATCTAATAGCCATTATAGAGACGTGGTTGCAAGGTGACCAAGGTTGGGAACTAAATATTCCAGAGTAGTTGACGTTTTGAAGAGACAGGCAGAATGGAAAAGTAGGGGCGGTAGCCCTGATAATAAAGGATGACATAAGGACAGTAGTGAGAAAGGAACTTGGCTAGGAAGATCAGGATGTAGAATCAGTATGGGTGGAGATAAGAAATAACAAGGGGCAGAAAACACTGGTGGGAGCAATTTATATGCCCCCTAACAGTAGCTATACCGTTGGACAGAGTATTAATCAACAAATAATAGAAGCTTGTAACAAAGGTAATGCAATAATTGTGGGGGGGCATTAATCTTCATATAGACTGGGCAAATCAAATTGACAAAGGTAGTCTGGAGAACGAGTTCATGGAATGCATTCGAGACAGTTTCCTAGAACAATACGTCATGAAACCAACCAGGGAACAGGCTATTTTAGATCTTGTATTGTGTAATCAGATAGGGTTAATCATTAATCTCATAGTAAAGGATCCTCTGGGGAAGAGTGATCGTAAGTATTTCACTCTCAAACCCAATGTGAAATCCTAAATCCGAAACTAGAGTCTTAAACTTAAATAAAGCCAATTACATAGGTATGAGGGGCGAGCTGGCTAAGGTAGATTGGGAAATTAGATTCAAAGGTATGACGGTAGATAAGCAGTGGCAAACATTTAAAGAAATATTCCAAAATTCTCAACGAATATATCTTCCATTGAGAAATAAAAACTCCACGGGAATAGTGATCCATTCGTGGCTAACTAAAGAAGTTAAGGATAGTATTAGATTAAAAGAAAAGGCTTATAATGTTGCGAAGAATAGTAGTAAGCCTAAGGATTGGGAAAGCTTTAGAAACCAACAAAGGATGACCAAAAAATTGATGAAAAGGGAGAAACTACAATGAGAGTAAATTAGCAAGAAATATAAAAACAGATTGTAAGAGCTTCTACAAGTATGTAAAAAGGAAGAGAGTAGCAAAAGTGTAGGTCCCTTAGAGGCTGAGACAGGAGAAATTATTATGGGGAATAAGGAAATAGCAGAGAATTAAAAATATATATATTTTGTATCTGTCTTCACAGTAGAAGACACAAAATGCATACTAAAAATAGTGGGGAACCAAAGGGCTAATGAGAGTGAGGAACTTAAAGTCATTAAGATCAGTAGAGAAAAAGTACTTGAGAAACTGAAGGGACTAAAAGCCAACAAATACCCATGACCTGATGGCCTACATCCTTGGGTTCTAAAAAGAGATGTCTACAGAGATAGTGGATCAATTATTTGTGATCTTCCAAAATTCCCTAGTCCAAAATTCCCTAGATTCTAGAACAGTCCCAGTGGATAGGAAGGTAGAAAATGTAACCCCACTATTCAAGAAAGGAGGGAGAGAGAAAACAGGGGACTACAGGCCAGTTAGCCTGATATCAGTTGTCGGGAAAATGCTGGAATCCATTATTAAGGAAGTGGTAACAGGGCATTTAGAAAATTATAATGTGATTAGGCAGAGTCAATATGGTTTTATGAAAGGGAAATCGTGTTTAACAAATTTAGTACAGTATTAACACAGAAACATAGAAGATAGGAGCAGGAGTAGGCCATTTGACCCTCAAGCCTGCTCCACCATTTAATGAGATCATGGCTGATCATCCAAATTCAGTACCCTGTCCCTGCTTTCTTCCCCACATCCCTTGATCCCTTTAGCCTTAAGAAATATATCTAAGGCCTTCTTGAATATATTTAATGAATTGGCCTCAACTGCCTTCTGTGGTAGAGAATTCCACAGGTTCACCACTCTCTGGGTGAAGAAATTCCTCCTCATCTCAGTCCTAAAAGGCTTACCCCTTATCCTTAGCTTGTGACCCCTGGTTCTGGACTTGCCCGCCATCAGGAACATCCTTCCTGCATCGAGTCTGTCTAGTCCTGTTAGAATTTTATAAGTTTCAATGAGATCCCCCCTCATTCTTCTAAACTCTAGCGAATATAAGCCCAATCGACACAATCTCTCTTCATATGTCATTCCTGCCATCCCAGGTATCAGTCTGGTGAATCTTTGCTGCATTCCCTCCATGGCAAGAACATCCTTCCTCAGATAAGGCGACCAAAACTGCACACAATGCTCAAGGTGTGGTCTCACCAAGGCCCTGTACAACTGCAGCAAGACATCCTTGCTCCTGTACTCGAATCCTCTCGCTATGAAGGCCAATATACCATTTGCCTTCTTAACCGCCTGCTGCACCTGCATGCTTACCTTCAGCGACTGGTGCACAAGGACACCCAGATCTTGTTGTACTTCCCCTTTTCCCAATCTATTGCCGTTCAGATAATAATCTGCCTTCCTGTTTTTGCCACCAAAGTGGATAACCTCGCATTTATCCACATTATACTGCATCTGCCCAATCTCCCAACCTGTCCAAATCATACTGGAGTTTCTCTGCATTCTCCTCACAGCACACACGCCCACCCAGCTTTGTGTCGTCTGCAAACTTGGAGATATTACATCTAGTCCCTCGTCTAGATCATTAATATATATTGTGAATAGCTGGGGTCCTAGCACCGATCCCTGCGGTACCCCACTAGTCACTGCCTGCCACTCGGAAAAAGACGCTTTTATTCCAACTTTTTGCTTCCTTTCTGCCAACCAGTTCTCTATCCAAGTCAGTACCTTGCCCCCAATCCCATGTGCTTTAACTTTGCACGCTAATCTCTTATGCGGGACCTTATCGAAAGCCTTCTGAAAGTCCAAATACACCACAGGTTCTCCCTTATCTATTCAACCAGTTACATCCTCAAAAAATTCCAGTAGATTAGTCAAGCATGATTCACCTTTTGTAAATCCATATTGACTTTGTCTGATCCTGTCACTGTTTTCCATGTGCTCTGCTATTACATCTTTTATAATGGACTCTAGCATTTTCTCCACTACCAATGTCAGGCTTACCGGTCTATAATTCCCCGTTTTCTCTCTACCACCTTTTTAAAATAGTGGGGTTACTTTAACTACCCTCCAATCCATGGGAACTGTTCCAGAGTCTATAGAATTTTGGAAGATGACCAGCAATGCATCTACTATTTCTAGGGCCACTTTCTTAAGTACCCTAGGATGTAGATGATCAGGCCCATGGGATTTATTGGCCTTCAATCCCGTCAAATTCCCTAACACCATTTCCCTACAAATACTGATTTAATTCAGTTCCTCCCTCTCATTAGATCCTATGTTCCCCGACATCTCTGGGAGGTTATTTGTGTCCTCCTTTGTGAAGACAGAACCAATGTATGTATTTAATTGGTCTGCCATTTCTTTGTTCCCCATTATAAATTCCCCTGATTCTGACTGCAAGGGACCTACGCTTGACTTCACCAATCTTTTTCTCTTCCCATATCCAGAAGCTTTTAGTCAGTTTTTATGTTCCCTGCAAGCTTACTCTCATACTCTATTTTCCCCCTCTTAATTAATCCTTTTGTCCTCCTTTGCTGAATCCTAAACTGCTCCCAATCCTCAGGTTTGCTGCTTTTTCTGGCCAATTTATATGTCCTCTCCTTGGATCTTATGCTATCACTAATTTCCCTTGTTAGCAATGGTTGAGCCACGTTTTTTGTTTTATTTTTATGCCAGACGGATGAACAAATTCTGTAGTTCATCCATGCGATCTTTAAATGTTTGCCATTGCCTATCCACCGTCAACCCTTTAAGTAATGTTCCCCAATCCATCCTAGCCAACTCGCGCCTCATCGTAGTTTCCCTTATTTAAATTCAGGACCCTAGTCTCTGAGTCAACTACTTCACTCTCCATCTTAATGAAGAATTGTATCATATTATGATTGCTCCTCCCTAAGGGGCCTTGCAGAACAAGATTGCTAATTAATCCTTCACAGTTCAGTCACCTTTTTTTGTTTTATTTTTATGCCAAACTGGGATGAACAAATTCTGTAGTTCATCCATTTGGTCTTTGAATGTTTGCCATTGCCTATCCACCGTCAACCCTTTGAGTGACATTCCCCAATCAATCCTACCCAACTCGCTCCTCACTATTGTAGTTTCCTTTATTTAAATTGAGGACCCTAGTCTCTGAGTCAACTACTTCATTCTCCATCTTAATGAAGAATTCGATCATATTATGATCGCTCTGACCCAAGGGGCCTCGTACAACAAGATTGCTAATTAATCCTTTCTCATTACATAATACCCAGTCTAAGATGGCCTGATCTCTGGTTGGTTCCTCGACATATTGGTCCAGGAAACCATCCCGTAAACACTCCAAGAATTCCTCCTCCACAGTATTGTTACTAATTTGGTTAGCCCTATCTATATGTAGATTAAAGTCACCCATGATGACTGCTGTGCCCTTATTGCACACTTCTTTAATTTCCCTTTTAATGCCACCCCCAACCTCCGCCTTACTGTTTGGAGGTCTATATATCACTCCCACTAACGTTTTCTTCCCCTTAGTATTTCTCAATTCTACTCATACAGATTCCACATCATCAGAGCTAATATCCTTCCTTACAATTGTGTTAATCCCTTCTTTAACCAGTAATGCTACCCCACCTCCCTTTCCTTTTTGCCTATCTTTCCTGAATATCGAATACCCCTGGATGTTGAGTTCCCAGCCTTGGCCATCCTTGAGCCACGTTTCCGTAATCCCAACCAAATCATATTCGTTTACCTCTATTCGCACAGCCAATTCATCCACCTTATTACGAATGCTCCTCGCATTAAGACACAAAGCCTTCAGGCTTGTTTTTTTAACGCTCTTAGACCTATTAGAATTATTATTTACTGTGGCCACTTTTGATTTAAACCGCTGATTTCTCTGACTGCCACTTTTGTTTTTCTCCTTCCTATCTTTTGCTTTTATCCTTGTTTCCCTTTCCTCTGTCTCCCTGCTCAGGTTCCCAACCCCTTGCCATTTTAGTTTAAACCCTCCCCCAGAGCACTAGCAAACACTAGGACATCGGTTCCAGCCCTGTCCAGGTGCAGACCATCCGGTTTGAACTGGTCCCACCTCCCCCAGAACCGGTTCCAATGTCCCAGGAACTTGAATCCCTCCCCCTTGCACCATTCTTCTAGCCACGTATTCATCTGAAATATCCTTCTATTTCTACTCTGACTAGCACATGGCACTGGTAGCAATCCTGAGATTACTACCTTTGAGGTCCTATTTTTTAATTTACCTCCTAACTCCCTATATTCCGCTTTTAGGACCTCATCCCGCTTTTTACCTATATCGTTGGTGCCTATATGCACCACGACAGCTGGCTGTTCACCCTCCCCTTCCAAGATGTTCTGCAGCCGCTCTGAGACATCCTTGACCCTTGCACCCAAACATAGAGGGTTAGCATGGAGGTACAACAAGCAGTTAGGAAGGCAAATGGGATGTTGGCCTTTATTGCAAGGAGGTTGGAGTACAAGACTAAGGAAGTCTTGCTACAATTGTTGAGACCATACCTGGAGTACTGTGCACAGTCTTGGTCTCCTTTTCTGAGGAAGGATATACTGTACTTGCCTTAGAGGCGGTGCAATGAAGGTTCACTAGAATGATTTCTGGGTTAAGAGGCTTGTCATATGAGGAGAGATTGAGTAGATTGGGCCTATACACTCTGGAGTTTAGAATAGTGAGAGGTGATCTCATTGAAACATATAGGTTTCTGAGAGGGATTGACAGAGTAGATGCTGAGGGTTCTGACGAAGGGTCATCGACCTGAAACGTTAACTCTGTTTCTCTCCCCACGATGCTGCCTGACCTGCTGAGTGTTTCCAGCATTTTCTGTTGTTGTTTCAGATTTCCAGCATCCGCAGTATTTTGCTGTTGTGTTGTTGTAGATGCTGAGAAGTTGTTTCCCCTGGCTGGAGAGTCTAGAACTAGGGGGCATAGTCTCAGGATAAAGGATCGGCCATTTAAGACTGAGATGAGGAGGAATTTCTTCACTCAGAGGGTTGTGAATCTTTGGAGTTCTCTACCCCAAAGGGCTGTGAATGCTGAATCGTTGAGTATATTCAAGACTGAGATAGATAGATTGTTAGGGATATGGAAATCGGGCGAGAAAGTAGATTTGAGGTCGAAGGTGAGCCATGATCTTATTGAATGGCGAAGCAGGCTCGAGGGGCCGTATGGTTTACTCCTGCTCCTAATTCTTATGTTCTTATGTAAGGGGAAAGTCATCATCACCCTTCAGCCATGTCTCCGTCAAGGCCATGATGTTGATGTGATCATGAACAATAAACTCATGGATGGGCAAGGGCCTTGTTCACAAGTGAACATACATTTTGATGCGGAGAGGGGTGGTGATAGCCTATCCACTGGCAGAGTCCAATGAGTGAATGCAGGGAGCAGTGAGTGGGACGGGAAGGAGGTTTATCCCGCTCCCTTTTTTGAACAGGGGTGTAACATTTCACAAAAGAGGAGGATGAAGTTAATGTCAGAGTAGAAGGTGGGGGGGGGGGGGGGGGAATAGAGATATTAGAATAGAATAAAATTACATAGAAAGGAGGTGTTAAATGGGTTGGCATCACTCAAAGTTAGCAAGTCACCTGGTCCAGATGGGATGCATTCTAGGTTGCTGAAGGAAGCTAGGCTGGCGATAGCTCAAGCTGTGACCACAATCTTTCAATCCTCCTTGGATATGGGAAAGGTGCCAGAGGACTGGAGGATTGCAAATGTTACACCCCTGTTCAAAAAAGGGGAGAGGTCTAAACCTGGTAACTACAGGCTAATCAGTCTAACGTCAGTGGTAGGAAAAATACTAGAGACAATTGCCAAGGACAAAATTAATTCTCACTTGGAGAAGCATGGGTTAATAAAGGACATCCAGCATGGATTTGTTAAAGGCAAATTGCGAAACCCTTCTACAGAACGGGTTTTGACCTGAAACGTTGACTCTGTTTCTCTCTCCACGGATGTTGCCTGGCCTGCTGAGTTTTTCCAGCATTTTCTGTTGTTATTTTGGATTTCCAGCATCCGCAGTATTTTGCTATGGTAACCAGAAGTCATAGTTTTAAAATAATTGGCGGAAAAACTAGAGTGGTTCTTATGACCTGGAACGCACTGAAAGGGTGGTGGAATCAGATTCCATAGGAACTTTTAAAAGGCAATTGAACATGTAGTTGAAGAGGACTAAGTTTCAGGGTTATGGGGAAAAAGCTAGGGTGTGGGGCTAAATTGGAAAGCTCTTTCAAAGAGCCAGTACAGGCACCATGGGCCAAGTGGCCTCCTTCTGTACTGTATCATTCTAGAATTCTATGCCAGTATCCAGTGTATATACACCGTGACAATCATACATTGAAACAAGAAACATTACATGTGCCAAATTCCTGAATGTCTTTGAAAGTGCATCAATAATAAAATTAAATGAACAATTAAGAAAGTCTTAACAGTTAAGAAATTAGGTACTGTAATAGATACATCATGGATCTTTATGAGCTAATGTGCACATCAGGTAATCTAAATCAGCTCTGACAATGATATCGAAGAAACCACTGATACCTACAAGATGAAATAAACAGGACAAACACCGTAGTACTTCGGTTCCTTCACATGCAAGAACGATTGTTACAAATTGTTCATGCTAATGGCACTTGTGAGTTATGAGCATTTCACGCTTGTGAAAGAACTGTAAACCATAGTTGTTAGTCTATTATCATATTTATAATTCCTTTATGTTGTTGTTTTTTGATCTATATATCGATCGTAGAAATTGGGCAGTGCTTTCATGCCTAAAGTTTGTAAAATATGCAACTGATTGTAAATTTTCAAACGGTAACAATTGTGAAGTAGTGACATTTCCCCCCCAAAAAGGCACAAAGTTGACTTTAGCAGTGTGTCATTCAGGAAATATTTATACATCATCTACTTACCTTTATCCATGTTTATTGGAGACATACCACTGAGATCAGTAAACTGCAACACAAACAAGTTACATTTATGAACTGCAAATCTCAGTAAACCTCTTTGTTTTTTGTAACATCTGTACTGAGTGAGCCAGGTGAAAAGAGCCTCACCATTAGAAATCCTATTAAAAAACATGCACTTATTTTTCTTCATTTTTGTTTAGCTTTTAAAATATTTTAAAATTTGCCTAGAATTTTAAATATTTTTGACTATGATTAACAGAAATTCGGTACGACGAACAGGAACTGCACATTATACACACCAGCCCTGAAAATTCACCACCTTTGCAGTGGATTTGGAACATTATTGAGGCGAGTGGGGGCCCATTTATGCTGGTTCTCACTCCCGTTCTTAAAGTGTTGGGGATTTCCTGGGGGAGCAGGGGCAAATGGTTATTGTGTCCTCCTCTTGCAGCCTGTTGTGATTGATGGAGATGGGACTGGTGGAGTGAAGTCAGGTAGCAGGCGTACAGTACTTTGAAGAAGATGAAGTGGGACACACAAAATTGTTTAAGGTCGTAAAGTGAGTGGCTGCTGTAAGGAAAGTGTTTATTGAGCAAGAGAGGTAGGCCTAGAAATTCAGGTGGAGGCCCAAACGGGGCGCCAAGCTCGCCTGGGCACCGGAATTACCGCTGCGATCGGAGCCGTTGCGCCTGCCGGAAATTCAGCTTGAGTGCCCCAAGAGGGACGCGAGGCGCTGCTCGAGGCACCCCGCGTCCCTCTTGAGGCGCTGAAACTGAACATCGCAGCGCAACGTGCCGCAGCGGCGCGCTGCAGTACTGCAGGCCTTCCTCCCCTTCTTAAGGGGGAGGGGCCTGCACCAGCGCGATGACCGATCGCGAGTGCCGGCAAAAGAGCCCAGCACCGAGGAGAAGTGCCGGGCTCTCGGGACACAGCCGGGGGGGCGGAGGATCAGGAGGCCGGGGACGGAGGTGCTGGCAGGCGGCCACCAAAAAAATGGCTGCCCCGCACCTCCACCTTAATTTGCGTCACTACCGCCACAGGTAGGCCCCGTGAACCGGGCGCGATTTGCGAACGGCGTTACAGAGGCGGGTGCTACCAAATATCACGATCGGGGCAGTGGTGGGGCGCTGCGCACACCGATGACGTCATCGGTGGCGGCGCAGCGCTACAGGCTAACGCCGCCATTAGCGCCCCGCTAAATATCGCGGGAGGCGTGGCCAGTGGCGCTAAAGCCACTGAGTGCCCTCTTTAGGCGCTAACTGGTGGCGCAGCTCACCGAATTTCTAGGCTGTAGTCTTTTCCTCCTCAACATTTCTTCTGTTGGAGCTTCCAGCAGTGCTGTACAGCTGGTTTTTAATTCCACAATTTCTAGACCCCACTCCCCAATGGATGCCCCACATGTGCCAATAATTTGATGGTGCCCACTTTACTGTATGCTAATTGCCTGAGCCCAGGAATTCTGATGGGATCAGACATGCAAGTGGTGTAACTTGTCCAGCTCAGTGGGACTGTCGTCACTTGGTTCCACTTTTACCTATACAATCATAACCAGAGCATCTCCAGCAATGGCTTCTCTTCCCGTCTCTGCACTGTTACCTCTGTAGTCCCCCATGGATCTAGCCATGGCTTTCTCCTCTTCCTCAGCTACATGCTGCCCCTTGGTGTCTTTCGTCAGCTTCCATACGACACCCATCTCTACCTCGCCATCACCTGTCTTGAACCAACCCTTCACTGCCTCTTATCTGGTATCATGTCCTGGATGAGCCACAAAATCCTCCCATTAAACTTTGGGAAGACTGAAGCCATCAACTTCAGCCCCGCCCCCAAAGCTCATACTGTTGGCATCGACTCTATTCCCCTCCCAATGCCTCAGGTTGAACCAGATTGTTTGCAACATTAGCATCCTATTTGACCGAGCTGAGATGCTGACTCCACATCCTGTCCATCACAAAGACCACCTACTTCCACCTCCGTAACATCACCCGCCTCCATCCCTGTCTTAGCCCAGCTGCTGACGAAACCCTCATCTATGCCTTTGCACCTCCAGTTTAAACTATTCCAGTGCCCTCCTGGCTGGCCTCTTGTTTGCCACCTTGCATAAACTTCAGCTCATCAAAACTCTGCTGCCTCCATCTTACCCCGTGCCAACTCCCACTCACTCATCACCCCTATCCTCGCTGACTCACATTAGCTCCCGGTCCCCCAACATCTCAATTTTAAAATTCTCAACCTTATGTTTAAGTCCCTTCAAGGCCTCGCCCCTTCCCGTCGCTGTAATGTCCTCCAACTGTACAACGCCCCGCCCCCCAAGAACTCTGTGTTCCTCTTACTCACAATAGGGTAAAGCTAAAAGGTTGACATCTTTTATGAAATGTTCAAATTACAGTTTAAAATACAGTACAGTTAAATTAACAGTTTGTCACAGTACAATACCCGGAGCTTGAGCTCCTCCAGCTGACAACACTTCCTACACATGTGGTTGTCCAGGACATGGCAAGTGTCCTGGAATCCCCACATTTCACAGGATGTGCACTCCATGGGACTGAGCTGCCCTGCTATGTGGTTGACGTGGTGTACATGGACTTCCAAAAGGTGTTTGATAAAGTGCCACATAATAAGCTTGCCAGTAAAGTTGAAGCCCATGGAATAAAAGGGACAGTGGCAGCATGGATACGAAATTAGCCAAGTGACAGGAAAGAGAGAGTAATGGTGAACGGTTTTTTTTTGGACTGGAGGAAGGTATACAGTGGTGTTCCCCAGGGGTCGGTACTAGGACCACTGCTTTTCTTGATATATATTAATGACTTGGACTTGGGTGTAAAGGGCACAATTTCAAAATCTGCAGATGACACAAAACTTGGAAGTATAGTGAACAGTGAGGAGGAACGTGATAGACTTCAAGAGGATATAGACAGGCTGGTGAAATGGGTGGACACGTGGCAGATGAAATTTAACACAGAAAAGTGCGAAGTGATACATTTTGGTAGGAAGAGAGGCAATATAAATTAAAGGGTACAATTCAAAGGCGGTGCATGAACAGAGAGACCTGGGGGTATATGTGTACAAATCGTTGAAGGTGGCAGGGCAGGTTGAGAAAGCGGTTAAACAGCATACGGGATCCTGAGCTTCATAAATCGAGGCATAGATTACAAAAGCAAGGAAGTTATGATGAACCTTTATAAAACACTGGTTCGGCCTCAACTGGAGTATTGTGTCCAATTCTGGGCACCACACTTTAAGGATGTGTCATCTGAAGGTGGCATAGTGGTTAGCACTGTTGCCTCACAGCGCCAGGGACCCGGGTTCAAATCCGGCCTCGGGTGACTGTCTGTGTGGATTTTGCACATTCTCCCCGTGTTTGCGTGGGTTTCCTCCGGGTGCTCCGGTTTCCTCCCACAGTCCAAAGATGTGCGGGTTAGGTTGATTGGCTATGATAAATTGACCCTTAGTGTTAGGGGGATTAAATACGTGGGGTTACGGGGATAGGGTGGGATATGTGTTGGTGTAGGGGTTACGGGGATCGGGTGGGATATGTGTCGGTGCAGGCTCGATGGGCCGAAATGGCCTCTATCTGCACTGTGGGGTTTCTGTGATGTGAAGGCCTTAGAGAGGGTGCAGAAAAGATTTACAAGAATGGTTCCAGGGATGAGGGACTTCAGTTATGTGGACAGACTGGAGAAGCTGGGGTTGTTCTCC
Organism: Somniosus microcephalus; assembly: GCF_052327205.1. Classification (NCBI taxonomy): domain Eukaryota; kingdom Metazoa; phylum Chordata; class Chondrichthyes; order Squaliformes; family Somniosidae; genus Somniosus; species Somniosus microcephalus. The sequence goes on along the minus strand of NC_140987.1, from coordinate 96,246,275 downwards.
TTAGAGCAGAGAAGGTCGAGAGGAGATCTGATAGAGGTGTTCAAAATCATTACGGGTATAGACAGAGTAGATAGAGAGAAACTGTTCCCATTGGCGGAAGGGTTGAGAACCAGAGGACACAGATTTAAGGCGATTGGCAGAAGAACCAAAGGCGACATGAGGAAAAAGTTTTTTTACGTAGCGAGTGGTTAGGATGTGGAATGCACAGTCTGAAAGGGTGGTGGAGGCAGAGTCAATCGTGGCTTTCAAAAGGGAATTGGATAAGTACCTGAAGGAAAAAAATTTGCAGGGCTATGGGGAAAGGGCAGTGGAGTGGGACTAGCTGAAGTGCTCTTGCAGAGAGCCGCATGGGCACGACAGGCCAAATGGCCTCCTTCTGTGGTGTAACCATTCTATGATTGGCAGTGGCTCTGTTGAGCACAAACCTACTGTCCTCTCTCAGGATGACAGCATTCGTCCTCCCACCCCTGCCACTCCACCAGTGCCCTTGCTGTTGCCTGTCAGCCAGTCTGCCGCCTATGCCAAGATGGGGCTGTCCGAAGCTGGGCCTTCTAGGCCCACGGCTGCTTGAGGTCGTCCTCCAAGGTCATCTGCAGTCTCCTCCAATGAATGTCAGCAGCCTTCCAGCAGCCATGCTGCAGGCATTGGGGTAGCACTGCGTAGGAGCACTTGGACAGTCAAAGGCACATGGAAAGTAGGCACTAAGGGAATGCACAAGGGTGATTAGTTGACTTTTGTATGTAATATGGCACGATTTAGAAACATAGAAGATAGGAGCAGGAGTAGGCCATTTGGCCCCTCGAGCCTGCTCCGCCATTCAACGAGATCATGGCTGATCATCCAAATTCAGTACCCTGTCCCTGCCTTCTCGCCATATCCCTTGATCCCTTTAGCCGTAAGAAATATATCCAACTCCTTCTTGAATATATTTAATGAACTGGCCTCCACTGCCCTCTGTGGTAGAGAATTCTACAGGTTCACCACTCTCTGGGTGAAGAAATTCCTCCTCATCTCAGTCCTAAATGGCTTACCCCTTATCCTTAGACTGTGACCCCTGGTTCTGGACTCTCCGGCCATCGGGAACATCCTTCCTGCATCTAATCTGTCTAGAGCTGACAACATTTTACAAGTTTCAATGAGATCCCCTCTCATTCTTCTAAACTCCAGCGAGTACAAGCCCAATCGACCCAATCTCTCCTCGTAAGTCATTCCTGCCATCCCAGGTATCAGTCTGGTGAATCTTCGCTGCACCCCCTCCATGGCAAGAACATCCTTCCTCAGATAGGGTGACCAAAACTGCACACAATACTCAAGGTGTGGTCTCACCAAGGCCTTGTACAACTGCAGCAAGACATCCTTGTTCCTGTACTCGAACCTTCTCGCTACGAAGGCCAACATACCATTTGCCTTCTTAACCTGCATTTATAAATTTGGTTTGGAATGTTTACTTTGTGTTGGCATTTATTTTTGCATTGTGGCCAAGTGTATGCTGTGATGGTCAGTGACAGAGGGAATGTAAGGAGTGGAACTGTTGTTGAACGTGGAATTGGGGTTGCGTTTACTTGTATCGCAGCCAGTTGAGTCGGTCCTAGACAGCCTGGCCAGAAACGGTCTGTCTGGGTTGCCCCCTCCCTTCCTCTTCCTGCTCCTCAGCTGGTCACCGTATGGCTGGTGGTAACGGCTGTGCCCTCATGATGGCGAGGTTGTGCAGCATGCAGTAGACCACCATGAATCTTGACACCCGCTCTGCCGAGTACTGCAGGGCTCCTCCAGAGCGGTCCAGGCAGCAGAAGCGTTGCTTCAGCATGTCAATGGTCTGCTCGACAATATTTCATGTGGCAGCATGGCTTTCATTGTATGAATGCTGCCCAGGTCTGCGTGGGTTGCGCTCCGGATTCATTAACCATGTTATTAACGGAGTTGCCCAGTAGCCATCCACTGGTTTGTCGTGGTGGCTCAAATGCAGATGGGACATTGAACTGCTGCAGAATGAAGGTATCGTGACTGCTGTTAGTATACTGGGCATTCACCTGCATGATTCACTGAGTATGGTCGCACACCAGCTGGACTTCGAGGGAGTGGAAGCCCTTTCGGTTGTGGTACATCTCAGTGTTTTCATGTGGCGCTCGCAAAGCGACGTGTGTGCAGTCAGTGGTACTATGCACCATGCGGAAGCCTGCAATCCTCACGAAGCCACATGCTCGCTCTGCGTGCTACTGTCTGGCCACAGAGAAGGAAACGTATTCAGCTCTCGTGGAATACAGAGCCTCCGTTACCTCCCTTATGCAACAGTGGACGGCACACTGGGAGATACTGCAAATATCTCCTGCTCCAGCCTGGAAGCAGCCCGATGCATTGAAGTTCATGGCCACAGTGACCTTCACAACCACTGGCAATGCAGTGCTCGCCCTGCTCGGAGGTTGCAGTTATGGCTGCAGCAGGTGGCAGATTTCAGTGAAGACATCCTTGGTGAAGCGCAGACATCTGACACACTGTTCCTTGCTGAGGTTCAGGTAGGAATGTTGCTCCCTGAACACCCTGAGCGGATATGGCCACCTGCCGAGAGCCCTTCTCCCCCTCCCCCTCCTCCTTCTTCCAGCAGCCTGTCCTGCTCTGTGTCACCACTGTTCATTCTCCCTGCCATGCTGTAGGCTAAGTGGAATGCCTACTACTGCACCCATGTCTTGAAGCAAGTGGTCTGTGCAGAATCCTTGAGGTCAGGTTAAAGTCTTTCAGCACCTGCCACACCACTCCCTGTAGACTTTAGCAATTTGAAATAACTACAAACCACCAAACACTTCTACAAACTTATCAACAGCCAGTAGAAATCAACCAGCAACTAACCTGTAAGTAGGTGATGATCCCTTTAAATAGCGCTGGTGGGTGAGGGTCCTTCCTGCTGCTGAACGTGTGTTCAGCTGTGCGAGCTTAAGAGAGGGCGTTAGTTGGAGCGTTGAGCTCCAAAATGGCAGCGCTGGCGTCAAATCAGCGTTACACGCTGATTGACGTCACGATCTGCCTACTCTCCATACTTCTGGTACACGCTCCCTGTGGCAACGCCTTATCAAGATGGTGTGCAGCGCGCCACAGACGCCATTTTGGGAACCAAACGGCACCCGTAGCATGTAAACAACGGGTGCTACAGAGCTGAATTTTGCGGCCAAAGAATTTCTCAGAATGGTAGGTAGAAGATGGAGGCACGTGTAAGCACCATGGTTCTTTATTATACTTGAGCTCTCCTGTGTGTAGCCATCACTGCACAAATTGGCAGATGTGCAAATGGATAAAAAGAGAGTATTGGAGAGTTTCTCTTTAAGGAAACACTAAACATACACAGACATTTTGTTTTCAAAGTAAATGTGACAGAAGGTTGCAGAATGGTTTTGAAGTTAACAGCAAAAAACTGTTTTCAAAGTTTCAAGCCTTTTAAATTCTTACCTCCCCCATCACTGCTATGGGTGTTTCCCCTGTAGCTTGAGCCACCCTGTGCTCCACCAAATAAAACATGTATTCATCATAGAGCAAACGTATCAGATGGAAAGAACCAAAACTTGCTGCACTCCGTAGGGTCAGGTCTCGAATAACCATGGAACTATTGGAACAATAGAAGCATGAGGTTACATGATCTTCACTTTTACAAATGGCTTATTAACCAGTAGCTTCTTGAGATTCTAGGTCACACAGATCACAAAATTTCAAGTTCAATCCTTCATCTATGCCAGAATAGCTGGTCTCATCTTGGGTAGCGATGAGGTGCTATCACTGGATTCAGTGTTCCTGAGCTAGGGAGGGGTTAATATCATCCAGGGTTTTCACTGCTGATCACAATCCAATGGCACCTTCTGAAAAGTGTATGCACACGCTGGGTGAGAGCGTGTGGTTCAGTTGTGATGACTCCTCATGGTTGAATGCTCACTACTTAGATTAATAAATAAAGAATGTACCTGTGGATGAAGGATCGAATGGCTGCTGGCATACAACCACACACCAGCATGTCACACCCTTCAAGAGATGATAAGAGAAAAGGGAAATGAAAGGATCTTGATCACTTTCAAACTCTACAGCAGTTTTACTGATGGGAGCTTATAGCTGACATGAGCAGTGTAGTTTAAGACCTGAAATAGTGAGTATCTGTGTAACTGAATTATAAGTTTAAAATACTAATTTCTTCTGCACAATAGGATTGTTCTAGAAATGACTTTCCCTCCCAAATTAATCATGTGAGTACTTTAAGTGTACTTCCTCTTGCCCTTTCTTTAAAAAATGAAAATGGCTTGAATGAAGTCAGTAAGAAAGAACTTGCATTAACACAGTCATGTCCTCAGGACATTTAAAGCACTTCACAACCAACAAATTACTCTTATAGTGTTATTACTGTTGCTATGTAGGTGATAGAACAGTGAGTTAGAAATAACTGGTCTCAAACTCATTTTGTGGAGATTGCATTTAAAAAATCATTTTGTCCAATCTATTTTAATATAGGTTTATCAATAACTAAAGATCTTGGTTCCCAATGCGATGTCAATACATTTTTAGCCCTAAGTACCTGCTCTTTCCCATACTTGCACTTTTGTATATAATTGTTATCTAAATAAAACATTTCAATTAGACGGTGATAAAAATGCCAATATCTGGATTAGATATCATAAATATTAAACAGTTTGCATCACTTTCAATATTTTCCCTATGGCACCCTCAAGTTTTTTCTGAAATTTGCTGATGACAGTATAATTGTACTTTTCCAATCATTTCTTTTGCCAGATGCCAATGAAATTTGTAGCCATATATTAAATGGGTCCAAATGGTTTTATATTAGTGTTTGCTTTCTCCGAAGAATGAGAATCCAATATTTTCTCAACGCATCTTTATTTGGCATCTAAAAGATATGAAATGTAAACGACTGGCTTGAACACTGTTTGCTTTAATAGTTCCCCAGATGCACTTGGCTAGCTTTTCAAAAGATCAGTCTTAAATAGGCATTTCCAAGTAACTAATTAGAGAAAAAAATTGGTAGGGACACGAGAGCAAGACCGATTATCTTCTGAGCCAGAATGGTGTGTGATGAGGGAAGACCCAAGTGAGAGGGCAACGTTAATTGGGGTAAGGTTTACTGTCTATATGTAATGTAGCACATTTACAGGATGGTACATATTTTATCTTATATCAAAAAAAATACATTATGTCTTCAGAGCACCAAAAGTTGTCCAAGTACGTCTACCATAAACAAGAATGAGCCTGGTAGTGCAGCTCACCAGTGTACAGTTTGAGCGTCCCAAATCCGGAGTTCCGGAATCCAGGATGATTGGTGGCAGGGGTCCGGAATCCGTAAAATGTTCTGGAATCCGGACACCCTGAGGGAGGCTTACCAAAAACTGGAAACTTGGCCCAGGCATTTCTGGACTCGGCACGTGTTTCTGATGTCTGAAGTCCGGAAATATTGCAACCTGGGCTCGGGCGTTTTCGGACTTTGGACATCAGAAACACGTTCTGAAGTCTGGAAAAACCCGAAAACCGGCTTGGCCTCGGTCCCGAGGTTGCCGGATTCAGGACATTCTACCTGTACCCTCATGCATCAGGTTGTTGTCTTTGATTCCTCACAAATTCCTAGCCTCAGGCAAAGTGCCTAACTACTGAGTGGTAGAGACCATCGGAGCCTGCAACACATACCTGCTCAACAAATCTGGAACAGCCCTAGAAACAGGTTACCTATCTATTCTATTGACCGTCAACTAACTGCCTATTCATCTTACTCTTCTGAGCTGGAGTCTGTGTCTCACCAAACTGCTAACCACCCAACTTCCTTTTCTGGCTCCCATGTTAGCTGACATTGTTAACGGTTCTCTCTCCTCAGGTACTGTCCCCCTCTCCCTCAAATCTGACGTCATCAACCCTCTCCTCAAAAAACCAACCCTTGACCCCTCTGTCCTTGTAAACTACCGCCCCATCTCCAACCACCCTTTCCTCTCCAAAGTCCTTGAACATGTTGTCGCCTCCCAAATCCGTGCCCATCTTTCCATCAACTCCATGTTTGAATCCCGTCAATCAGGTTTCTGCCCCGCCACAGTACTGAAACGGCTCTCATCAAAGTCAGTCACAAATGACATCCTTTGTGACTGTGACAAAGGTAAACTATCCCTCCTCATCCTTCTTGACTTGTCTGCAGCCTTTGACACGGTTGACCACTCCATCCTTCTCCAATGCCTCTCCACCATTGTCCAGCTGGGTGGGACTGCACTCGCTTGGTTCCATTCTTATTTACCTAATCATAGCCAGAGAATCACCTGCAATGGTTTCTCTTCCTGCTCCCGCATCATTACCTCTGGTGTCCCCCAAGGATCAATCCTTGGGCCCCTCCTATTCCTCATCGACAAGCTGCCCCTTGGCAACATCATCTGAAAGCACAGTGTCAGTTTCTACATGTACGCTGATGACACCCAGCTCCACCTCACCACCACTTCTCTCGACCCATTCATGGTCTCTAAATTGTCAGACTGCTTGTCCGACATCCAGTTTTGGATGAGCAGAAATGTTCTCCAATTAACTATTGGGAAGATCGAAGCCATTGTTTTCGGTCTCCGCCACAAACTCTGTTCCCTAGCCACCGACTCCATCCCTCTCCCTAACATCTGTCTGAGACTGAACCACACTGTTCGCAACCTTGGTGTCATATTTGACCCTGAAATGAGCTTCCGACCACATATCCGCGGCATAACTAAGACCGTCTATTTCCACCTCCGTAATATCACCCGTCTCCGCACTTGCCTCAACTCATCCGCTGCTGAAACCCTCATCCATGCCTTTGTTACCTCTAGACTTTACTATTCCAACACACTCCTGGCTGGCCTCCCACATTCTACCCTCCATAAACTTGAGGTCATCCAACACTCTGTTGTCCTTGTCCTAACTCACACCAAGTCCCGTTCACCCATCACCCCTGTGCTCGCTGGCCTACATTGGCTCCCAATTAAGCAACGCCTCTATTTCAAAATTCTCATCCTGTTTTCAAATCCCTCCATGGCCTCAACCCTCCCTATTTCTGTAATCTTCTCCAGCCCCACAACCCCCCCCTCCGAGATATCTGCGCTCCTCTAATTCTGCCCTCGAGCATCCCTGATTATAATCGCGAAGGTGGCCGTGCCTTCTGTTGCCTAGACCCTAAGCTCTGGAATTCCCTGCCTAAACCTCTCCGCCTCTCTTTCCTCCTTTAAGATACTCCTTAAAACCTACCTCTTTCACCAAGCTTTTGGTCACCTGTCCCAATTTCTCCTTACTTGACTTGGTGTCAAATTTTTTGTCTTATAATACTCCTGTGAAGCGCCTTGGGATGTTTTACAAGTTAAAGGCACTATATAAATACAAGTTGTTGTTGTTGTTATGATAAATAATTTATGAGGATTCAGTTTATCTGTCCCTCTAAATATTCTCAGGCCTGCCTCGAGCACTCTTTTCTCCAACATACACATCAGACCAATCGTTGTATTTAAAAGTAATTCAAGCATGTGAAGTGCTTTGAAATGTTTTTGAGAGATATGATAAGACACTACATAAATCCAAGCTTTTCTTCCAATGTAACCATTTTGAGACTCCTTTGTCTCCTCATAGCTCAGGTAACCTAATCGCAGTCAGGTTAGTCACCCAGCTCTGTACCCTCTCCAAAGCCAGGATGTCCCTATTCACAACATTTAGCAACAGCATTTAACTCTAGAAAATAATTGAACATTTCAGCATTTAAATCAATTTAATTAAAAGACAAGCCAAAGATGACTTATATGGAATAATTAAATAAAGGAAAATCCTAAGGTGTTTTATAAGTATATTAAGGGCAAGAGGATAACTAGGGAAAGAGTAGGGCCCATTAGGGACCAAAGTGGCAATGTGTGTGTGGAGCCAGAAGATGTAGGTGGGGTTTTAAATGAATTTTTTGCATCTGTGTTCACTATGGAGAAGGACGATGTAGACATAGAAATCGGGCAGGGGGACTGTGATATACTTGAACATATTAGCATCGAGAGGGAGGAGGTACTAGTGGTTTTAGCAGGCTTAAAAGTGGATAAATCCCCAGGCCCGGACGAGATGTATCCCAGGCTGCTGTGTGAGGCAAAGGAGGAGATTGCAGGGGCTCTGACACAAATTTTCAGAACCTCTCTGGCCACAGGGGATGTGCCAGAGGACTGGAGAACAGCTAACGTAGTACCATTATTCAAGAAGGGTAGTAGGGATAAACCAGGGAATTACAGGCCAGTGAGCCTAACATCAGTGGTAGGGAAATTATTGGAAAAAATTCTGAGGGACAGAATTAGCCTCCACTTGGAGAGGCAAGGATTAATCAGGGATAGTCAGCATGGCTTTGTCAAGGGAAGATCATGTCTGACCAATTTGATTGAATTTTTCGAGGGGGTGACTAGGTGTGTGGATGAGGGTAGTGCAGTGGATGTGGTATACATGGATTTCAGTAAGGCTTTCGATAAAGTCCCGCATAGGAGACTGGTCAAGAAGGTAAGAGGCCATGGGATCCAGGGTGCCTTGGCACATTGGATCCAAAACTGGCTTAGTGGCAGAAGGCAGAGGGTGATGGTCGAAGGTTGTTTTTGTGACTGGAAGCCTGTGTCCAGTGGGGTACCGCAGGGATCAGTGTTGGGTCCCTTGCTGTTTGTGGTCTACATTAATGATTTGGATGCGAATGTAAAAGGTATGATCAGTAAGTTCGCAGATGACACGAAAATTGGTGGGGTGGTAAATAGCGAGGAGGGTAGCCTCAGCCTGCAGGATGATATAGATGGGTTGGTCAGATGGGCGAACAGTGGCAAATGGAATTTAACCCTGAAAAGTGTGAGGTGATGCATTTTGGAGGGACTAACAAGGCAAGGGAATACACAATGAATGGTAAGACCCTAGGAAAGACAGAGGATCAGAGGGACCTTGGTGTGCATGTACATAGATCCCTGAAGGCAGCAGAACAGGTGGATAAGGTGGTGAAAAAGGCATATGGGATACTTGCCTTCATTAGCCGAGGCATAGAATATAAGTGCAGGGAGGTTATGATGGAGCTGTACAAAACGCTGGTTAGGCCACAGCTGGAATACTGTGTGCAGTTCTGGTCGCCACACTATAGGAAGGATGTGATTGCTTTGGAGAGGGTGCAGAGGAGATTCACCAGGATGTTACCTGGGCTGGAGCGCTTCAGCTATGAAGAAAGACTGGACAGGCTGGGGTTGTTTTCCTTGGAGCAGAGAAGGCTGAGGGGGGGACCTGATTGAGGTGTACAAAATTATGAGGGGCATAGATAGGGTAGATAGAAAGGAACTTTTTCCCTTAGTAGAGGGGTCAATAACAAGGGGGCATAGATTCAAGGTAAGGGGCAGGAGGTTTAGAGGGGATTTGAGGAAGAACTTTTTCACCCAGAGGGTGGTTGGAATCTGGAACTCACTGCCTGAAAGGGTGGTAGAGGCAGGAACCCTCACAACATTCAAGAAGCATTTGGATGAGCACTTGAAATGCCATAGAATACAAGGCTACGGACCAAATGCTGGAAAATGGGATTAGATTAGACAGGGCTTGATGGCCGGCGCGGACGCGATGGGCCGAAGGGCCTCTTTCTGTGCTGTATGACTCTATTGTAGCATTGAGCTTAGAAGTACATTTTATTTTGTATTTATTTAAGTACTATAGTTTATAAATTGTCTCAAAATTTATAAATGTATGGTTTATAGTTCTATCTGTACAATGCTGAATGAGTCTTGGTTCAATGTGCCTTATAATAGTCTGAAAATGTATCCTTTTGTGTCAAGTGCTATCCAGACAATGATCTGATAGATAATTCATCTGGGTCTGGAGAGACGAGTAACCAATTGAGTAACTTAAAAGATCACAAGGGAATAAATCTCAAAATTCAAAGGCCAGTTTTGGAAATGTAATTGATTGCTGTGATTGACACTATCACCAACAAGTCAGGAAGAGAAAACAGTTAGACTTATAAGATTTTTGCCCTTCCTCCCAGAGATCATTTATTAAAAATTTGTTTATGGGATGTGGGCATTACTGGCAAGGCCAGCATTTATTGCCCATCCCTAATTGCCCATGAGGTGGTGGTAAGCCGTCTTCTTGAACCGCTGCAGTTCGTGTGGTGAAGGTACAGTGCTGTTCGGGAGGGAGTTCCAGAATTTTGACCCAGTGACAATGAAGGATCGTCGATATACTTCTAAGTCAGGGTGGTGTGTGACATGGAGGGGAACTTGGAGGTGGTGGTGTCCCATGCGTCTGCTGCCCTTGTCCTTCTAGGTGGAAGAGGTTGCGGGTTTGGGAGGTGCTGCCGAAGAAGCCTTGGTGAGTTGCTGCAGTGCATCTTGTAGATGGCACACACTGCAGCCACGGTATGCCGGTGGTGGAGGGAGTGAATGTTTAAGGTGGTGGATGGGGTGCCAATTAAGCGGGCTGCTTTGTACTGGATGGTGTCGAGCTTCTTGAGTGTTGTTGGAGCTGCACTCATCCAGGCAAGTAGAGAGTATTCCATCACACTGACTTGTGCCTTGTAGATGGTGGAAAGGCTTTGGGGAGTCAGGAGGTGAGACACTCGCCGCAGAATACCTAGTCTCTGACCTGCTCTTGTTGCCACAGTATTTATGTGGCTGGTCCAGTTAAGTTTCTGGTCAATGGTGACCCCCAGGATGTTGATGGTGGGGGATTCGGCGATGGTAATGCCATTGAATGTCAAGGGGCGGTGGTTAGATGCTCTCTTGTTGGAGATAATCATTAGCGCCACACAAGTGCCAGGCAATGTTACCTTTGGATGCAGGTGCATGCAGCACCTAAGGATTAGCAGTCCTGGCGCGGACACTGTGCCACCCTTACTTGCATTAAATGTTAAAATCTACTTACAGTTGTTCAATCAGCTGCTAATTAGTCAATGTGAAGGTAGCACAGGGTGTATGTCTGATGTTCTCTTCCTAGGAATGTACTTGACCTCTGCCTTGCACCTATCTCAGATTGCATATCTAATACCACCTTTTTTAGTTTACTTTATTTCAGATTATTCATGCCACTGTAACATTTTTTTAATCCTCCAAACCTACCTGTAAAAGGACCACTTAAGCAGAAATTGACGGGCAGCTTTGGGAAAACTAGGGCTCCCTTCATACGGTTTCAACACCTGTGTTACCACATTATCAAGCCAGGCAGCCCACTGCTCCAGGGTGCTCTGCTGCTGGAGAGTCATCTTGAAGTCATGTTCCAGTCTTTGTACTGTGCTGTCATCACACTGACACACCCAGGAAGCCTGCTCCTGTCAAAGCATAAGAAATACTGAGTTTGTATGTATTATTAGTCTAGTAGTAGCAAACAGCTAGGCACAGCTGTGTGGCACAGTTGGATGGGAAAAATGCTCAGCAGCTTGTGGTTGTAAATTTGATCGTCAAAAGAAGCCGCCTTCATACAGTCCATAAGGTTATTCAGGTATGCATGTCATACATGAGTTATAAGGTATTTGTAGTGACACATGGCATGAATGGGACCTGTATCTTTTAAAAATCTATTCTTGGAATGTGGGTGATACATATCAGGCTACATCTATTGCCCATCCCTAATTGCCTTCAGATGTTGGTGGTGGGCCTTTTCCTTGAACCTCTAATCCTTATGGCGATGGTGCTCCACAATAGTGTTAGGTAGGGAATTCAGGACTCAGCAGGAGTGGCGATATATGTCCAAGCCAAGATGGTGTGTGATTTGGAGGGGAATGTGGACGTGATGGTGTTCGTATGACATTGCTGATCTTGTCCTGCTCAGTGGTAGAGGTCTCAGGGAAGAGAGAAAGTGTTTAAGTAACTTGGTGCGTAGCTGCAGCGTATCCTGTAGATTGCACATACTGCAGCCAGTGTTCTGGTGATGTAGGGGTGAATAGTGACTTCAGTAGCTGATGAAGCAAATTGCTTTGTCGTGGATGACATTTAAACAGTTGCTGTAACTTTCCAAAATGCTAGACAAATTAATGCAGGCTCTTTGAACATTAACACAGCTGCTTCCTTCTCAAATAATGATTTCTCTGTTACAATACAAAAATAATTTTCATAGTGTACACTAGATGTGGAGGAGCTGGTAGTGATCAGGAATTGTTAACTTTTACTTGGTGTGTAGTCTGTACAATGAGTTTGTGTTTTGAGGACACTGATTAGCTAACTCAGCACAGACCAAGAAATGAATCAGCGACCTTCTGGTCTGTATGGCTGATTCCTGCATCAGGCAGTGTCTCTATCCACTAGTTTACTAGAAAGGGAAGCCTCCCCTTCACACTTGGTGGAAAAAAAAGTCTGTCATTTTCAATCAGGTTTCCATTCCTGTCACAGCACCGAAATGGCCCTAACCGAAGTCACAAATGACAACCTCTGTGATTGTGACCATGGTACATTATCCCTCCTTGTCCTCCTCAACCTGTCTTCAGCCTGAAACACGGTTGACCACACCATGTTCCTCTAACATCTCTCGTCCGTAGCCCAGTTTAGTGGGACTGCACTCGGTTGGTTCCATATTTTCCTATCTAATTAGGAACATAGGAACAGGAGTAGGTCATTGAGCCCCTCGAGCCTGTTCCGTCATTCAATGAGATCATGGCTGATCCGTGACCTAACTCCATATACCCACCTTTGGCCCATATCTCTTAATACCTTTGGTTAACAAAATTTGTAGCCACAACATCTGCAGCAATGGCTTCCTCCAATAATCTATCTTTGGCCCCCTTCTCTCCCTCATTTACATGCTGCCCCTCGGCGACGTCATCCGAAAACACGTCAGGTTCCACATGTACACTGACTATACCGAGGTCTTACCTCACCACCACCTCTCTCGACCTCTCCACTGCCTCTGATTTGTCATGCTTGTCCGACATCCAGTATTGGATGAGCAGAAATTTCCTTCAATTAAATATTGGGAAGACCAAAGCCTTGTGTTCAGTCCCCGCCACAAACTCTGTTCCCTGGCCACTGACACCATCCCTCTCCCCATGCCACTGTCTGAGGCTGAACCAGACTGTTCACAACCTTGGCAGCCTATTTGACCCTGAACTGAGCTGCCAACCCCATATCCGCACCATCACCAAGACTGCCTACTTCCATCTCCGTAACATCATCAGCCTCTGCCCTGCCTCAGCTCATCTGCTGCTGAAACCCTCATCCATGCTTTTGTTACCTCTAGACTCGACTATTTCCATGCTCTCCTGGCCAGTCTCCCATCTTGCACCCTCCAGACCTACCTGCTCCCGGTCTGACAACGGCTTGATTTTAAAATTGACAGCCTTGTTTTCAAATCCCTCCATGGCCTTGCTCCTCCCTATCTCTGTAATCTCATTCAGTCCCACAACCCTCTGTGATATCTGCGCTCCTCTAATTCTGGCCTCTTGCGCATCCCCGATTTCAATCGCTCCACCATTGGTGGCCATGCCTTCAGCTGCAAGCTCTGGAATTCCCTCCCTAAACCTCTCCGCCTCTCTTTCGTTCCTTGAGATGCTCCTTAAAACCTACCATCTGCCCCAATTTCTCCTTATGTGGCTCGATGTCAAATTTTGTTTTTTAAAACGCTTCTGTGAAGTGCCTTGGGACGTTTTGCTACGTTAGAGACACTATAAATATACAAGTTGTTGTTGTATTTTTTTGGAATTTGATTATTCTAAACTTTCTGCTGTGTGAAAAGTCAGCAAGAGTGCCTTGAGATGGTGTAAATAATAACTACACTACAGTACCTCCATTGCTAACAGTAGTGGTTGCATCTTCTGAGGCAGCTCCAGAATTGCTCAATCTTCGCAAAGCATGCTTCTGGTTGGGAATGAGGATGTGCCCACAACTGAGGTCATTAGAGTGTCCTCAGAAGTCTCTTTACAGGCGATAACCTTAATACATTTAAAAAATGCTTCAAGGAAATTTCAAGAATAGTGCTACTTCCCAACATTAAAAGGGGGAGTACTCAAAACAAAAAACAGACTTTCCTTTTCCTTTAAGGAGTAATTCTGTTTCATTTAGGGTTAACTTACCAAACAACCTAATAAATGTTTGACCTAAGTTTAAGCATACAAAAAATAAAAATAGATTTTGCAGCACTCCTGATTTTCTAGTCATTAACATTAATCTCCAGAAAAGCAGCAGTGCCATGAACTGGGTGTGCTGACCTCCATGGCTGATTCTCTGATCTATGCTTCCGTCAAGCTGGAGTTAACTTACAGAACAGCAGTGTGGTGAATGTGGTCTTAGCTAAAGCATTAAAAAAAAGTAGATTCCTGCTTAAACACTAAACACAAGAGTACATTTTGTAAGGTGAGGCACCCAGATGAGGCGCCTTGATTGTCAGGATCGCTAATTGGAGAATCAGGTGCAGAGGTCACCGTGCCTGCTTTGTGGTGCTCCCTGTTTCCTGCTAATTAATTTTAATGACAGGGAAACTGGAAGTGCCATGATCTGGATTTGCTGACCTCCACACCCAATTCATTGATCTGAAGTTCCTCACTAGGTGTGAAACCTCACAAGCTTTACCTTAGAGAGATTTCTTGATGCCAAAGCAGAAAGAGGACAAGTAAGGGTCTGTGTAAGTGATGAACATGATTTATAAACAATGAGGCAAGTTAGACAAATTTAATTACCGTTTCTCTTTTCTACTTTCTTGTACCACTAGCTCTATACATCAAACATTGACATTAAGAACTTCATTATTCACAATGGTAAAAGGTTCAAAAATTACAAGACATAATTCAAAAATTAGGAAATTAAGAATAAAACAGGAATTCAGGCAGAACTATTTCACAGAAAGGGGAAATAGACACGTTCTGTAAGATTTACCACTTGAATTATGCCACTTGCTGATTCCTGCTACTTCTGGGGTTTTTCACCAGAAGTGAGGGCAGACTTTAAATACACTGGTCAAGTGTTTCTGCTTTGGGCGCAATCGGCAATCCGGGCACAAATTGCGCTTGTTTACAGAATTGAATTTTTTGCCCAAGTTTCCACTCAAACTCATTTGATATTGCTGATCGTAAAATTTTCCATGAACAAGCGCAATTGGGCAGCATTATAGAATGTAATTTTTTTTTGCATTAAAAAATATTGCTTGATACATTTATGAGTGATAACCTGGTGCAGTTTTATTAATAAAGCTGAAACTGGGTTTATCACAAAAAAATAAGCATTTTTAATCAGAGTGTTTACCCACCGCCTGTGACTAACCTGATTTTAAATAATTGAAAATGACTTTAAAAAACTATACAGAACCACTTACTAGTTTTATTGATGTACAATAGTCAGTTTGAGTAAATTAAATATTTTTTAATATTTAAAAGCTTTCAAAAGGTGCATATTAGAGTCCTTGAGCCTAAAAAAAAGCTTACTTTTAAGAGCCTCCTCAAAGGGCTGCAAACAGGCGCAATTAGTGGAAATTCACCATGGTGATTAATTCGATCCGAGGGCATGGCTAGTTTCATGGGTGTAGCTGGCTTCCAGCGTGATGTTTTTTAAACTAACGCAAAAGATCACAGAAACTCGATTTGTGTTAGACGTAATTTGCGCTTGAAATTCCTTGATCTTTTGCGTGACCACTCTACGCCATGTTTCCATTATTGGCACTATAGAAACACTGGGCTGAATCTTATCTCCGAAAAATGGGTGGGTTGGGGTCGAGTCAGAGTTTAAAATTTAAAAAATCTGAAACAGGAACCCAACCCGCCTCGAACCCACCATGTCCGGTTGTAACAGAGGTGGGACAAGGGGCAGGCGACCAATCCACTCACAGGTGCTGGGTTGGTCATTTAAACTGCGTGCCTTCATTTTAACAGTGATTCTACTTTTAACCACAGGCAGCCGGGTTTCCCAGGCCTCAAGAAACCCGACAAGTGAAAGGAAGCGAGAAGGGCTAAATCTATGAGGCAAGTGCCTTCACAGCACTACTTGTGGGCCAGGAGGAGCAGGAGTGCTTCCTCCGGGCTCAACAAGCTAGCCAATAAACCCCTCACTGCGATCTGCCTGTTCCCCACCCAACCATCGGACTTCCCCGACAACCATCTGCTCCCCCCTCCCGACCATCATCTGACCCCGCAACCCCTTCCCACGCGATCGGAAGCCCCTGCAACCACCCCCCCCCGACCCCAACGTGATCGGAAACCCCGCCCCGAGACCTACCTGCTCTCAGCCCAGCTGCGACCTTGTGTCGCATAAGAGATTAGCGTGTAAAGTTAAGGCACATGGGATTGGGGGCAAGGTATTGACTTGGATAGAAAACTGGTTGGCAGACAGAAAGCAAAGAGTTGGAATAAACAGGTCTTTTTCCGAGTGGCAGGCAGTAACTAGTGGGGTACCGCAGGGATCAGTCCTCGGACCCCAGCTATTCAGAATATATATTAATGATCTAGATAAGGGAACTAGATGTAATTACTCCAAATTTGCAGACGACACAAAGCTTGGGTGGGCGTGTGTGCTGTAAGGAGGATGCCGAGAAACTCCAGGATGATTTGGACAGGTTGGCTGATTGGGCAGAAGCATGGCAGATGCAATATCACGTGGATAAATGTGAGGTTATCCACTTTGGTGGCAAAAACAGGAAGGCAGATTATTATCTGAATGGCAATAGATTGGGAGAAGGGGCAGTGCAACGAGACCTGGGTGTCCTTGTGCACCAGTTGCTGAAGGTAAGCATGCAGGTGCGCAGGCGGTTAAGAAGGCAAATGGTATGTTGGCCTTCGTAGCGAGAGGGTTTGAGTACAGGAACAAGGATGTCTTGCTGCAGTTGTACAGGGCCTTGGTGAGACCACATCTTGAGTATTGTGTGCAGTTTTGGTCGCCTTATCTGAGGAAGGATGTTCTTGCCATGGAAGGAGTTCAGCGAAGATTCTCCAGGCTGATACCTGGGATGGCAGGAATGACGTATGAGGAGAGATTGGGTCGATTGGGCTTGTACTCGCTGGAGTTTAGAAGAATGAGAGGGGATCTCATTGAAACTTATAAAATGCTGACAGGACTGGACAGACTAGATGCAGGAAGGATGTTCCCGATGGTCGGGGAGTCCAGAACCAGGGGTCATAGTCTAAGGATAAGGGGTAGGCCATTTAGGACAGAAATGAGGAGGAATTTCTTCACCCAGAGAGTGGTGAACCTGTGGAATTCTCTACCACAGAAGGCAGTAGAGGCCAATTTATTAAATATATTCAAGAAGGGGTTAGATATATTTCTTAAGGCTAAAGGGATCAAGTGGTATGGGGAGAAAGCGGGGACTGGGTACTGAATTTGGATGATCAGCCATGATCACATTGAATGGCGGAGCAGGCTCGAGGGGCCGAATGGCCTACTCCTGCTCCTATCTTCTATGTTTCTATGATTTCCTGCCCGACAGGCCTTTAGCCTGTTCATCAGGCTGGCTGTGAGCAGGAAACCTATAGAAAAAAATGTAAAGACGCCCTGCAGTTATAAACTGCAGGGCATTCGGGAAACCCGTACTTTCACGTTTCCTGACCTCAAAACAGCACCCCGGCTGGAATGTGCCTCTGAGCTAAAATCCAGGCCATTGAATGGTATTAAGGTCAGTATGTCATCTCACCATCATCTCAACGACTGAATCACTTAAAGGGAGATCAACTCATTCCACCCACAATTTTTTACTTTTTTGACACAATAGGTCCCTCTTCCCACTCTGCTGTTACAAGCAACCGAGTCCTGAAGCAGCTATATTCCACCTCCCACCAGGGTGAGCTCTCCTGCACAGATAGGAATACCACCGGAAGTCCACCTAATAAATGCAAATTAGGCTGACCCTTAATTTGTTGGGGTCAGCAATTCAGGTGGACGGAAGCCTGCCTCACCCCCGCCACAAACTTGGTCATTGAGTGAGTCACTGGGGAAAGCCTTTGAAGCAAATAGTATAAGTGGGCTCAAGAGACAACTAGATGAGCTCTGGAAATAAATGAAGGGATTTGGCAAGAAGGTAGGTTGAGATCACTCAAAAAAGAGGCAGGTTTGATTGGTCAGCTGGCTTTTGCTGCTTGCCAAAGCTCCCTACATTCTTATAAATTGATAAGTGCTGTCAAATAAAGTTATGTCGCTAAGAGCCAACCATCTACCTCATGTTTGTATTCTTCTCTATTTTAAACTTTTCAAGCTCAGCCAGTGAGATTGCTAAAACTTTGATCACTCGTGACATTTTTTGCAATTGTTATTTGATGATGGAGGCAGGGTTAGCAAGGAAGCTTTAATTACCACACATACTCAACACTATTAACTATAGTTGACATAACATTGTATGGTCCTGAAGCTTACCTGGACATTGGCGAAGTCTACACGATTGAGGTCACTGAGCATCTGGTTAATTTGAGATGTGTTTTGCAGCACAGCTCGAGCAGCTTGAGCTAAATGATTGAGGGACGTATATCTACGCAGTGTCTGAGCAAAGGCACTTACAGCTCCAACCTATCAGAAAGCAAGTATAAATATGAAGAAAGCTATAGCAACAAGGACTTGAAATTATGATAGGGTTTCGTGTACCTTTGAAATATTCTTCTGTCCCAGCTCCCCCCTGCCTGATAACACAATGGGGATAATTTTCATCCTGTATGCAGGTTAATACATGTGTCTAATGTAATTTTTAGTGCATTTATATTGTACACATTAAGAATGCTCCATCCCAACCCTGAATTTCCCTTATTTTGTACAGCCAGCTGAATTTTAAAAAAAATCACAGACTGTGCCACTGTTTTGTTTGGTCTTGACTGAGCACCAAGGCACTAAACTGTGAAGGAATAGCCATGATTCAGAGAAATACACGATACTATGAACAGATTTCTAATATTATTAATAAAAGATATACTGGGTTTAAAAGACACAAGTCTCAGCAGAAAGGCTGTAAACAGAAATACAGGCTTCTGAGAAAAGATCAGTTGATAACAAAGTTGTAAACGAGCTTTGAAATGGGAATTAGTTAAATTCTAAAACAATGAAAGATTGAAGCAAACCATTGGTGGTTCTGAAAGGTCTACGGTTTGCAACGAACACAATGGGAAGACCCAATTTAGGTGTTACAAGCTGACACGATAAAACAGAAATACAAACATAAAAAGAGACATGTGCCTTTGAAAACATTACATCAAGTAAAGAAACCTGCTGGTCAAATAGTTTTATGTTAAACTTGGATGACAGGAAACACTATTAAATATGCAACCAATTGAGATAGCTAGAAAACAAGTAAACACACAGTTAAAGTGGTTTTGATTTACATATCACAGAATCACAGAATCTACAGTGCAGATAGAGGCCATTTCGGCCCATCGAGCCTGCACCGACACATATCCCACCCTATCCCGTAACCCCACGTATTTAATCCCCTAACACTAAGGGTCAATTTATCATAGCCAAATCAACCTAACCTGCACATCTTTGGTATAGTAAAAACCATACCAACAAGACTTTGAAGGTATAACTTCAATAGATGACACCAAGCAATTGCATTGTGTTTGTATTAAACTTGAAGTAGAACGGAGTCAAAGGGCTAGATTTTCATGGCGCCGTCAGGCGGGGTTTCAGGCATGTGGGGGGGAAAATCCCAAATTTGGGGGTCCCGACACCATCCCGCCCAATGTAATTTTCAGGGGCGGCAGGTACCCGCCCCACACTGGGACCCGCCGAAACCAGGCGGGAAGGGATTAGTGCCAATTAACAGGTAGTTAACAGGCAGTTTTTAGCCTAATCCCTATTTTGAGGGGTTTCGTGTGGGTTTCCCGACGGCTCCAAACCACGCCAGGTTAGAGCAGGTGGGCCGTCGGGTTGAAGGAGTTGGAGGGGTCGCGATGTTGGCGCTCAGGTGAGTGATGGGTGCATGAGTGTAAAGGTAAGTGTGTTTGGTGTGTCTAAAGTGTGTAAAGAACTTTTACTTACCTGTACTTACCTTCACAGCCTTTCTTCCTGTAGCCATCGGGAGCACATCACTCAGCCGGTACTTAAAGCTGAACGGCTGCGATCTGTCAAAAGTGACAGCCTTCAGCTTTGAGTGCCGGTAAGAGTTCTAACTGAGTCTGTGCAGAATGACTCATGTCAGAACTCAGACTGTCAGTGTTTGACAGCTTCAAACAGCTGTGAAACACTGATATTTCATCTGTCAAAAACTCTTGACAGATGAAATTGCAGTCTGTGACATCACCTGTTGTCGGGTGGCCCTTAATTGGCCTACTGAGCCCGCTGGGCGGGCTTAACAAGGTCAATCAAGGAAAAATCGTGTGGATTGGCCGGACGTCGAAGTAGGCAGGTCAAAAACCCGAAAGGGGAAGTCCCGCCTTCTTCCCGACAGGTTCGGGAAAATCTACCCCAAAATGTCTGCTAAAAAGCAGTTAAGCCAATATTAAGAAATGAATGAAGAATCTTCGGTAAGAATGACATCAAACAAAAACCATAGCTGTCATTGTTTTTATGATAGTTTTTGGAACACCTAAAAGTAGAGAAATAATTATGCATGCAATAGTTGAATTGATAGTAATATAGAAAGCATTCAAACAGAGGGATCGATAAAGGCAATTAGCTGACATCAGCAGAGAACATCAAAGAAGAAACCAATGCCAAAAGGGTATAAAAATAAGACCCTTTTAACAAAGTCAGAACATGCTGAATGGGCAGGGCGATTCTCAACTTTCCAGAGGCATCTCTGTAAGTTTTTAACGATGAGTCTCGGGTATATCAAAGTGATTGATTTTTGGTGGAGGTTCTGGATTTAGAAATAAGTAAGAAATAAGAAAGATAACGAAGTAAAGATTTGAGAATAAGGATCTCTGAGAAATAAGAAATGTAAGCTAATTGTACATTGAATTGTTAATGTTGCGACTGATTCAACAGATGTTAACTGAATGCCGGCTCTTAAATAAAACTATATATTTTTAGAATTGTCTCAAAGAGTGAATCTGTATAGACTCGCGAACCCACAAATTCTGTACGCTCTTTTGTAAGGAGTTGCAGAAATCTGGGGGATATTCCGGACCCTCATAATATCCAGAAGGTTACAGTCTAGTTCAACATATTAAATGTACTATCGGAGGATGGTAACATCTTTAGTTGTTCCTTTCCTTTAGGGAGAGATAGCCTGAACCTTTAGACCCATTTAAGCATCTTATGGAATTCGGCTATCTCTAACTTAAGTTGAAAGTGAACGTCTGGGGAATACGCCTGATCTGGAATAGCCCAAAAGGGCTAGGACTGTAATTAACCCTTCAAAACAATATCTGAAATTTTTAAACTAAAGAGTGGATTCTAGTAAAATCTAGGACTGGAAACCAGCACGAGAACAGGACAAAAAATGAAAACTGAAAGAGGAGGAATGAATACCCAAAGCCATCCATTCCTCTCATTCTTATTCATGTATTGATTCAGCATTATAATCCTAACCTCCAACAGTCAATAGCAAACATTTTGCATACAGATGGGACCATTCAGCCATGACTTTACATCCATATTAATGTGTTTAGCTTGGAAAATGAAAATGAACCGCAATAGCTCTGAACCACAATTACTCAGCTTCATGTGCAGTACAGTCAGTAGTGATGTGTTGCTGTGAAGTAACACCAGGTGAGCAGTAAGCACAACAGTTTAAACTCTATCACTCGAATAAAGTGAGCAATGGGGACATACACTGCCTAGAAACACAAATACCACATTAGAACACAATCCCTCTATGGTATAACAAGGAGTTACTCCACAGCATTCAATGTAGAAAGAAAATACTAGGAACTAAAGTCCAGTCGCCTTATAACCAAGGTAATAGTCCAGCAAAAAATATTAAACTGTGCCCCACCTGCCATTGTCAGATGGATGTAAAAAATCTCATCGCACTACTCAAAGACGACCAGGGAGTTCTTCTGCTGTTCTGGCCAACATTCCTCCCCACCAAAAACCTCCGCCAAACACCACCGACGCCACGCCCCCGCCCAACACCACCACCAAAACCCTCCCCCAAACACCACCGACCATCCCACCAAAACCCTCCCCCAACCACCGACCAGCCCCCCACCAAAACCCTCCCCCAAACACCGACCACCCCCCCACCAAAACCCTCCCCTAAACACCACCGACCACCCCACCACCAACACCACCACCAAAAACGTCCAATAATCACCACCATCAAACCACCCCTCCACCCAAACACCACCACCAAAAACCTCCCCCCCAAAAACGTACCCCAAACATGGTCAAACCTCCTCCTCCAAAACACCACCACCAAAAACCTCCCCTAAACACAATCAAAACACCTCCCCCAAACATTACCAACACCCCCCCCCAAGACGACCAACTCACCCACCCAAAAACCACTAAAAACCTTCCTCAGACACCGCCCCCAAAAACCTTCCGCAGATACCACCACCAAAAACCTTCCTCAGACAATACCACCAAAAACCTTCCTCAGACACCACCACCAAAAACCTTCCTCAGACACCACCCCAAAAACCTTCCTCAGGTACCACCACCAAAAACCTTCCTCAGACACCACCACCAAAAACCTTCCTCAGACACCACCACCAAAAACCTTCCTCAGACACCACCACCAAAAACTTTCCTCAGATACCACCACCAAAAACCTTCCTCAGACACCACCCCAAAAACCTTCCTCAGGTACCACCACCAAAAACCTTCCTCAGGTACCACCACCTGGGGATAGTCAGAGTGTGAAAGGCTTAGAGGGTGCAGAATTCTTAAAGTGCATCCAGGAGAGCTTTTTGAGCCAACATGTAGAAAGTCCTACAAGAGAGGGGGCGGTACTGGACCTAATTCTAGGGAATGTAGCCGGGCAAGTGGTGGAAGTGTCAGTAGGAGAGCATTTTGGCGACAGTGACCATAATTCGGTGAGATTTAAGGTGGTCATGGAAAAAGACAAAGACGGCCCGGAAATAAGGGTTCTAAATTGGGGAAAGGCCGATTTTAATGTGATAAGGCAGGATCTGGCCAAAGTGGACTGGGAGCAGCTACTTATAGGAAAATCCACATCAAAGCAGTGGGAGACTTTCAGAAGGGAAATAGAGAGAGTACAACGCCAACATGTTCCTGTAAAGGTCAAGGGTGGGATCAACAAGCAAAGGGAACCTTGGATGACAAGGGATATACAAAAATGCATTAGGAAAAAAAGGGGGGCTTTTGGCAGTTACAAAAGACTAAAGACGGAGGAAGCCCTAGAGGAGTATAAAAAGTGCAGGGGCATACTTAAAAAAGAAATTAGGAGGGCGAGGAGGGGCCATGAAATAACACTGGCGAGCAAAATAAAGGAAAACCCTAGGATGTTTTATAAGTATATTAAGGGCAAGAGGATAACCAGGGAAAGGGTAGGGCCCATTAGGGACCAAAGTGGCAATCTGTGTGTAGAGCCAGATTATGTAGGCGGCGTTTTAAATGAATTTTTTGCATCTGTGTTCACTATGGAGAAAGACGATGTAGACATAGAAATCGGGCAAGGGGACTGTGACATACTTGAACATATTAGCATCGAGAGGGAGGAGGTACTAGCGGTTTTAGCAGGCCAAAAAGTGGCTAAATCCCCAGGCCCGGACGAGATGTATCCCAGGCTGTTGTGTGAGGCAAAGGAGGAGATTGCAGGGGCCCTGACACAAATTTTCAGAACCTCTCTGGCCACAGGGGATGTACCAGAGGACTGGAGAACAGCTAACGTAGTACCATTATTCAAGAAGGGTAGCAGGGATAAACCAGGGAATTACAGGCCAGTGAGCCTAACATCTGTGGTAGGGAAGTTATTGGAAAAAATTCTGAGGGACAAAATTAGTCTCCACTTGGAGAGGCAAGGATTAATTGGGGATAGTCAGCATGGCTTTGTCAAGGGTAAATCATGTCTGACCAATCTGATTGAATTTTTCGAGGGGGTGACTAGGTGTGTGGATGAGGGAAATGCTGTGGATGTGGTTTACATGGATTTCAGTAAAGCTTTTGACAAAGTCCCGCATAGGAGACTGGTCAAGAAGGTAAGAGCCCATGGGATCCAGGGTGCCTTGGCGCGTTGGATCCTAAACTGGCTGAGTGGCAGGAGGCAGAGGGTGATGGTCGAAGGTTGCTTTTGTGACTGGAAGCCTGTGTCCAGTGGGGTACCTCAGGGATCGGTGCTGGGACCCTTGCTGTTTGTGATCTACATAAATGATTTGGATGAGAATGTAAAAGGTATGATCAGTAAGTTTGCAGATGACACGAAAATTGGTGGGGTGGTAAATTGCGAGGAGGAAAGCCTCAGGCTACAGGACGATATAAACGGGTTGGTCAGATGGGCGGAAAAGTGGCAAATGGAATTTAACCCTGAAAAGTGCGAGGTGATGCATTTTGGACAGACAAATAAGGCAAGGGAATACACAATGAGTGGTAGGACCCTAGGAAGTACAGAGGGTCAGAGGGACCTTGGTGTACATGTACATAGATCCCTGAAGGCAGCGGAACAGGTAGATAAGGTGGTTAAAAAGGCATATGGGATACTTGCCTTCATTAGCCGAGGCATAGAATATAAGAGCAGGGAGGTTATGATGGAGCTGTACAAAACGCTGGTGAGGCCACAGCTGGAGTACTGTGTGCAGTTCTGGTCGCCTTACTATAGGAAGGATGTGATTGCTTTGGAGAGGGTGCAGAGAAGATTCACCAGGATGTTACCTGGGATGGAGCGCCTCAGCTATGAAGAAAGACTAAACAGGCTGGGGTTGTTTTCCTTGGAGCAAAGAAGGCTGAGGGGGGACCTGATTGAGGTGTACAAAATGATGAGGGGCATAGATAGGGTAGATAAAGAGGAACTTTTCCCCTTAGTAGGGGGGGTCAATAACAAGGGGGCATAGATTCAAGGTAAGGGGCAGGAGGTTTAGAGGGGATTTGAGGAGGAACTTTTTCACCCAGAGGGTGGTTGGAATCTGGAACTCACTGCCTGAAAGGGTGGTCGAGGCAGGAACCCTCATAACATTCAAGAAGCATTTGGATGAGCACTTGAAATGCCATTGCATACAAGGCTATGGACCAAATGCTGGAAAATGGGATTAGACTGGACAGGGATTGGTGGTCGGCGCAGACACGATGGGCCGAAGGGCCTCTTTCTGTGCTGTATAACTCTATGACTCTATGACACCAAAAACCTTCCTCAGGTACCACCACCAAAAACCTTCCTCAGACACCACCACCAAAAACCTTCCTCAGGTACCACCACCAAAAACCTTCCTCAGACACCACCCCAAAAACCTTCCTCAGGTACCACCCCAAAAACCTTCCTCAGACACCACCACCAAAAAACTTCCTCAAATACCACCAAAAACCTTCCTGACAATACCACCAAAAACCTTCCTCAGATACCACCACCAAAAACAGATTTATCTGGTCATTCATTTGTTTACTATTGTGGGACTAAGCTGTGTGCAAATTGGCTGCTGCATTTGCCTACACAACAAGTGACTAAAAGTAATCCATTCACGAGTCATCTTGTGGGCTGAAAGGTGCAAAATAAATGCAAGTTCTTTATTTCTGTTTTCTAGTAACTACTTGCTAGATATGTGATGTGATGTGATATCATGACAGGGTATCATTTAGTTAATGGGAAAAACTGAACGTCAGTTTCTAAAAAATTTAGGCAAAAAAAGTAATCATCAGTCTCTAGCCTGCAGCAGGCATTAATAATTATCAATGATCTGGTTTCATGTAAATCACTAGTTATTAGGAATTTCTAAATTTGCTGACTAACATCAACAAAATCAATGTCACCAAAAAAACTAGGCTCATCGGTTGCCATAAAATGTAGTGGATTAGTTGCACAGATGTAAAATGTGCACGTGATTTTAGCCCAGATTCTCCACTGCTTACCTCTTGTAGTGGCATATAAATCAGATGGGTACTTCACTCAAATATTCATTTTGGGGCAGAAACATCTATACATCATTTCTCAACATTCAAGCATGCAGGATGTTGTTTGTAACAGTGTTACTATGGAATCAGCTGTGGCAGTAGTTGATTTAGAAGGTAGCAGTAAATACATTGAATCTGTTATATTTCAGTCACTTGGCCATTTTTGTTATTTCATTTCCTGCTGACACTTGGGTTTTCATGGACTTCTGCATTATTTGTTTGTTTTTGTTTTGTCCCAGCACTATTACTGGTGCCAATGGGTTTCCGAATAGAAATTCCCCCATCTGACGTGTTTTGAAAGAGGGCTAGAAGGACGTACAGAGGGATGCCAAGATGCCGAGATGTGCTCGGTTCTCACCGGTGGGGCCCTCAAACCCATATCTGCAGATCTCACTTCAGCCGACATTAGTGCATGCAAAGACTCCTCTTTCCAAAGGATGCCTCAGCACGGGGCCTCAACTATTCACTATTATATTAATGACTTAGATAACATAATAGCGAGCCATATATTCAAGTTTGCCGATGATACAAAGATAGGTGGCATAGTAAGTACTGTAGACGGGAGCATAAAATTACAAAGAGACATTTATAGGATAAGTGAGTGGGCAAAATTGTGGCAGATGGATTTTGACGGAGGTAAGTGCGAGACTAACCATTTTGGACCTAAGAAAGATAGATTCGAGTATTTTTTAAATGGTGAAAAGCTGGGAACAGTGGAGGCCCAAAGAGATTTTGGGGTCCATGTACACAGGTCACTAAAATGTAGTGGTCAGGTACAAAAAAAAAATCAAAAACTCTAATAGAATGTTAGCCTTTATATCTAGAGGGCTAGAATATAAAGGAGAAGTTGTTTTGTTACAACTATACAAAGCCCTGGTTAGACCACATCTGGAGTACTGTGTACAGTTCTGGGCACGGTACCTTAGAAAGGGTATACTGGCCTTGGAAGGAGTGCAGTGCAGATTCACCAGAATGTTACCAGGCTCCAAGGGTTAAATTATGAGGAGAGATTATATAAAGTAGGTTTGTATTCCCTAGAATATAGACAGTTAACGGGTGATTTGACTGAAGCTCTTATGATTTTGAAAGGAATTAATAGGGTAGAGAGAAACTTTTTCCACTGGTGGGGAGTCTATGACAAGGGGAGATAACCTTAAAATCAGAGCCAGGCCATTCAGAAAAACGGACGGTAGAAGTGTGGAATTCTCTACCACAAAAAGTAGTTGATGCTAGCTCAATTAATAATTTTAAATCTGAGATCAATAGAATTTTGCTAGCCAAGGGTATTAAGAGATATGGAGCTAAGGCAGGTGGATGGAGTTAGGATACAGATCAGCCATAATCTCATCAAATGGTGGAACATGCTCGAGGGGCTGAATGGCCTACTCCTGGAGTCATAACGGCACAGAAGGAGACCATTCGGCCCATCGAGTCCGTGCTGGCTCTCTGCAGAGCAATCGAGTCAGTCCCATTCCCCCACTCTATTCCTGTAGCCCTGCAAGTTTATTTCCCTCAAGTGCCTATCCAGTCTCCCCTTGAAAACATTGAGTGTGTCCGCTTCCACCACTTCCATCGGCAGCGAGTTCCAGGTCCTCACCACTCACTGCGTAAAAAGTTTTTCCTCACGTTCCCCCCTGTATCGCTTGCCCAAAACCTTAAATCTGTGTCCCCTAGTCCTTGTACCATCAACTAGTGGGAACAACCTTTCCCCATCTAGCCTATCCAAACCCGTCATACTCTTGTACACCTCTATCAAATCACCCCTCAACCTCCTTTGCTCTAATGAAAACAAATCCAGCTTCTCCAACCTGTCCTTGGACCTAAGATTCCCCATTCACGGAACCATTGTGATAAATCTCCTCTGCACCCTCTCAAGGGCCTTCCCATCCTTCTTAAAGTGTGGTGACCAGAACTGGACACAATACTCCAGTTGTGGCCTAACCAGCGCTTTATAAAGATTCAGCTTAACTTCTTTACTTTTGTACTCAATACCTCTATTTATGAAACTCAAGATCCCATATGCTTTGCTAACCACTCTCTCAATATGTCCTGCCACCTTCAGGGACCTATGCACATTAACTTCCAGGTCCTTCTGTCCCTGCACACTCTTTACAACTGTGCCATTAAGTGTATATTGCCTCTCCCTGTTCCTGTTCCTTCTGCCAAAATGCATCACCTCACACTTCTCTGTGTCAAATTCCATCTGCCACTTGTCTGCCCATTCTGCTAGCCTTTCTATGTCCTGTTGCAGTCGATTGGTATCATCCTCACTGTTCGCCACACCCCTGTTCTTATGTTTCTATCCTAGGACAGCAGACTTGGGCCTAGAAATTGGGTTGTGGGCTCGCCAGGGCTGTAGCGCCAGAAATTTTGCGCCAGCGTTAATGCGGCAGCGCCCGACGAAAATTCAGTTGCGCCGGCCCCAGACGGCGGCGGGCGCTAAAGGAGGGTTTTAGCGCCTGAAAACGGGCGTTGAATTGGGTTTCCCGGCGCTAATCCCCGGCTGCGGCACCCGATGCAGTGCGGCAGGCTGGGGAACTGCAGGCCTCCTCCTTCTGTTAAGGAGGAGCTGCCTGCAGCCGACAACTGTCCGGCGGATTCCCCCGACATCTGAGCCCGGCACCTCGGGGAAGTGCCGGGCTCGCAGCACACACTCATCAGGGCCGCGGGGGGGGGGGTGATGCAGGAGTCCGGGAAGGGAGGTGCGGGCAGGCGACCGCCGGGAACGCGGCCGGCCGCCGCTCCACCTTTATGCGCCGGCGCAAAGGCGTGTAAGAACACTTTTCACATTCGTTAGTTGCGCCTGCCACGGGCGCAACTGAATTTGGGCTTGGGGCCGGGTTACCACGGCAACCGGGACGCTGCGCACACCGATGACGTCATCGGTGCCGGCGCAGCGCTACCGGCTAACGCCGATGGTAAGGCCCAAGTCAATTTGCAAAACGGCTATAAGTCCGGCGCAAGGCCCTCTAGCGCCACTAATTGGGCGCTAAGCCCACTCAATTTCTAGGCCATGATGTCACAACAAGATATTCAGAATGCCTGGCTAACCATAACTTAATCACAATTTCATTCTTTTGGTGGCACTGCATGAAAGAAGGCATCCAAGTTGACTAACAGGCAGAATACCCTGATTGCCCATAACTGCCAAGATGTCAGCCCAATCACAGCTGCAGGCCCTGATGTTCCTACCTGGCAAGGACTGTAGGGAACTGTCTTTACATGGTCCAGATTAGCAGAGAGCTAGATGCAGAGCTGTGCCATCTACTGCGAGGACACAGTTAGCAGCATAGAGCTGGCACATACAGGTACAGTAACATTCAGCTGTGGCCTAAAGTTTAGCTCCACCTCTTTCTAGGCACCCTGCAATCCTGAATTATGGGGATGGTGCCATAGAGTGGTATAGAGGACCACCTTCTGGCACCCACTTCAGTATCAAACATTGGACTGAGTGCTGGGCTGATCCATTACATATCTGCTGAATCGTGCCTGTACCTTTGATTTCCTTTTGCTTAATTTTTGTCTGTTTCTTCTCAAGACCCCTTCAACCTTCAGGAAAATGCTGATAATGGATTGAGGTGCCTTGTGAGGCATTTCAAAGGCTTTATGATTTTGTTTCCCTTACTCTGGCACTCCCCTTTTAACAGTCTCATCTTTAAATTTCAGTTACACATAATTTTCTGCTGCTACCACTCATCTAAATCTGCACCTAAAGCTATGGAAATGAGTTAATTTCAGAAAATGGGTGTAACCAGCCCACACCCACTTGCGACCATCTAATACTTGCCAATAGCCATTTAGGCGTAAAATGCACCCATATTGGAAATTATAGGCTTCTGACACCAGCTGGAACAAGCTGGAAATCACAATTTTGCATAAATGTGCAGGTTGTAAAAAACAGCAGGATGTGTCCTATATGCAGGGTTTTACACTACATGTAAACTGGACAGAAAATTAATTTATCCTACTTTACTGACTAAGTTCAAATTAGTTAACAAAGAAGCCAAGATTATAACTAATGTAAATAAAGTCAATGTTGAATGATAAGGCACCTCATCACTGTGATTAACAGATCACTCTTCAATAGTTTAGAATTAGAATTACAAATGCAACGGGAGGTAAATTAATTCTGAGATATCCTGGACTAAGTTTCCACTTCAGGGCAGAAAAGATTCTCAGGCAATTTTGTTTTCCTAAACATATACTGAGATCAAAATTCATATTTAAATAGCTTTAAAAGTCATGTAAGTGCCATAAGTAAATTATGTAGAAACATCCCTTACATATCTCAACCTCAAGTCCTGAATGTTAGGTCCAAGGAAAAGCTGGATTAATGCGATTCAGCATTTATCAATATAGGGTATTTAACAAACTATATAACAGAATGTTGCTTAAATTCCTTGCTAAAGATCCTTAAAGCTTCTAAATTCTAACTATTTAAATCCACTGGGATTGTAATTAATTTAATCTACGGCAATTCCATTAGACTCACCTTGGTGCGAACCATTTGCTGTGGAATATTGTTCATGGCATTTGTCAGCCATCCTTCGAGGCTTTTTGCAAAATTGCGAATGGCTTGGGTCAAGGCACCTAACAATGGCAAAGGTAAATAAAAATACATTAATATAAATCAACAAGAAGTTCATCAAACATTTGCAATATTTCATTTAAACTAAAGTCTATCATTCAATGCCCTCTTTTAGGAATTTAGACACTGAAGAATTTTACAATTCAATGAGGAAGCATCAATAAGTGTTGGGAACTGGGTGGCGCAATGGGTTAGATACTGGCCTTTCACCTCAACTACCTAGATTCAAATGCAGCCCAGATGGAATGAAATCTTCTCCATTTGTTGGCTATAAAGGTTCCATGTAAAGTGAGTTTGGGCAGCCTCAATCCAGTTCCTAGAAGGGATGGATCTACAGCACAAAGCTGCCCCTCATATGGAATTAATTGGCAATGTTACTCAGACAAACCTAAGAATGGTCACTGTGAAAAAAAAATCACACTGTTGCAATAAAGGGTGCTCTTTTCTTGCTAAGGTGCATTGTTGGGACAGAGTTGCATGGACTTTGCTTTGCTGTGCTATATGTGACCTTAGAATGCTTAATGCTCTCATGGGGTGCCTGAAATGGAAAGTGTTCTGTTCCCCAGCACTGCCATCCCTTACCACGATGAGCACAAAAACTTGTGCTTGCTTGTTTTTGTGTAACAGCATAATTATATACACCTAATGACTAGAATTTCTCTAGAACCTTCTTAAACACAACACTAACTTGGATGACACCTCCCTTCATATTACACCAGGTCTGTACATTGAGCTACTGCAACGCATCAACTGCTTCTCCATTGGATTAGCTCATCTTGGTACCTGAGTGTGGAAATGTTGCAAGGGTAAGAGTCCAATCACAGTATTCCAAAGAGTTTTCAAGATTCATGAAAATGGGCTCATTGTTAACAGCGGTTTGTTCTAACAATGACCTTTACACAATTATTTTCTAATCAATTGCAAATGATTGATGAGAGTGTTTTTTTTTTATCATCAGTGTCCTTCAATAGAAAGCAAAGGGAATAGAAGCATTAACTTTCATGTGTATAATTGCTGCTTATTGTTCAGCAATATAAGTTGGCATTTACAAACTAATCTGATAACTGAATTACCTTATTCATGTTCAGACAGGCTGACGATAGCCATGTTAACGTTGCCAATATTTTTCTACCTCCTGTGTATGAAACAACTCCTACAGAGTAATTTCATCAACAAGTAGCAAAAAAAAAGCCAACAAACCACAATCTTGTTCTGACTGCGCTGTTCTCAAGCAGTTTCAACTGGACCTACCTTATCTATGGCTTTCTTCGGCACTATTCTAAGAAGAGGGGAAAAAAACACTGCGCAAACAAGGGGACACTTGACACTTCTTATGACAGAAAGACTTTCCAAAGCACTTTTAAAATCAGAGAATAAAATGGGCACTGAGTGGGAAGGAAAAGAATAGGTAGAACAGAATTCAGGGGCCAGACTAAAAGAGCAGTTGAAGAGAAAAGTTAGGTTTTTGAAAGCAGGGATGCAGGAGGTATGGAGGAGTAATTTTGGGAGAAAGGGTAAGGGCATGGTGGCTGAAAGAGCAGCTGCCAATGCAGAGGAAATGAGGAGTTGAGCAGTGTCAGAGGAGAGCAGTGACATAGCACTCAAGGAGGTCACTGAGGTAGAATGGGATGGCACCATGGAGGTACTTGAAGGGGAGGATAAGGATCTTGAAATTAGTTCATAGATGTAGAAGAGGCCTAGTGAGCACCAGGGGATGGAAGTGTGAGCTTTAGAGCTAATAAGGACATGTACAGTGACATTCTGAATGAGTTGCAGTTTGTGGAAGCAGAGGCACGGAGATGATGGGAGCCAACAGGATGCCTTCAGTTTTGCCTACATTAAAATGGAGGAAATTTTGATTCTTTCAATACTTAATGTTGGACACTCAGTTGGAGAGTCAAGCAACAACCTAGGAACTGAAAGAGACAGCGGAAAGCTAGGGTTGTATGTCATCAGCATACAATAATGACTGCCGGATGATGTCACCACAAAAAGGGTGGGGGGGTACAATGATGGAGCCCTGGAGTACACCAGCAGTGACAGTGTGGTGATGGGATGAGAAAGCATTGGCGAATATGTGATATACTCAATGGGATAGGAATCACTGGATCCAGGAGAGAGCAGTACCACCGAGATAGCCTGCCGAGCACAAACATTGGAGGAGGGCAGAATGATCAACAGTTTCAAAGACAGCTAATAAACATCTAATATAAAATAGATGGACTGAATCTGCGAAGAGTAGCCAGGGGAAAATAGAGAAGCAGACTGGTGACAGCATGGATCCTCCAATCTACAAAATTCTGCACTTAAAAGATTTCAGAACAAATAAAATATGTATTTTGTTTATTGTGAATTTAAATTTGCATGTTCAGAATGACAAATAGAAATCAGATCGTTCAGCAATTCAGCTGCTAACTGTCGGTATAAACAAGATATAAGACAGGCAAAATAGAAGCAAAGAATTGCAGTTCCATCATTTAATTTGATATGATTAATAGGAGTTTGACAGGGTCCATATCACTGCTCTAAATACAGGATTAATGTATTGGTCAAAACTGATTTGATCTCAAGTTACTTATCAGATTTTGAGTGACTGATACTTAGAACATATCTCTGTAAATATATAAGCTTGGTTATGTGTACTAAGACAAATGGTTGAATAGGAAACTCCAAGAAAACAGCCTAAAAAACATATAACAAACTATCATTTGCCATTCTGAATGCCAATATATAAAGTTTACTAATATTAAATATAAACAACATATTCTTCCATTCTCATAAGCAATTTCTTGCCCCGTGGTGGAAGCAGTCAGTTTGTGAGCAATTAACCTGTGATTTTGTTAATAATGCACAACCAAACAAGGCTAAAAAAACAATCTCCCATACAATGTGGTTTCACAAAATCATTCCTGAGTCTTATACTGACAATTTTAGCACAGAACAAATAAACTTATTGAAAACATATTCATTTTTTCCTACCAGACAACAGGGACAATTTTACAAAATCACACTGCTAAGGTGGAGCTTTGCCTGCCAGGAGTGCATATTGCAAATTTAGGCACACCCCCACAGCGATTTTCTGCCCATTCATTTTAATGAACAGGAAATCATGGGACCTTATATGTGAATTCCAATATGGGCTGCAGCCTCAAATGTGGTACTGTAAAAATATCCGTCACACAACTTTTGGGTTTTTGCAGGAGACATTCTCTCAGGTTCAGCATCACTAGTCATTCCCTTAAGCAGATCTCACATCCCCTATAATCAAGAGTGCACCTTTCACGACTCAATATTTAGTTAATTGATAGGCCAGGGATCATAACAAATAACCTTTGCTCTCTATACCAGCTACTAAAATATCCACATGCATTCTCTTTTCTTTAAGGAAGGCAGATTGAAAAGGACACTATTGAGACAAGACACAATTTCAAACTGGTTTATTTTACATAAAATATACAAATGAACAGAATACATTTTTCACAGTGAGAACAATCAAATTTCCACTGCTCCTCGGTTATGGAAAAAATAGGCACAACTTACTGACTCTGTAAGCATTGGCTCATTTCTCAAACTAAGCTATTCTAAGCTACCATGTCCATATCTTTTTAAAATGCAGTAATTTCCTGCTGGATCACAGTTAACTTACTGTCTAGGAGTGGAAAGATACAGAGACAGAAAGAGAGAGACAGAGAGAGGGAGGGAGAGAGAAAGAGGCCGCGATTTTCCCTACCTCGGCGGGTCCGTGGCGGGCGACGTCGGTAACGGTCCCAACCCCGCTGTTGTCTCCATCCCAGCCTCCGACATGACTGTCCCGATTGGGCTTGTTAAGCCCGCCCAGCACGTTGCCCGGACAATTGAAGGAAGTGGGTCTGATGACGTCATTTGATGATGCGTCATCAGCCGGTTTCCTTAAGGGGACCATGTGCAAATTTACTTTGACATTTGTGCTGTCAGTGTTCTACAGCATTGAGGTGCTGCAAACACTGCAGAGAGGTGCAGGGCTGCACCCAGGCTCTCCCATTCACTGCTGCGACACTGGCTGCACTGTGCCCACACCTCCCCCGACCATAGCTGGCAATCTGTGTAATCAGTGAAAATTAGGTAAAGTTGGGCTTTTCTGTGATAATATCGCTGTTAAATACCCCATTAAATGTTAGGCCTTGTTGGATTAGGTGTAACTACTAAACAAATGTTATGGCCCTGAAAAACTAATTTTATTTTGTGGAGTGTCAAATTTCTCCATTATGATAAAAATTACAATTTTTAAGAAACTTAAAAAAAAAATGCGGTCAACAGTCTATTCAGTAGTCCTTAAATGGACTGCTGGAAGCTGCTCACAAAACACCCCAGAAAACGTGAATTTTTTTGGTGGGGCCAGGATGAGCAAGCATGCTCTTACTTGGCCTGCAAAAAAAGCTCTAGGTCATTGCTGTCCTCTCTGAGACCCTCCCCTGTTATTGCCTCCTTCTACCCCAGGCTCCAATTGTTGGCTGGCCCAGCGTGAGAACTGGCCAATATCCCGCCTTCTCAGGACTGCAGCAGGGCGACGCCTGGCGTGTGCAGCAAATAGCGAAGGAAGTGAACTCCTCGGTACTGTCTATCACACATGGATGCCATACTAATAGAAGATCACTGACATTGTCAGAAAAAGCAAGATAGGGCACTGGCTGGCTCTGTTTCTCATCAAGGAAAATGTGATTATTGTTCGGTGCACTTCTATAGAATCAGTTCCTTACAACCTCTATTGTCTTTCACAGGTCTTGAAAGCCTTGTCTTTACCCTTGCACATCTTATTTCAGCAACACTCAATCTCACAGTACAAGCATGCCCACTGCTAAAAGTTTCATGCCTCTCCTTGGTCAGCCTTGGCTCAGTGGTAGCACTCTTGCCTCTGAGTAAGAAGATCATAGGTTCAAGATCCACTCCTGACACTTGAGCACATAATTTACGCTGACACTTCAGTGCAATGCGAGGGAGTGCTACACTGTTGGAGGTGCCACTTTTTGGATGAGATATTAAATTCATGTCCCATCTGCCCTCTCAGGTAGATACCATGACACTATTCGAGAAGAGCAGGGGAGTTCTCTGGGTATCCTGGCCAATATTCATCCCTCAACCAACATTACCAAAACAGATTATCTGGTCATTCTTCACATTGCTCTTTGTGGGATCTTGCTCTGCGCAAATTAGTTGCCGTATTTCCCTATATTACAACAATTCAAAAATAATTAATATGTTGTGAAGCGTTTTGTCCTCAGTTCGTGAAAGGTGCTATGTAAATTCAAGTTCTTTCTTTCATCATTCGCATGGAACACTTTTCTCCAATACTAGCTCCCCTTCTGATATGGTATGTAGTATGGAGAAGCAGTGCTTCCATGGGCCCCACAAGGAAAGTTTAGAACACCACTAGCCCGGATTCCCAACCTCCTGTGAGACCCTCTTAGAATCGCCATCTCCACACATACCCTGCATGCTAGCAGGCAGCCATGAAGGCCTAATTTTTGTGAAGCTGCCAGCACTTATCACCCAGAGTAGGTGGGAAGTGAACCGGTGGCATGGTAATGAGGCCCGACGGTTAAAATCGACATGGGCTCATGCTGCCGTAGACGGATGGAAGACTAATTGACTCCCGCAGTTTCACCCAGATTTTCACAACAGGCAGACTTTGGACAGGTGGTGATGGTGGCAATCAGTCCACCCACCTGATGTCATCAGTGAGAGGCCTGAACAATTTTCATGATCATGCCTCGTTTAAATTGAATTGGCGGGCTGCCCTCCCCTCTACCTTCTGCCAGCGGTGATGGGAAGCTTGCCGAATTGGAGAGTGGGATTTCCAGAAGGCCTGGTGCCCATTTGAAGACTGAAGGCATCTCCTAAGGCGAGGTGTAATTTCATTGTCCTGAAATTGTTGCTGCTACATAGAGATTTGGGCTGAAACATGTCCGAAGTAAGAGCACCAAAGTTTAGTCACTTGGCACTGGAGGTCTTTGTCGAGCAGGTGAGAGCATGCAGTCAGGTTCTCTTCCACTCAGATGGCAGACGTGACCCCCGACAGTCTCTGCAGCAGGCCTGGAGGAAGGTGGTCCTCCTTTGTGGACTCGTAAAAGCCCGAATTGCAGCTCCCTGAGGTCCCCCCACCCGCACCAGCTATTGTTGCTCCTCTTCCTCCAACTACAGTAGAGTGTCGGCACAGTAGACCGACACCTGGGAATCCCTGGCCCAAGACCGCACAAAGTGGAGAAGCATCCGGGAAGGCTACGAAAACCTCGAGTCTCTTTGCCGGGAGCAAGCGGAAGCCAAGCGCAGGCAGCACAAGGAGCGCACGTCAACCCAAGCACCCCACCCACCCGCCCCTTCAACCACCGTCTGCCCCACCTGTGACAGAGACTGTAGGTCCCGCATTGGACTCATCATTCACGTGAGAACTAATTTTTAATGTGGAAGCAAGTCATCCTCGGTCCCGAGGGACTGCCTAAGACAGTAGAGTGGCTGATAACTCCCATGATCTGTAGTGTCCAGTACCTGTTGAGCTTCTTAAAGGTTTTGAAGCAGAATCAAGCAGAAACTTCCAAATCCTAAATGTCTGTATGAATCAAGAAAGCTTGTTTCCCAACAGATTCCAATGATCTGAGCACTTGCAGGTGAGTGCACTTTAAGATGTGCTTCCAATGACCATTTCAGGTCTGTACTGCCGAATTAGTTCAGCACTGCACGGTACTTCCATTTTTTGTGGTGAAAATATCATTGGGTTTCTGATTTGAATACTATAATGAAGGTCCTGTTTGCTTCTGGCAGGCGCCTAGCCTGCCTTTGTGAAGGCCCCGAATAAAATGGTGGCAGACAGATTGGGAGCAAGAACGGGGCAGTAAGTTCAGCATCATGATTTTTGGGGTGCTGCTACCCCATTCCCACTGGGCAGGCATAGGCCCTCAAAATCAGAGCCAACGAATCTTAATCATTAGTAAAGAACCAAATAACCATCTTACAGTAATTACCAACAATATAAAAGTCCAATTTAGAGAAGCAGCTCACAACAGAAATGAACACTATTATCAACTGCAACATTTCATTTCTGTTGAGATCAAAAAAATAAATTCATTGCATAATTTGCTTCACTATTTGCTGCATGTTTTGTTTGCTTAACCATGCTTTAAAAAACATTTTTACTTCAGTTTTCTAAATTACTTTTGCTGCCTCTTTATGTCCATGACACTCCTTACTCTAACCAATAGGCCAGACAGGTAACTAATTACCAAGCTTATGCCAATGTTGCTCTTAAGCTGACAGCTATGAAGCACACTCTGGGGAAGTGCGTCCTTTCCACTTGGCGACTCCCCTAAGCGTGTTTGCTGAAATCAGGTTCTCACTGAGGGGAATTATAGATGTGAACACGTGTCCTATTAAATTTAGTGATAACAGTTGCATATCTACTGCAGGACAGAATCATTTGAAAGAACAGAAAAATTAACACACGCTTGAGGGAAAAAAGAATGAGTTCTGTTGCTACATTATCACAATAAACGTGTATTTGTAAAGCAAAAAAACAACACATTTTTTACTAAATCATATGAACATTTTAACACAATGAGCCTGTGATATACCTATCAATTCATCCAATGAAAAGCGACGAGTTAAGAAAGTAACTATAGGTTTTTATTGGCTAAATAACAGAGCCCACCCTCGTGGGTGATCGGATCCAACAAGGAGGAATACCAGCCAGTCGACCACCTTTATACCTGGGCAGGTAGGTGGAGCCATGGGCGGAGTCAGCAGTGGTCAGCCCAGGTATAACAGCGTGACAAGAGGCGACCTCGTGTAGTGATACAACAGCGTAAACAGTGATAACCATAGTGTAACGATATAACAGTGATAACCATAGTGTAACGATAGTGAACGATAAAAGTGGTTTACCACATTCACCCCCCTTGTTTAGATTTGAGTCCGGCGGGGTGAAGTGTACTACCAGTTCGGGTATGTCAGTCTGTCCGGAGGCCTCGTAAGCCTTTCTGATCGTCGCAGCAGCGGCGGCGGTGATGCAGTATCCGACGTTAATGCTGGTGTCTGCGTGGTCGGCGAAGGCTCGTGGGGTTCCGACATGCCGTCTACCTGGGCTGGATCTGGGGGAGTGGTGGGGGGTAATGGTGGTGTCTCAGGGGTGCCCGAGGGTGCAAGGTCTCGTAAGGAGACTGTGTCCTCCCGCCCGTCTGGGTATGCCACATAGGCGTACTGGGGGTTGGCGTGCAGGAGGTCCACCCTCTCAACCAGGGGGTCCGTTTTATGGGCCCTCACGTGCTTTCACAGCAAGACGGGCCCCGGAGAGGTCAGCCAAGTTGGTAGCATGGTTCCCGTAGTCGACTTCCTGGGGAAAACAAACATTCGTTCATGGGGGGTGGCATTAATGGCAGTGCAAAGCAGTGACCGGATGGAGTGCAGCGCTGCCGGGAGGACTTCCTGCCAGCGAGAGGTTGGGAGGCCCTTAGACTTTAAGGCTAAGAGAACGGCCTTCCAGACAGTCGCGTTCTCTCTTTCCACCTGGCCGTTCCCCCGGGGGTTGTAGCTGGTGGTCCTGCTTGCAGCAACACCTCTCTCTAGTAGGAACTGGCGAAGTTCCTCGCTCATGAAGGAGGAGCCCCGGTCGCTATGTATATAGTTCGGGAACCCGAACAAGGCGAAGAGGTCGTTCAGGCATCTGATGACCGTGGTACTGGTCATGTCTGGGCAGGGGAAGGCGAAGGGGAAACGGGAGTACTCATCAATAATGTTGTGGAAGTACACATTACGGTCAGAGGACGGGAGGGGCCCCTTAAAATCGATGCTCAAGCGCTCGAAGGGGCGGGTGGCCTTGATCAGGCTTGCTCTGTCCGGCCTAAAGAAATGCGGTTTGCATTCGGCACAGGTTTGGCAGTTCCTGGCCATGGTCCTGACCTCCTCGATGGAGTAGGGCAGGTTGCGGGCCTTAATGAAGTGGTAAAGTCTGGTGACCCCGGGGTGGCAGAGGTCGTTGTGGAGGGTCTGCAGTCTATCACTTTGCACGCTGGTGCACGTACTTCGTGATAGAGCATCTGGGGGTTCGTTCAGTTTACCAGGCCGGTACAAGATATCATAATCATAGGTGGAGAGCTCGATTCTCCACCTCAAGATCTTGTCGTTCTTGATTTTGCCCCTCAGCTTGTTATTAAACATAAAGGCGACCGAACGTTGGTCGGTGAGGAGGGTAAATCGTTTGCCTGCCAGGTAATGCCTCCAGCGTCGTACAGCCTCCACGATCGCCTGGGCCTCCTTCTCGACCGAAGAGTGTCGGATCTCGGGGCCCTGGAGGGTCCTTGAGAAGAAGGCCACTGGTCTCCCCTCCTGGTTAAGGGTTGCGGCCAGGGCGAAGTCGGATGCATCGCTCTCCACTTGGAAAGGGATAGACTCATCCACCGCGTGCATTGTGGCCTTAGCAATGTCTCCCTTAATGAGGGAGAAGGCTGCGCACGCTTCTGCCGTCAGGGGGAAGGAGGTGGACTTCATGAGGGGTCTGGCTTTGTCCGCATAATTGGGCACCCATTGGGCATAGTAGGCGAAGAGCCCCAGGGTTCTCCTCAGCGCCTTTGGACAGTGGGGGAGGGGAAGCTCCATGAGGGGGCGCATTCTTTCGGGGTCGGGGCCGATGACTCCGTTCTCTACTACGCAGCCGAGGATGGCAAGGCGCGAGGTGTTAAACACACATTTCTCCTTATTGTAGGTGAGGTTCAGCTGCTGGGCCGTACGGAGGAATCTCTCCAGATTAGCATCGTGGTCCTGCCGGTCGCGGCCGCAGATGGTGACGTTATCCAGATAGGGGAACGTGGCTTGCAGCCCGTTCTGGTCAACCATCCGGTCCATCTCCCTTTGGAAGACCGAAACCCCGTTGGTGACACCGAAGGGAACCCTCAGGAGGTGGTAGAGGCGGCCATTCGCCTCGAAGGCGGTATACTGGCGGTCCTCAGGGCGGATAGGGAGTTGGTGATAGGCCGACTTAAGGTCGATGGTAGAGAATACGCGGTACTGTGCAATCTGATTGACCATATCAGATATGCGGGGAAGGGGGTATGCGTCCAGCTGGGTGTACCGGTTTATGGTTTGGCTGTAGTCGATGACTAGGCGGTTTTTATCGCCGGTCTTGACGACTACGACCTGAGCGCGCCAGGGGCTGTTGCTCCTCTTGATGATGCCCTCCTTCAGGAGGCGCTGCACTTCAGAGCTAATAAAAGCTCTGTCCCCGGCGCTGTACCGCCTGCTCTTGGTGGCGACGGGTTTACAGTCGCGGGTGAGGTTGGCGAACAGGGAGGGAG
Source organism: Somniosus microcephalus (assembly GCF_052327205.1). Taxonomy (NCBI): domain Eukaryota; kingdom Metazoa; phylum Chordata; class Chondrichthyes; order Squaliformes; family Somniosidae; genus Somniosus; species Somniosus microcephalus. The sequence goes on along the minus strand of NC_140987.1, from coordinate 96,205,521 downwards.
GCGGGACCCTGAGGGTGGATAGGCCGCAGGTGGTACGCGGTGGGCGGTTTAAAGGCTGCTGGTTGTCGACTGTGAGTGGGGGGAGGGGTCCACCGTATGCTAGAGTGACACTTTGAAGGTGGGATTGGAAATCCAGCCCTAGTAGGACGGCAGCGCAGAGTTGGGGCAGGACGAGAAGTTTAAAATTTTTATACTCCGTGCCCCTAACCAACAGGGTCACAACACAGTAGCCGCTGATGTCTGTAGAGTGGGACCTAGACGCCATCGAGACCCGGTTGCGCGTTGGCCGGACAGTGAGGGAGTAGTGGCTCACCGTGTCTGGATGGATGAAGCTCTCCGTGCTTCCGCTGTCGAACAGGCAGGTCGTGGCGTGGCCGTTTACTTCGATGTCCATCATGGACTTGGACAGGTGATGCGGGCGAGCTTGGTCCAGTGTGACGGAGGCTAGTGTATGGCTGAGCGAGCTGCTGTAGTCTGCGGGTGAGGCGGTGGTCGGGTCTGGAGGCGAGGTGGCGGTCGAGTGTGGTGGGTAAAATGGCGGCGCCCACGAGGTGGGGTAAGATGGCGGAGAAGATGGCTGCCCCCACAACTCACATGTGGCACTGCTGGTGTCGGTGGCCTTGATCAAAGATGGCCGCCCCCACGACTCACACGAGGGGATACTGGCATCTGTGGCCTTGATGAAAGATGGCCGCCCCCACAGCTCGCATGAGGCACTGCTGATGTCTGTGGCTTTCCCTCTGCAGGCCTTAGCGAAGTGGCCTTTCTTCTGGCAACTGGAGCAAGTTGCGTTTCTCGCAGGGCAGCGCGACCTCGGGTGTTTCGCCTGGCCGCAGAAGAAGCAGCTGGCGGCCCGATCGCGGGGGTCCGATGTCGCAGCCGGTACCGGGGGTGGCGGTCCCGATCGGGTCCAGGACGCCGACGCTGAGGTAGGTCCCAGGGGCGGCGCTGCGAGGGGTATTGCGGTCGGGGTCGGTCCCGAGTCCCAGGGTCGCCAATTACAGTACCTGGAGTACGCCTCGAGGTCCCGATGGGCCACTTCTAGGGAGCAAGCGAGGGCTGCAGCTGTGTTCAGGTCGAGGTCCTTTGCTTCAAGCAGTCTTTGCCGTGAGTAGTCGGACCGCAGGCCTTTCACGAAGGCATCGCGGATATTATCTTCAGTATTTTCTGCCGCCGTTACCGCTTTAAAGTCACAGTCCCTGCCGAGTGTTTGTAGCGCCCGTAAAAATTCATCTACAGACTCTCCTGGCTGTTGCGGGCGGGATCTTAGGAGATGTCTGGCATACATGGAATTTACCGGGCTCCGGTACTGTTGTTTCAGCAGGTTGATGGCGGCCTCGTATGTAGTAAGGTCCCGGATGAGTGCGAATACTTTAGGGCTCACTTGGGCGGTCAGAACTCTTAGCTTGGATCTCTGAGGCACGCCGGATTCTCCCAGGTAGGATTCGAAACAGCTCAGCCAGTGTTCGAAGTCGAGGGCTGAGTTTGCTGCCTGTGGGTTTAGATCCAGGTACGGTGGTTGGAGGGCTCGCAGCCAGGCCGGCTGCTGTGGCTGTTGTAGCTGGGCGTCTGACTGGTCGTTTGGCTGCTCCGTTGACTGGTCTTTTGGCTGCTCAGGTAACGACAATTTTAAAATTTAGCCAATAAAATTGATATACCTATCAATTCATCCAATGAAAAGCGACGAGTTAAGAAAGTAACTATAGGTTTTTATTGGCTAAATAACAGAGCCCACCCTCGTGGGTGATCGGATCCAACAAGGAGGAATACCAGCCAGTCGACCACCTTTATACCTGGGCAGGTAGGTGGAGCCATGGGCGGAGTCAGCAGTGGTCAGCCCAGGTATAACAGCGTGACAAGAGGCGACCTCGTGTAGTGATACAACAGCGTAAACAGTGATAACCATAGTGTAACGATATAACAGTGATAACCATAGTGTAACGATAGTGAACGATAAAAGTGGTTTACCACAGCCTGAAAAAACAATTTCTAAATTATTTTCATTTTGACACAGGGAAGGCAGGATATGGTGCACATGCTACCCCCGAGTCACATTGCCAAGACAACTTAAAAGACAGGAAAATAAAAACTTCATCTAGGTCCATTCTGTACATTACGAAACTGGTCTGAATCAAAGAATGCTTATTACACATCTGTAACACAATGTAATAACTTATTATTTGTTTCTTTTTTTTTGCATTTTATGACTACATTTTCAAATTTAGAAAAGCAAACAACTTGCAGCAGTACTTACTAGGAATAGGTCTAAGGACATCTGGAATAAGGATTTCCACCAGAGCCTGGTACATTACATGATCGCAGGTACACATCCACTTGAGGACGGAATCATTCTTGCACAGAGCAATGAGCTTTGCCTTTGGAAGTCTACCTTCTATTTCATTCTCACTGCAGGAGGATAGATATAGAATCAAATTAATGATCACTAAAACACCAGTGATAACTGATGGATTTTCATCTGTAATTGCATGATGGATTGTTATACCCCTAACGCATTCTACAAAGGCCTATCGGGCCCAATTTAACACGTGGCAACATAAACAGTAAGTGATTTGCAAACTGATTTGAAATTTGTGACAAGGTTTTCAGTTTGCATGCAGGTTCATTTTAGGGGCTGTTCATTAGTCTCAGCATTTACTAAAAATACTTACAGTAATCATGTCAACATGGAGATGTTGGAGCCACAATTGCAATGCCAGTCCTCCAATTTTTATTTAAGAAATTAACGACTAAAAATTTGATAGCGGTAAAAACCAGCCAGTGCCACCGTAGGCTGGTGTTAACGGCCGTCGAAAATGGTGGCACTGGCAGGACCGAAAAATTGGGGCTGGTGGCCAATTAACATTAGCGCAATGCTAAGCTTATAGTGCAACGCCGTCCTGGTGGTGTTCGTCCCGGCAGGAGGCTCCAATGTAGCGTGGCCATAGCATCATTGCAGCATGAAAAGTCTGTTCTGAAAGTGAGGCTGTCATTTCAGAAAGCAGTTCGGTCTCTTAAAGGGGAACTGCCTTCTGAAATGAAAAAAATAAAAATCATGTAAAAATAGGCCGTTTTTAGCCTAGCCCTTATAGCTCAACTACCTTCTTAAAAAAATTAACATTAAAAAGAATTTGCAAATTGAAGCTGAATTCCCTTCTGCACCTGTACCCAAAGCTTCATGACCTCAGACGAGTAGTCAAGGTCAGTGAATGCATCTTCAAGAGCTTTCTCCTACCAACTTTACTACTAGCCTCACACACTGCTCAATACATGACCCCCCCACCCCCCATTCACTCACCTACCAATAATCTGTACCAAACACAAGCCACACCTCCCATTCCTAGCTTCACCTCACCCCCTTGGAGGAGATGGTGCTGGCCATTCTTGGCAGGGGCATGGCTGAGCCCTTGGCCAGTGGCAGGACTGAAAAGATATAAGATGCTGGTATCCTCGTACATTATCCTCCTTCTCGCATGCACCGCTTGCTTTCCCGCCCTCCACTCACCACAACTCCACCCTTGTGACTTCCTCATTTCACACACCCAAGGAATACAGCCTGCCCAGCCTGTGGCTGACCAAGAAGAGGGAGAGGAGAGTGAAGAAGAAACACCATCACTCGATTTCACACTCCTAGCCACCAGCTCCTCAAGGCCGACCTGTAAGGCCATTTGCAGTCTTCCGAATTGAAAGTCAGCCGCCTTCCACCAGCCATGCTGCAGCCACTGGGGTAGCACTGCGTGACATCAGTTGGATAGGCAAAGGCAAACATAAGACAGTCACTAAAGAAATGCATAAGGGCGATGAATTGATTTCTTGATGTCATATTGGATGGATAGGTGTATAAAGCTGGATTGAAAGTTTGTGATGTGGTGGCTTTTATTTCAGCATTGTGGCCAAGAGGATGCTGTGATGGCCAGTAACAGAGGGAAGGTGTGGGACAAATGTTGAAAGGGGAATTGGGATTGTAGTCACTGGTACCACAGGCAGATGATTCCATCACGGACAGAAAGGGGCTGTCTGGGTTGCCTCCTTCCATCGCCTCCTTGCTTCTGCTTCCTCCTCTTCTGCTTCCCCCTTCTTCTGCTTCCCCCTTCTTCTGCTTATCCCTCTTCCCTCTGCAAGCAGATGCTGGAAATCTGAAATAAAAGCATAAAATGCTGGAAAAACTCAGCAGGCCAGGCAGCATCTCGACCTGAGACGTGAACTCTGTTTCTCTCTCCACGGATGCTGTCTGACCTGCTGAGTATTTCCAGCATTTTCTGTCTTCTCAGAGGCTTTCCTTTACCATCAATGCCTTGCAAGCATCCAGCAGCACTCGCTGCATTCCCTACACACTCACAAAACTTTTAACATGTATTGCACCAAGCCACTACTTCAATAACATTTTTAAAAATCCAGTCCAAAAGCTTAAATGCAAATTTACCTGAATGATGTGTGTGAACTTTAAGAAGTACTGACAGCATCTCTATCAGTCTGCTGAACGCTTGGTTTTCAGTGAGCTTAGGACCCAGCGCTGAACTCAACACGAAGGTCGAAGTTTGCAGACGTAGCGTCAATTCGGCATTGTACGCTATCGGTAGCGCTATGGCCCTCAACCAAAATGGCGGCCGCCGAGACCCGCGCCAGAGAAGGGCACTAGAGTGGCGGCCTCCATTTTTCGCCAGGATAGTGACGCAAACGGGTGGCAGTAAGTAGCCCAACTTCTAGGCCTAACTTTTTAAAATAAATATCTACACAAAAAACTATGAGAAGAAGTCCATGGACTTACTGTCATTTGTAAAGAAAAATTCAGCTTAACTAAATTGCCCCAGTGGCACAGGATAGAACATGCTGAGGCTGGGAATGATAAGACTCATACCCACTGACTTAAGTGAAAAATTGTGGGAAGCTGTGCCTGCACCGCTTGTCTGCCTACTTCCTGATGCTCAGACTACCTCTTCCTGTTTTCCTATCTGATTCTTGGTGCTTTGCTACTCTCAACTATCTGATCCATGCTGATAGTACTCATGGAAGGAAAATTGGGTGGATTCCTTCACAGGAGTGCACTCCGACTGGCCCAATTTTCTGATATTAGTTGTACCTAGGCGATTCAGGAAAATTTCTCCTGTATTTGTTTGCCATCGACATCTGTGTAGGCAAACATTATTTTGAATCCTGCAAATGGCTGACTTAGTTAAAAAGAAATACAGTTTTTAATTCCTTTTGCTCTGGGATATCTTCAAAGAAATTTGGAGCTATACTCTGGCTCTACTACAGCCAGACTGCAGTCAGTCGGAAGTCAGCAGAGATAAGGGTCAAGTCAGAAGGCTCCATGGTAGCCAATAACCACATCAGCAAGTGACAGTATTCCAAGGAAAAGTTTTAGATTAAGAACCAGTGCAGCGGAAGAACATTTTTTGTTTAAATTCTAAGGAAAATACTGACGCTTGTATTTACTGTAGATCCATGGTTTGTATTTAGTATTGCTCATTTACGTGTTATAATAGTCAATAAATTTTGCGTACTGATGATGAGGAGATCATGCGGTGGTAAGTTATTATATTCCAATACACCGCAGTACGGGGTTTTCTGTTCAACCCCTGGGTCTTTTGGTCAGGCAAAGGCACATTTTGGTTCATAAAGGACGCAATGTCCACTTACAGGAGTGGCCAGTGATGCTGAACCCAAGAAATATCTATCTTAAGAAACATAAATATATTAAATCAAGCCCATTGTGTTTAAATATTAAACTTGTTTATATTTCACATTTTATTGTCAAAACAACTGGTTGAAATACATTTTCTTTGCTTCCTGCCAGTGTCACAGGCCCTGCACATTATAAGGCAGGATGAGATAGCCCGCCTGAGTCGAGCCCTTTCAGGACTTAAAAGTCCAAGTTTTCCTTTCCACTATCTGCAATTACAAAAAAAAATTGATAGATAAACAGATGATCAAGTCATACTTGTGTAATCACGCTTTATGGGATTAAAGTATATCCATCCCAGCTGCTGCTTGAGAAGAATTTGAATCTGAAATTTTACTAATTGAGAAAAAAGTTTAATTCATGCCCTTAATTTATGAACTTTTTAACAAGGCCCTAAAAAGTAACGATTGATAATTGTAGCTACGTGTTTCAGATTGTGTCTCAGTACTAGCTGAATGAAAAAAAGCAACAGCCTAACATAACATTCAGTATAATCAATTTATAATGTTAACTGACTTACTATATGGACCATTGCAAGGCAGCAGGTGAGGTACTATAGATTTCGTGCATGGTAAATCCCTAATCTCAGCCATGCCATCGTGGAGATGTGCCGAACAGAGGCCAAGCACTTCCTTACAAGAAAGGGTTAAAAATTGAACAGACTCGCCCTAGGCTGCTTTCACATGCATTCTATCAGTTATTTTCAAAATTGGCAAAGGTTACCTGCTTTCATGGCCTGTGACAGAGACCAAGAGAGGGAGAAAACAAAGAAAAACCATAATATCAAAAAGAATATATCATGTTACAAATTGGTCCGCATGGCACCCGTTTTCCAGATGGGGTAAAAATGACCAATTTTGCAGGGTTATGCCCTGCACCCCACGGACACATGTAATACGTCCGATGGCCTCAGGCGATTTTCAGGCGTCTCAGGCAGCCACATTAAACAGGCGTTGGGCCCCTTGCATCTGCTAATTAGGGACCTAATGCCGGTTTAAGGACCCCTCAGCAACATTGGTCAGCATTGTGCGGAGCACGGCGTCGGGGCATATTTTCTTTTTGTTTTGCTTACCTTTCTGTGGAGCCAGGAGCAGCAGGAATGCTCTTCCCGGCTCCACAGCACTCCTGCAGTGCTTCTGCCAGCCCCCATGATCTACCCGCCCGTGTTATTCTTCCCTCCCCCAAGGACTTACCGGAGGGCTGCTGTCTGTGAGGGAGCGAGCCCAAATTTCATTTCCAACTTTGGGCGAGCTACTTCTGGAGGCACGACAGGTGTCGACAGCTCGCTTATATTATTAAAATTAAAATGAGGCCGTAGGGCCAATTGTGGGTGAACTTCGGACTTCCGGTTTTGGCCTGTGCTTGCAGCGTATCACCTATTTTGGGCCCTAAAACCAAATTCTACCTGCCCAAGTTTAATAAAACTGGCCAAGTTGTGAAAGCCAAATAGACCCGAGTGGGAAACTTGCCTGGTTTGACTGATAGTAGTCCCATCAGTTGAAGTCGATGGACTATAGTGCCAGAATGTTTGCCATAGCTTTTCAATGAGGCTAAACTGAAGATTCACTACTACATCCAGTATTGCCTATAAAGTAACAAAAACACTCTGTAAGCAAAAGATATGGTTCCACCAACAAATATAGTTTAAATGATTCAATATTCTTAGCAGCTAAAAAAAGACAGACTCTTCATAGGCATCAGGGTACATGAGGCCATCTTTGACTTCGAATGAGGTACTTTGGACATTAGGGCCTTACATTATATCATAGATGCTAGGATGTGAACGTTAACAAGTTTATCTGAAATTCTTCTCTCCATTATTTTAGTGCAGGCTTAAAATGAAGATATTAGTTTAATTATTTAATAATATTTTAAGATCTGGTTACTGTAATGTATATACCTTTAAGGGGGGAACTACTTTTTACAGCTCATGTATACTGTAGTACCGGCAGTGACCACACCTGTATATAGCACTGAGTAGTAATCTGTACAGATCAGTTCCAGTGTGAGCCACGTTTAGTAAACACCTGTTGTACCGTTTCTCCTGCAGTCTGTGTCTTATTATACACGGACACAACATTGGCGACAAGGCAAGTTCGAACCTACCTGCAACTCTGCATCACCTCCCAGGGATTCGTTCCTGGAGATCAGTGGATTGGAGGTCAAGGCCAGAGACTCGGGCGTCGACCACGGGCAACCGCCCAGTCATTCAGCAGACTCGAGAATTGCGGGGGAGGCTGTCGAGAGCCAGGCTTGGCTTTCCAGTCAAGGTGGTCCAGCGAAACGGGCTGGCAACAGGTAGTGCGCAGACCCTTCCCGGACAGCGGCGGGCTAGAGCCCGACCGAGCGGCACAGCAAAGGGCCGAGCAGCATCGACGGGGGAGAGAGAGGGCAGAGCGCACGGCGCAGCCAGTGTTCAGGGGCCGAGCAGCGTTGAAGAGAGGGAGAGAGAGACGCGCAGAAACCCGCGAGGCGCTGCCATTGCCACGAGGACCGCTGAGAGCAGCGTTGGCAGCAGCGCAGGAGAAGCGCACGAAACCTACAGGGCGCCGCCATTGCCACGAGAACTGCCGGGAGCGGCGTTGGCAGCAGCGGGGGAGGAAGGAAAGCGCGGGAGACGGCATTATAAACCACTGGGAGACGCCATTTTAAACCACACCCAAAATGCCGAAGAGTGGCAGTATCACCGCACTTGACAATGAAGTCGAAGATTGGACTACATATGTCGAACGAATAGAGGTGTACTGCAAGGCAAATGAGGTGTCAGATGACAAGAAAGCGTCGGTATTGCTAAATTTAATGGGTGCAAAGACGTATGGTTTATTACGAAATCTAGTAACCCCAACGAAGCCAATGGAAAAGAGTTTTGAAGACATAGTAACGATACTACAGGAACATTTAAACCCCACACCGCTGCTGATAGCAGAAAGATTCAAGTTTCACAAACGGAACCAGCATAAGGATGAAAGCAATGCTGATTATTTAACAGAACTGCGCAAACTATCGACGGGACTACCAGCGGCTATTCTCACATATACCCTTGAGAGACACAAAAATTATTTTGAAGACGTACATGGGGCAAAAAGTCTACCCCAAAGGAAAAATAAGGGTGACCGTTATATATAACGGTAAGGAAACACCAAAACTAGACCTGTATGTATTGCAAGATGGAGGACCACCATTACTGGGACATGAATGGATCCGGAAAATACAACCGGATTGGCATTCCATACAGGCACTGACTGTGGCTGACAAAAAGGATGACGACGTCACACCTGGGCGACTGTCAAAGATCCTAACTGACGCGAAAGAAGTGTTCCAGCAAGGACTCGGAACACTAAAAGGCATGACAGCGACGATTAAAATTGAAGAAAACGCAAGCCCAAAATTGTTTAAGGCCAGACCGGTACCTTATGTGATCCGCCCAGCCGTCGAAACAGAGCTGGAGAGTCTGGAACGTTCAGGTGTACTGTCCAAGGTAGACTGGAGCGAGTGGGCTACACCCATCGTCCCTGTGATGAAAAAGTCGTTGAGCAGCACGCCTGGGGAACCAAGGAAGGTTCGCATCTGTGGGGACTTTAAGGTAACAGTGAACCCAGTCCTTCACACCGTACAATATCCACTTCCGCGGATTGAAGATATTTTCGCCTCGCTATTTGGAGGGAAACGCTTCACTAAGATTGATCTGGCCCAGGCGTATCTGCAAATGGAGGTAGAAGAAGCATCAAAAAATTACCTCACAATCAACACCCATAAAGGTCTCTACCAATACAACCGGCTGGTATTCGGGGTAGCATCAGCTCTGGCTATTTGGCAGAGGGCAATGGAACAAGTCCTGCAAGGTATCCCAGGGACCCAGTGTTATTTGGATGACATCCTGGTCACGGGCGAAAATGACAGTGATCACCTTGCCAACCTGGAGCAGGTGCTCACTAGATTGCAGGAATATGGGCTCCGAGCTAACCGCCCCAAATGCGAGTTTTTTAGAAAACAGATCTCGTATTGTGGCTACGTTATCGATAAAGAGGGGTTACATAAGTCCCCAGAGAAGATTGAGGCAGTATTCAAGGCTCCAGCACCGGAAAATGTGTCACAACTGAGGTCGTTCCTCGGGCTGGTAAACTACTACCATAAGTTCTTGCCAAATTTGTCTACAATACTACACCCACTGAACACCCTACTGCAAACTGGGGTGCCATGGAAGTGGAGTGACGAATGTAGACGAGCAGTGGATCCTGTCGAAATATTCCATTCGACTATAGTTGAATACCTACCGGTGACTAACACTTGTATCGAAAAGGAAACCCGAAATGACCCGACACTGTCTCGGGTATATGATTTGACGGTGAAGGGATGGCCAGCACATGGCGACTCACTGTTGCCAGCATTCTCGACAAGGAGAGAACAGCTGTCAGTGTGCCGGGGGACCTTGATGTGTGGATCCCGAGTGGTAATTCCACCCAAGTTAAGGGATAGAGTGCTCAATGAGCTTCATGAGGGTCATCTGGGAGGGGTAAAAATGAAAAGCCTAGCCAGAGCTTATGTGTGGTGGCCGGGAATCGATAAACAAATCGAGGACCTGATCAAGAGCTGCTCAGGATGCCAGAAAGTCCAAAATGCACCACCACAGGCCCCTCTACACCCATGGGAGTGGCCCTCATCTCCATGGCAACGGGTGCATATTGATTTTGCTGGTCCATTCATGGACTCAATGTTTTTAATAGCCGTGGATGCGCACTCCAAATGGCCTGAGGTCATCAAAATGTCCTCCACCACCACGGAGAAAACTATTGTAGTCCTACGGACCATTTTTGCCAGGAATGGCTTGCCAGAACAGATTTGCTCTGACAACGGACCACAGTTTGTGTCCGAAGAGTTCCGGAGGTTCTTGAAAAAGAATGGGGTAAGGCATTACACATCCGCCCCGTATCATCCAGCCACAAATGGATTGGCTGAGAGGTTCGTACAAACCTTTAAGAAGGCAATAAAGGCTATGTACAATGACAACATTCCGCTGCAGCACAAGGTGGACAATTTCCTGTTCGCCTACCGGAATGCGACACATGCAGTCACCAACCAGGCCCCAGCCATGATGTTCTTTAACCGAAGGTTAAGATCTCGCCTGGATTTGCTCAGACCAAACATGCGAAGAGATGTTGAGAGTAAGCAATTCCAGCACATCCATGAGAAGCCAACAAGGAGCTTCAATGTAGGGCAACCAGTCTTGGCCCGCGACTACCGAACAGAAAAATGGCAGCCAGGAACGATATGCACACGGCAGGGCTCACTAATGTACACAGTGGACGTTGGGGAGAGCATCGTGAGATGCCATGCTGACCAGATCCTAGAGTCACAGAAACAAGTCAACCCCATGCCTCGCCCATACATACCTGGTGATGAACCCGACGTACAGGTCGCATCTACCCCAGAAACAGTAGCATCGGATGCTGATGAACCAACCGACGACAGGGGGCCAGAATCGCCTCCGCACCAAGAGGAAGACACTCGGGAAAGGCGCTATCCAGAAAGGATCAGGAAGCCTCCCCAAAGACTGAATATATAAATAGACTATTTACAGCTAATGTGGCATGTTAAAAGTGTTAATTGTAATTAGTTTGATATTTAATTGTTAAATGAGTGTTATGGTACTGTTAATCTAAAAGGGGAGGAATTGTAATGTATATACCTTTAAGGGGGGAACTACTTTTTACAGCTCATGTATACTGTAGTACCGGCAGTGACCAAACCTGTATATAGCACTGAGTAGTAATCTGTACAGATCAGTTCCAGTGTGAGCCACGTTTAGTAAACACCTGTTGTACCGTTTCTCCTGCAGTCTGTGTCTTATTATACACGGACACAACAGTTACCCAAACTAAAAATTGGAAATGCAGAGTGGATGTTGTCTTCAGAAACTTAATTCTCCATCTATTGTACTGCTTTGGCCAGATTCACACAGAGCCCCACTCACGATTAAATGAAAAGAGGTTAAAAAGGAAATAAATACGTCTGTTTTATGATTTTGTTTTGCACCAGTAAAGTCTTGGCAAGGTTTATTGTGAAATTGTGTCAGTAAAAGTATTAAAAATTTACTTTTAAACTTGGTACATTCTGAATTAAAAATTAATTTAAATTACTGGCCCTAAATTCCATACCTCACAGTGCTCTCTATAAAGAATCTGTAGTGTTCTGATATCCTCAAGAGTGATGCCATCCAACAAGGGACTGTCTCCAACCTCAAGTTCTACAAATTCAGGAAGAGCACGAGAGGCATCTATCATCATGAAAATAAATCAAAAACAAAATTTATTAACACTGCTCATCAGATAAGAGAAAACCTTTCTTGATTTACTGACACCAAAGGGCCTTTGGAGCTTTGTGAGTAATGACTAATAAGCAGCCAAGAGTATAAGTGATGTAGCAATGAGGCTCATAAATAAACATCCTAAGTATTAATTCTGGTTTTCTGTTTTTGAAATGGCTTGGTGACTATTCATACACATTCATTCACATAATGCTAAAATCTTGTAACTTTCTAGTTTAAAATGGATTCACAGTAATGTGTTATTATGCTGGATTAACTTTAGTTAGTTGGAACTGCGTTTTCCATTGATTATAAAAACACATCCATTAATTGCCCCACAAGTCACTAAACACATATGATCAGCCTCCTACACTGTTCCCAATGAAGCTCATCGGAAGCTCGAGGAATAGTACCTCATCTTTCGATTAGGCTTCCGGACTCAACATTGAGTTCAGCAATTTCAGATCATAACCACTGCCCTCATTTTTTCAGACAGCAGCTGTTGTTAATGATTCTGCTATTCTCATTTACACCTCCTCTAGACCCATCTTTTGTTTCTTTACCTGTCCCATCACCATCTCCCTTTGCCTTGCACCATCAACCCTTTTGTCATTTAATCTCTCCTGCCTTCCACCCTATCACAGACCTTTCCCTTTTGTTCTTTCCTCCCCTCCCCACTTTCCCTGCCCCTGTACTTGCTTAAAACCTGTTACAACTGTAATTATTTCTAGTTCTGAAAGGTCATTGACCTGAAACGTTAACTTTGTTTCTCTCTCCACAGATGCTGCCTGACCTGGTGAGTATTTCTGTTTTTATTTCAGATTTCCGGCATCCACAGTATTTTTCCACATTTGTTTCATCACAATGTCAGTATAATCTGATCTCAATGATGAGACCAAATTGAGTGTATTGCACCAAACACTGCATCTCTCAATGATGAGCCATTCAACTATTTAATATGGACAGAATGTTAAATTATGCTAATTAATCTAGCAGTAGTAGTAGTAGTAGGATGGGCAGTTGTAGTTTACTGAGAATGCAAGACTTGTAGTCTTGGGTGTGCACATAAATAAATTTATACATACACAGAGTGAAAAACAATCTTTCATAAATAAAAGTTCACTTGCTGGTATCATAAAATCAACAGTGTTAACGATGTGAGTATTAACACCATCACAGAATGAAGAATGAAAAAGTTAGCTCCTACTTCCCACATGCATCAGTGGCTACATCCACTTTCTGGTATGATACTGAGCCAAATACACCAGTAAATTTTCAGGTTCAATCCCTGGTCTATGCTGAGTTAGGTAACTAACATTGTTGCAGTATTCGAGTTTACTAGTATTGGTCTCAGTATCTCTGGGGCTTGGAAGGGGGAAAAAACAAAATCAGCCAAATTCCCCACTGCCTTTCACCATCCATTGATCCCTGCTGTAAAGTGAACATGTGTGAATGTTCGGTAAGCACTGGATCAGGCTCAACTGTGAAATGCTCTATGGTAAAATAGCATGTCGACACTCAGTCAAAGCTCATACTTGGGAGAATGGCTAGTTGGTGGGATATGGGAGGGCTGCTGGCACCCTTGGAACAGTATTCTACCCTGAGCAGTAGCTTCAAGACAGAAGGAGGGAGATTAAGAGATAATTAGAGGAGAGAAAAGAGGTTAAAAAATAAAAACCCTGCACTACAAAAATCATAATCAGTTAAAATAAAACCATTATTAAAGGGGATAGGTCCTTACCTGCATACAATGTTTACAAATTTCCTCCATGTTGATTCTGAATAGCTGATTTGTACCAACTGCAAAGCCAGGAAACAATACTGCAGTATAATTTGTAAAAGCTGAGTGTTTTCTTTTTATTTATTCACGGGATGTGGGCATTACTGGCAATGCCAGCATTTATTGCCCATCCCTATACAATTGAGCAGCTTGTCCATTTCAGAGGGCAATTAAAAGTTAATCACATTGCTGTGGGTCTAGTCACATCTTGGCCAGACCAGGTAAGGACGGCAGATTTCCTTCCCTAAAGAACATTAGTGAACCAGATGGGTTTTTACGACAATCCGGTAGTTTCATGGACACCATTACTGATACCAGCTTTTTATTCCAGAATTATTTAATTAACTGAATTTAAAAAAAATTCCCCAGCTACCATGGTGGGGTTTGAACTAATTTCTCCAGATCATTAATCCAAGCATCTGGATTACCAGTCCAGTAACATAATCACGATGCCGTACCCCCGAATGTATGTGAAAGTTGAATAAAGACAAATTCATTTTAAATGCAGTATTGATAAACGAAGCACAATATTTAAATTAACTTTAAAAGTGCGGTATACAGGGATGATAGAATGTTTTTCAGAGTAACATTGTGGGAAATTATTTGGGGTCACTTTACATTCACTGTAGAATCATACGCAGTTTAAAACTCCTTCTGCTGTGCCTCAGCAATGTGGCTTAATCCCAACACCCAGGCCTGTACTGTACTACTGTGACATTTCTATTTCCTCGACCAATCTCAAGAATTGGATGGAGACTGCCCATATACATCTGACGTGGGATGAGGACAATTTCTATTGCCATCAGAGACAGAAGGCTTTTATCCCATGAGTCGGTTCTGGATTCAAACCCAGATCACAGAGGTAAAAGGACAGTATGGTAATCCAGACTCGCCAACCTCCTCATTATAGCAATTCTAACAGAAGTGTGCTGTGCTATGATAGCAGCGTAAAATACTTTAAGAAAAGGTGGATGTAAAAGATCCCATGGCACTATTTCGAAGAAGAGTACGGGAGTTCTTGCCGATATCCTGGCCAACATTTATGCTTCAACTAACACCTTAAAAAAATAATCTGGTCATTAACTCATTGCTGTTTGTGGGAGCCTGCTGTGAGCAGATTGGCTGCCGTATTTAGAGTCATTGGGGTTGACTTTCAGTGTGCCGTGAGGCGGGCTTTTAGGTGTGCGGGGGGTTAAAATCCCGAATTCGGGGGTCCCAACACCATCCCGCCCAAAACCCGCCTCCATGTAAGTTTCAAAGGAGGCGGGTACCCACCCCGCACTGGGACCCGCCGACCCGAGGCGGGAAGGGATTAGTGCCAATTAACTGCCTGTTAACAGGTAGTTAACAGGCAGTTTTTAGCCTAATCCCTATTTTGAAGGATGTCGTGTGGGGCAGGAAGGCAGATTATTATTTGAATGGCAATAGATTGGGAGAAGGGGAAGTGCAAAGAGACCTGGGTGTCCTTGTGCACCAGTCGCTGAAGGTAAGCATGCAGGTGCAGCAGGCGGTTAAGAAGGCAAATGGTATGTTGGCCTTCGTAGCAAGAGAGTTCGAGTACAGGAACAAGGATGTCTTGCTACAGTTGTACAGGGCCTTGGTGAGACCGCACCTTGAGTATTGTGTGCAGTTTTGGTCACCATACCTGAGGAAGGACGTTCTTGCCATGGAGGGAGTGCAGCGAAGATTCACCAGGCTGATACCTGGGATGGCAGGAATGACGTATGAGGAGAGATTGTGTCGATTGGGCTTATACTCACTGGAGTTTAGAAGATTGAGAGGGGATCTCATCGAAACCTATAAAATTCTGTCAGGTCTGGACAGACTAGATGCAGGAAGGATGTTTCTGATGGCCGGGGAGTCCAGAACCAGGGGTCATAGTCTAAGGATAAGGGGTAAGCCATTTAGGACTGAAATGAGGAGGAATTTCTTCACCCAGAGAGTGGTGAACCTGTGGAATTCTCTACCACAGAGGGCGGTGGGGGCCAGTTCATTAAATATATTCAAGAAAGAGTTGGATATGTTTCTTGAGGCTGAAGGGATCAAGGGATATGGGGAAAAGGCGGGGACAGGGTACTGAGTTTCGATGATCAGCCATGATCACATTGAATGGCGGAGCAGGCTCGAAGGGCCGAATGGCCTACTCCTGCTCCTATCTTCTATGTTTCTATGTAAACCACACCAAGTTAGAGGAGTCGGGCCGTCGGGTTGAAGGACTTGGAGGGGTCGAGATGTCGGTGTTCAGGTGAGTGATGGGTGCATGAGTGCAAAGGTAAGTGTGTTTCGTGTGTCTAAAGTGTGTAAAGAAGTTTAAATTGCCCGTACTTACCTTTACAGCCTTCCTTCCTCTGGGTTTCGGGAGTCCATCATTCAGCCGGCACAGAAAGCAGAATGGCCGCGAGCTGTCAAAAGTGACAGCCTGCAGCTTTCAGTGCCGGCGAGATTTCTAACTGAGTCTGCGTAGAAGGACTCAAGTTAGAAGTCAGACTGTCAGTGTTTGACAGCTTCAAACAGCTGTGAAACACTGATATTTCATCTGTCAACACGTCTTGACAGATGAAATTTCAGTCTGTGATGTCACCTGTTGCCGGGTGGCCCTTAATTGGCCCGCTGGGCGGGCTCAACAAGGTCAATCAAGTGAAAATCACGTGGATTGGCCGCATCGTGATGGAGGCGGGACTGCAACCCAAAAATTGTAGTCCCGCCTCCTTCATGAAAATCCAGCCCATAGAGTTATACAGTACAGAAAGAGGCCCTTTGGCCCATCGTGTCCACGCCGGCCATCAAGGCCTGTCTATTCTAATCCCATTTTTCAGCACTTGGTCCGTAGCCTTGTATCCTATGGTGTTTCAAGTGCTCATCCAAATGCTTCTTGAATGTTGTGAGGGTTCCTGCCTCTACCACCCTTTCAGGCAGTGAGTTGCAGATTCCAAACACCCTCTGGGTGAAAAAGTTTTTCCTCAAATCCCCTCTAAACCTCCTGCCCCTTACCTTGAAACTATGCCCCCTGGTTATTGACCCCTCTTACTAAGGGGAAAAGTTCCTATCTACCCCATCTATGCCCCTCATAATTTTGTACACCTCCATCAGGTCCCTCCTTAGCCTTCTCTGCTCTAAGGAAAACAACCCCAGCCTGTCCAGTCTCTCTTCACAGCTGAAGCGCTCCAGCCCAGGTAACATCCTGGTGAATCTCCTCTGCACCCTCTCCAATGCAATCACATCCTTCCTATAGTGTGGCGACCAGAACTGCACACAGTATTCCAGCTGTGGCCTAACTAGCGTTTTGTACAGCTCCATCATAACCTCCCTGCTCTTATATTCTATGCCTCGGCTAATGAAGGCAAGTATCCCATATGCCTTCTTAACCACCTTATCTACCTGTCCTGCTGCCTTCAGTGATCTATGTACATGCACACCAAGGTCCCTCTGATCCTCTCTCCTTCCTAGGGTCCTACCATTCATTGTGTATTCCCTTGCCTTGTTAGTCCTCCCAAAATGCATCACCTCACACTTTTCAGGGTTAAATGTTTATTACAGTGGCTACACATCAAAAATACTTAATTGGCTATAAATCGTTTTAGGATATCCCGAGGTTGTGAAGCGTGCTATATCAGTGAAAGTCATTCTTTCTTTCATCATTTTTTTTTTTAACCTTTAATAACCAGAAAGCGAACTAGGTCAACAAACAAAGTCCTAATTTTAACAGCCCCCCTGTGCCCGACATGAATGGGGTGTGCAAGAGATTAAAATATAAGCAGTGTGACACTCACTAGACCAACAATGCACATGCACCCCATGCCATTTTAACAGGTACATTTTCAGCAGTGTGCGAGAGTCTCATTGACATTCAAAAGTTGGGGTCTGATGATGTAATTCAGACCCCGAAGACATTTTAACCTGCAGCAGAGATTTACTAGAATGGTACCAGGGGTGAGGAACTTCAGTTATAAGAACATAAGAAGTAGGAGCTGGAGTAGGCCATTTGGACCTTCGAGGCTGCTCCGCCATTCAATAAGATCATGGCCGATCTTCTTCCTCAACGCTTCCTTCCCGCACTATCCCCATATCCCTTGATTCCCTACGTTCCCAAAAATTTATCGACCTCTGTCTTGAATATACACCCCGGCAGCAGCAAGAGCAGCCCTGGGTGGAGACTGAATGCAGAGACCAAGGAGTTAAAGAGCAGGGAGCGAGTGCGGCCCAGACTCACCGGCAGCAGCAGTGAGAGCGGCCCTGGGTGGAGACTGAGCGTGGAGACCGAGGAGTTAAAGAGTTGGGAGCGAGAGCGGCCCAGACTCACCGGCGGCAGCAGCGAGAAGTAAAAGGTGATCGAAGTGTGACGTCACCAGAAAGCAGGTAAGTGATTGGTTGGTGAGCATTTCTCTCTCTCTCGCTTTTTTCCAAACTTAATTTTTGTGGTTTATAGTTTCTAGGGTCTCTGTTGTGTAGCGGGGAGTGGTAGTAAACAAGGGCCCTTGAGTATATCATTTAATTGTAGTGTAATTAGTGGTATTGATTTGATTTAATTTAATTTGAATTAATTAAAGGGTAAGTCATGGCAGCACAGCTTGGTGCCGTGGCATGCTCCTTCTGCACTATGTGGGAAATTAGGGACACTTCTCGTGTCCCTGACGACGATGTGTGCAGGAAGTGTATCCAGCTGCAGCTACTGACAGACCACACTGCGGCGCTGGAGCTGCAAATGGATACATACTGGACCATTCGCGATGCTGAGGACATCGTGGATAGCACGTTTAGGGAGTTGGTCACACCGCAGGTAAAAGCTGCACAGGCAGGAAGGGAATGGGTGACCACCAGGCAGAGTAGTAGATGCAAGCAGGTAGGACAGGGGTCCCCTGTGGCCATCACCCTTTCAAACAGATATACCACTTTGGATATTGTTGAGGGAGATGGCTTATCGGGGGAAGGCAGCAGCAGTCAACTTCCTGGCACCATGGGTGGTCCTGCTGCACAGGATGGGAGGAAAAAGAGTGGGAGAGCTATAGTGATAGGGGATTCTATTGTAAGGGGAATAGATAGGAGTTTCTGCGGCCGCAAACGAGACTCCAGGATGGTACGTTGCCTCCCTGGTGCAAGAGTCAAGGATATCTCGGGGCGGCTGCAGGGCATTCTGGAGGGGGAGGGTGAACAGCCAGTTGTCGTGGTGCATATAGGTACCAACGATATAGGTAAAAAAACGGGATGAGGTCCTAAAAGTTGAATATAGGGAGTTAGGAGGTAAATTAAAAAATAGGACCTCAAAGGTAGTAATCTCAGGATTGCTACCAGTGCCATGTGCTAGTCAAGAGTAGGAATAGAAGGATATTTCAGATGAATACATGGCTAGAGGAATGGTGCAAGGGGGAGGGTTTCAAATTCCTGGGACATTGGAACCGGTTCTGGGGGAGGTGGGACCAGTAGAAACTGGACGGTTTGCACCTGGGCGGGACCGGAACCGATGTCCTAGGGGGAGTGTTTGCTAGTGCTGTTGGGGAGAGTTTAAACTAAAATGGCAGAGGGTTGGGAACCTGTGCAGGGAGACAGATGAAAGGGAAGCAAGGATAGAAACAAAAGATAGGAAGGAGAAAAGCGAAAGTGGAAGGCAGAGAAATCAAGGGTGTAAATCAAACAGGGTCACAGTACATAATAATTCTAAAAGGACTAAGAGTGTTAAAAAAATCAAGCCTGAAGGCTTTGTGTCTTAATGCGAGGAGCATTTGTAATAAGGTGGATGAATTAGCTACGCAAATAGATGTAAACGGATATGATATAATTGGGATTACGGCGACATAGCTCCAGGGTGACCAAGGGTGACCAAGACTGGGAATTCAACATCCAGGGGTATTCAATATTCAGGAAGGACAGGAAAAAAGGAAAAGGAGGAACCAGCATTGCTGGTTAAAGAGATTAACACAATAAATAGTAAGGAAGGATATTAGCTCTGATGATGTGGAATCTGTGCGGGCAGAGCTGAGAAATACCAAGGGGCAGAAAACGTTAGTGGGGGTTATATACAGACCCCCAAACAGTAATGCTGAGGTTGGGTATGGCATTAAATGGGAAATTAGAGACGCGTGCAATAAGGGCACAGCAGTTATCATGGGTGACTTTAATCTACATATAGATTGGGCTAACCAAATTAGTAACAATACTGTGGAGGAGGAATTCCTAGAGTGTATACGGGATGGTTTCCTGTACCAATATGTTGAGGAACCAACTAGAGATCAGGCCATCTTAGACTGGGTATTATGTAATGAGAAAGGATTAATTAGCAATCTTGTTGTGCGAGGCCCCTTGGGGAGGAGCAATCATAATATGATAGAATTCTTCATTAAAATGGAGAGTGAAGTAGTTGACTCAGAGACTAGGGTCCTGAATTTAAATAAAGGAAACTACGATGGTACGAGTTGGCTAGGATGGATTGGGGAATGTTACTTAAAGGGTTGACAGTGGATAGGCAATGGCAAACATTTAAAGATCACATGGATGAACTACAGAATTTGTTCATCCCAGTTTGGCATAAAAGTAAAACAAAAAAGGTGACTCAACCGTGGCTAACAAGAGAAATTAGGGATAGCATAAGATGCAAGGAGAGGACATATAATTTGGCCAGAAAAAGCAGCAAACCTGAGGATTGGGAGCAGTTTAGGATTCAGCAAAGGAGGACAAAGGGATTAATTAAGAGGGGGAAAATAGAGTATGAGAGTAAGCTTGCAGGGAACATAAAAACTGACTGTAAAAGCTTCTATAGATATGTGAAGAGAAAAAGATTGGTGAAGTCAAGCGTAGGTCTCTTGCAGTCAGAATCAGCGGAATTTATAATGGGGAACAAAGAAATGGTAGACCAATTAAATACATACTTTGGTTCTGTCTTCACAAAGGAGGACACAAATAACCTCCCAGAGATGTCGGGGAACATAGGGTCTAATGAGAGGGAGGAATTGAATGAAATCAGTATTTGTAGGGAAATGGTGTTAGGGAAATTGACGGGATTGAATGCCGATAAATCCCCAGGGCCTGATAATCTACATCCTAGGGTACTTAAGAAAGTGGCCCTAGAAATAGTAGATGCATTGCTGGTCATCTTCCAAAATTCTATAGACTCTGGAACAGTTCCCATGGATTGGAGGATAGCTAATGTAACCCCACTATTTAAAAAGGGTGGTAGAGAGAAAATGGGGAATTATAGACCGGTAAGCCTAACATCGGTAGTGGGGAAAATGCTTGGGGTCCATTATAAAAGAGGTAATAGCAGAGCACTTGGAAAACAGTGACAGGATCGGACAAAGTCAACATGGATTTACAAAAGGTAAATCATGCTTGACTAATCTACTGGAATTTTTTGAGCATGTAACTGGTAGAATAGATAAGGGAGAACCAGTGGATGTGGTGTATTTGGACTTTCAGAAGGCTTTCGATAAGGTCCCACATAAGAGATTAGCATGCAAAGTTAAGGCACATGGGATTGGGGGTAAGGTACTGTCTTGGAGAGAACTGGTTGGCAGACAGGAAGCAAAGTGTTAGAATAAACGGGTCTGTTTCCGAGTGGCAGGCAGTGACTAGTGGGGTACCGCAGGGATCGGTGCTAGGACCCCAGCTATTCACAATATATATAAATGATCTAGACGAGGGAACTAGATGTAATATCTCCAAGTTTGCAGATGACACAAAGCTGGGTGGGCGTGTGTGCTGTGAGGAGGATGCCGAGAAACTCCAGTATGATTTGGACAGGTTGGGTGATTGGGCAGATGCATGGCAAATGTAGTATAAAGTGGATAAATGCTAGGTCTTCTGCAGCGAGTGTCTCACCTCCTGATTTCCTAAAGCCTTTCCACGATGTACAAGGTACAAGTAAGGAGTGTGATGGAATAATCTCCACTCGCCTGGATGCATGCAGCTCCAACACTGAAGATGGTCGACACCATCCAGGACAAAGCAGCCTGATTGGCACCCCATCCACCACCTTAAACATTCACTCCCTCCACCACCGGCATACCATCTACAAGATGCACTGCAACAACTCGCCAAGGCTTCTTCGGCAGCACCTCCCAAACCCGTGACCTTTTCCACCTAGAAGGACAAGGGCAGCAGGCGCATAGGAACACCACCACCTCCAAGTCACAAACCATCCGGACTTCGAAGTATATTGCCGTTCCTTCATCGTTGCTGGGTCAAAATCCTGGAACCCCCCAACAGCACTGTGGGAGTACCTTCACCACACGGACTGCAGCGGTTCAAGAAGGCAGCTCACCACCACCTTCTCGAGGGCAATTAGGGATGGGCAATAAATGCTGGCTTTGCCAGCGACGCCCACATCCCAAGAAGAAATAAAAAAAATAGCCCCTTAAGAATTTTATATGTTTCAATTAGATCACCTCTCATTCTTCTAAACTCGAGGGAATATAGGCCTAGTCTATACTCAATCTCTCCTCATAGGGCAATCCCCTCATCCCAGGAACCAGTCTAGTGAACTTTTGTTTCACTCCCTCCAAGGCAAGTATGTCTTTACTTGGGTAAGACCAGATCTGTACACAGTACTCCAGGTGTGGCCTCACCAATGCCCTGTATAATTGTAGCAAGACTTCTTTACTCTTATATTCTAATCCCTTTGTAACAAATGCTAACATACCATTTGCTTTCCTAATTGCTTGCTGTGCCTGCATGTTAACTTTCTGTGATTCATGTACAAGGACACCCGGATCCCTCTGAATGCAAACATTTCCTAATCTCTCACCATTTAAAAAATATTCTTCTTTTTTGTTTTTCCTACCAAAGTGGATAACTTCACACTTCCCCACATTGTATTCCATTTGCCATGTTCTTGCCCACTCAGTTATATGGAGAGACTGGAGAAGCTGGGGTTGTTCTCCTTAGAGCAGAGAAGGTTAAGAGGAGATTTGATAAAGGTGTTCAAAAGCATGTATAGTTTTGATTGAGTAAATAAGGAGAAACTGTTTCCAGTGGCAGAAGGGTCAGTAACCAGAGGGCACAGATTTAAGGTGATTGGCAAAAGAACCAGAGGTGACATGAGGAAACATTTTTTAAATACACTGTAGCGAGTTGTTGTGATTTGGAATGCACCTGAAAGGGTGATGAAAGTAAATTCAAAGATAACTTTCAAAAGGGAATTTGATAAATACTTGAAAGGAAAGAAATTACAGTGCTATGGGGAAAGAGCAGGGGAGTGGGACTAATTGGATAGCTCTACCAAAGAGCCAGCACAGGCACAATGGGCTGAATAGCCTCTTTCTGTGCTGTTTCATTCTATGATTCCAATTATTTTATATTCATTATAAAATGATATCTTAATCATCAGATAGAAATAACATTTTTTGGCTCACTCGCTAAAACAGAGCCCATAAAGAGCAGTAAATTTAAACAATTACTGTTAAGTCTCAAGCCTTTTTTAAGTCATAAAAACCTGCCATATCGGGTCCAGGGGTTAAAGTGGTCCTGGACAGTCTAGAATGCCATTGGGGTTCTTGTTTCACAAGGCACTTATAGTCCTAGGTCTTGATTTTCTCACAAGGTATCCAAAACGGACTTTTTTTTATTAGCCGTGGGATCTTGAGATTAGAAAATACTTTTTTGAGGTACTGCTTCAATCCTGGTTCTTCTGACTTACTGCACACGCTCCCAGATCAGTGATTTCCCATTATTGCAGGCCAGTTTATCTTTTTAACCGTTTATTAATCTGAAGCCGCTTCTTTTTGCGACTGAACCTTTCTGTTTTGCTCCCACTGAATTGTTAAGTTCATAATCATAATCAACTTTATTGTCATTGTTAGTGCACAAGTGCAGTACAACGAAATGTAGACTTGCAGCTCCCGAGAGTGTACATTTAGATTAAGACATTTAAACATTCAACATTCATTTGGCTTGTAATACATTAACATAAACATAACCATAATAAAGTGCATTGGCAGATGTGCAGGCTTTAGAGTTTATTTGTGGAGTTCAGTAGGATGACAGCCCTGGGAAAGAAGCTGTTCCTAAATCTGGTCATTCGGGTGCAAATGCATCTGTAGCGCCTCCCAGATGGCAGGAGGGTGAACAGACTGTGGCTGGGGTGGGTAGGGTCTTTGATGATGGTCCGTGACCTCCGTAAACAGCGTTTCTGGTATATTTGCTCTATGGTCGGTAGCCGGGTGCCGGTAATGCGTTGGGCAGTTTTGACTACCCGCTGCAGGGCTTTCCGGTCATAGTAGCTACAGCTGCCATACCATACTGTGATACAGTTCGTCAGGATGCTCTCTATTGTGCAGCGGTAAAAGTTAGAGAGGATCAGGGGTGACAGGTTACATCCCTTCAGCCTCCTTAGGAAATATAGGCGCTGCTGGGCCTTCTTCACCAGAGAGGAGGTATTGAGGGACCAGGAGAGGTCTTCCGTGATGTGGACTCCGAGGAACTTAAAGCTGTCCACCCTTTCCACCACAGCCCCATGGATGTGGATGGGGGTGTGACTTCCGCCTTTAGACTTCCTGAAGTCCACAATGATTTCTTTGGTTTTCTTGATGTTAAGGGCCAGGTTGTTATCGGTGCACCACTTCACGAGATGCTGGACCTCCTCCCTGTAGGCTGACTCATCGTTGTTGGTGATCTGGCCTACTACCGTGGTATCATCCGCAAACTTGATGATGGTGTGGCTGTGGGAGGGGATAAAGCTGGGGAGAGGCCCAAGGTATCCTTGTGGGGCTAGGAGGCACATGACTTTGCCATCGAAATTAGCTCCTCTGGGGTGGGCAGCCTTCCCGTGCCTAATTCAGGCAAGTTAAAATGGTGGGGAATGGGAACACATCGGGAATGCGGCACAACGCCCCCAACCTCCTACCAATTCTGCTGGGTCCGCTGGGTTAAAACCAACCCTCCAGTATCATTTGTGCTGAACCAGTCTGCGTTTTCACCAGCATTGGGAAAAAATGACCCCTTCCGATTCACCCCTTGAATAAAACCGGACAAAATTTTGCCAGGTTAGAACTGGAGAAACTTACGTTTAAAGTGAAGGTTCGGCATAGACTTAGATTTAACTTAGTGCTTAGGTTTAGAGTTCGGATTATGTATGGGGTTAGGGCTGGATTTAAGGCAAAGCAAAATTTAGGATTAAGGCAGGGTTTAGAATTGTGGTGAATTTATTTCACTAGTGACTTTATTTTCTTGAAATGCATGTGCAATTGGTTAAAGCCTTAAAAAGCCAACAGGGTTTTGGGTTTTATAAATTGAGACATAGTGTAGAACTCTTATCTAGCCAATTGTAGCCAGGTCATATCCAGCAATGGCTTCTCTTCCCAACACTGAACTGTTTGTTCCCTCTGGTTTCCCCCAAGGATCTATACTTGACCCCATCCTCTTCATTATCTACATGCTGCCCCTTGGCAACATCATCTAAAGGCTTTGGGTCAGCTTCCACATGCATGCTGACAGCACCAATCTCTGTCTCTTGTCCCCTCCATTGCCTCTTGTGTTGTTAATCTGCTTGTCCGACATCCGGTCTTGGATGAGCCACAGTTTCCTCCAGTTAACCATTATCGTCAGCTCCTGCCATAATATCAGTACCCTTGCCACTGATTCCAACCCCATCCTGGGCCTCTGTCTCAGGTTGGACCAGATTGTTCGCTACCTTGGCATCCTATTTGACACTGAGCTGAGCTTCTGATGCTATATTCTCTCCATTGCAAAGACCATTTACTTCTACCTCTGTAACATCACCGCCCCCCCTCCCACCCACCCCCAACCGGATACAGTAACCCATTTTCTGCTGTCACCTCCAGACTTGACTGTTCCAATGCTCTCCTGGCCTCATGTCCCCCATCCTCTGTATACTTCAGCTCATCCAAAGCTCTGCTGCCCATATCCTATCCTGCACCAAGCCCCACTCCCATCACTCCTGTCTTTGCTGACCTGCATTGGATCCCAGTCCTCTAACGCCTCAATTTTAAAATTCTCATCTTTGCGTTTAAATCCTTTCATTGCCATGCCACTCCCCATCTCTGTAACCTTCTTCAGCTCTACAACCACCCCCAAACTCTGCATTTGTGTTTGTACATAAATGTAAGGTGTTGTTGTTTAGTAAAGAAGTAATGATAAATTTGTTTAAAGCATTGGTTAGGCCACAGGTAGTATTGGGTGCCCCATTATAGAAAGGACACTAAAGCCACACAGAGCGTATAGCCAATTTTCACCAAATGATTCCAGGAATGAGAAATTATAGTTTTGAGGTGAGACTTTAGATATCAAGATGACTTCTACTGGAGCACAGGAAGCTTAAGAAAATTCACTGGGAGCCTTTAAATTTATAAAGGGTCTTTACCAGATGATTTTGTTGGAATTGTGAGGAATGGATGTGTTACGCGGGCTAATATTTTCCCCTGACATATGTCAACAGAAGGATTTTAAAATTTGGACAAGAACATAAGAATAGGAGCAGGAGTAGGCCATACGGCCCCTCGAGCTTGCTCCGCCATTCAATACAATCATGAATGATCTTTGACCTCACCTTCACTTTTCCGTCCGATCCCCATATCCCTTGATTCCCCTCGAGTCCAAAAATCTATCTATCTCAGCCTTCAATATACTCAACGGTTGAGCATCCACAGCCCTCTGGGGTAGAGAATTCCAAAGATTCATAACCCTCTTAGTGAAGAAATTCCTCCTCCTCATAGTCTTAAATGGCTGACTCCCTTATCCTGAGACCATGCCACTTAATTCTAGACTCTCCAGCCAGGGGAAACAACTTCTTAGCGTCTACCCTGTCAAGCCTCCTCAGAATCTTACATGTTTCAATGAGATCACCTCTCATTCTTCTACACTCATGAGAGTATGGGCACAAACTACTCAATCTCTCTTCATAGGACAACCCTCTCATCCCAGGAATCAATCTAGTGAACGTTTGTTGCACCGCCTCCAAGGCAAGCATATCCTTCCTTAGATAAGGAGACCAAAACTGCACACAGTACTCCAGGTGTGGTCTCACCAAAGCCCTGTACAATTGAAGCAAGACTTCCTTACTCTTGTACTCCAAACCCCTTGCAATAAAGGCCAACATGCCATTTGCCTTTCTAATTGCTTGCTGTACCTGCACGCTAACTTTCTATGCTTTGTGTACGAGGACATCCAAATCTCTCTGACTACCAACATTTAAAAGTTTCTCACCATTTAAAAAATATTGTTTTTCTATTCTTCCTATCAAAGTGAATAACACATTTCCCTATATTATGCTCCATCCGCCACCTTATTGACCACTCACTTGTATACTCTTTGGCTGGGATTTTCCGGGGTGGTTGCGGACGCGATCGGAGGTGGGTCGGGTGGGAAAGTTAATATTTTTGGGAGCGGGTCGGGAATCCACCGTCATCCTGCCCCCACGCGCCTTTCCCATGGGTGCGTTTGCCGGTGCGGCAGCGACCCGATCGGCATAGACGGGCGACCTAATTCAAATCATTATAACCTTGTTTACAGAAACTTTAGAGCCTTTTCCCCCTATATTTTAAATTTACTTGCGTGGCCATGGGAATCACACTGCTTGGGAACCACGTCTGTCAACCTGAGGTGGGAGTTAAGTGGCCAATGCTCCAGCTGATAAGTTGACAGCATGAAATGTATTATAAAAGCTCCCACCTGACAGCTGATCACTTTCCTCAGGTAGAAGATGTTGCTCACTGCATTCCCAGCACAGATTCTGCAGGCTGCAAGTCTTTGCAGCAAAGTCTCCATCCAGTGTCACCTCATTGGAAGAACCTCTCTCACCATTACATAAGAACATAAGAAATAGGAGCAGGAGTAGGCCAATCGGCCCCTCGAGCCTGCTCTGCCATTCAGTAAGATCATGGCTGATCTGATCCTAACCACCAATCTACTATCACAGAACCATCTCCTGAATCTAACAGAATTAGACACACGAAATAGGAGCAGGATCAGGCTACACGGCCCCTGGGCCCGCTCCGCTACCCACAGGGCCATGACCGATCCGAACCTAGACTCATGTCCAAATTCCTGCCCGCTCCCCGTAACCCTTAATTCCCTTTACTTCTAGGAAACTGTCTATTTCTGTTTTAAATTTATGTAATGATGTAGCTTCTACAGCTTTTTGGGGCAGCATATTCCATGAACCTACCACCCTCTGAGTGAAGTAGTTCCTCCTCATCTCAGTTTTGAAAGAGCAGCCCCTTATTCTAAGACTATGCCCCCTAGTTCTAGTTTCACCCATCATCGGGAACATCCTCCCCGCATCCACCCGATCCAACCCCTTCAGAATCTTATATGTTTCAATAAGATCGCCTCTCATTCTTCTGAACTCCAATGAGTAGAGTCCCAATCTACTCAACCTCTCCTCATATGTCCATCCCCTCATCCCCGGGATTAACCGAGTGAACCTTCTTTGTCCTGACTCGAGAGCAAGTATGTCTTTTCTTAAGTATGGGCACCAAAACTGTATGCAGTATTCCAGGTGCGGTCTCACCAATACCTTGTACAACTGAAGCAATACCTCCCTATTTTTATATTCTAACGCCCTAGCAATGAAAGCCAACATTCCATTGGCCTTCTTAATCACTTGCTGCACCTGCATACTAACCTTTTGAGTTTCGTGCACCAGGACCCCAGATCCCTTTGTACTTCAGTACTTTCCAGTTTCTTGCCATTAAGATAATAACTTGCTCTACGATTTTTCCTGCCAAAGTGCATAACCTCACACTTTCCAGTATTGTATTCCATCTGCCAAATTTCTGCCCACTTACTTAGCCTGTCTATGTCCCCTTGCAGGTTTTTTATGTCCTCCTCACTCACTACTTTCCCTCCCATCTTAGTATCATCTGCAAACTTTGATATGTTACACTCGGTCCCCTCCTCCAAATCGTTAATATAGATTGTAAAGAGTTGGGGACCCAGCACTGACCCCTGCGGAACACCACTAGTTACTGATTGCCAGTCTGAGAATGAACCATTTATCCCAACTCTCTGCCTTCTGTTAGATAGCCAATCCTCTATCCATGCCAGAATATTACCCCCAATCCCGTGATTTTTTATCTTAAGCAATAATCTTTTGTGTGGCACCTTGTCAAATGCCTTTTGGAAGTCTAAATACACTACGTCCACTGGTTCCCCTTTATCCACCCTATATGTTACTTCCTCAAAGAACTCCAGCAAATTTGTCAAACATGACTTCCCCTTCATAAAACCATGCTGACTTTGTCCTATTAAATTATGATTATCCAAATGTCCTGTTACTGTCTCCTTAATAATGGACTCCAAAATTTTACGTACCACAGATGTTAGGCTAACCGGTCTATAGTTTCCAGCCTTCTGTCTACTGCCCTTTTTAAATAAGGGCGTTACATTAGCAGTTTTCCAGTCTGCCGGGACCTTTGCTGAGTCCAGGGAGTTTTGGAAAATTATTACCAATGCATCCACAATCCCTACTGCCACTTCCCTCAAGACCCTAGGATGTAAGCCATCAGGTCCAGGTGATTTATCCGCCTTGAGTCCCATTATTTTACCGAGTACCACTTCCTTAGTGATTTTGATCGTGTTTAGCTCCTCCCCCCCTATAGCCCCCGGTTTGTCCAGTGTTGGGATATTCTTAGTGTCCTCTACTGTAAAGACTGATATAAAATATTCATTCAGTGTTTTTGCCATCTCCATATTTCCCACCATTAATTTCCCGGTCTCATCCTCTAAGGGACCAACATTTACTTTAGCCACCCTTTTTCTTTTTATATAACTATAAAAACTCTTACTATCTGTTTTTATATTTTTTGCTAATTTACTTTCATAATCTATCTTCCCTTTCTTAATCAATCTTTTTGTTATTTTTTGCTGTCTTTTAAAGTTTTCCCAATCCTCTATCCTCCCACTAGATTTGGCTACCTTATATGCCCTTGTTTTTAGTCGAATACTATCCTTAATTTCTTTACTTAGCCACGGATGGCTGTCTTTTCTTTTACACCCTTTTCTTCTCAGTGGAATATATTTTTTTTGGAAGTTGTAAAATAACTCCTTAAATGTACACCACTGATCATGTATCGTCTTACCCTTTAACCTATTTTCCCAATCCACTCTGCTCAATTCCGCTCTCATACCTTCATAGTCTCCTTTATTCAAGCTTAGCATGCTTGTTTGAGATCCAACCTTCTGTCATCTCTACTTCACCTGCCATTTATTCCATCAACATGGGTGCCAATTATACTGTCTCACCTTGGTCCTCAGAATCGGACCACAATGAGCCCCTGTAATGAAATCTGCTTGTCTTGCCTGTATTCGTTTTGCACTCATGTATATTACCCTCCCCCACACGGTGTATAGTTTCACTTCCTCTTCCCTGACTTCTCTGACTCATTCCTGTGAGCCAGTCAGTGTGTTGAGATGTTAGCTCTGATCTTAGTGATTAAAAGCCAACTTGTTAAAGTCTATGGTCTAGAAATTCAGTTTGGGCCCGCCAGCTCGCTTGCGCCCAGAAGTTACCGCTGCGCACGGAGCCAGTTGCGCCCGCCGGAAATTCAGTTTCAGCGCCCCACGTCGAAGCCGGCCGCTATTCAAGGGTTTCGGCGCCCCCGCTTGGGGCGCTGAAACTGAATATCGGCGCGCTAGGTGCCGCAGCGCCACCCGCTGCGGAGCGGCAGGCTGCGGTACTGCAGGCCTTCCTCCCTCTTTTAAGGGGGAGGTGCCTGCAACAGCGAGATCGCCGCTCGCTAGTGCCGGCAAATGAGCCCGGCACCACGGAGAAGTGTCGGGCTCCTGGAAAACAGCCGGCAATGCCGCGGGGGGGGGGGGGGGGGGGGTGGGTGGAGGAGGCCGGGGAAGGAGGTGTGGGCAGGCGGCCGCCGAAAAAGCGGCCGGCCGCACATCCACCTTAACTCGCCCCACTAACGCTACAGTACGGCCCCGTTTTCTGATCGCTGTTTGCGGCCGCTGCGGAAGAGGCGGCCGCAACTCAATATGGCGGTCGGGCCGGTAGCGGGGCACTGCGCACACCAATGACGTCATCGGTGGCGGCGCAGCGCTACTGGCTAACGCCGCCATTACCGCAGCGCTGAATATCGGCGAAAGCTCAGCAAGTGGCGCAAAAGCCCTCTTTGGACGAAAACTGGGCGCAAAGCCTACTGAATTTCTAGCCCTATAACTTCTAGTTTTGTGGTTATTGAAGGCACATCAATTTTAATCACTAAAGAATACTAGGATGGATCGACTCCTAAAACCAGAGCATCTGGACTTGGATCCACATTCTGCTGAAGCATCAAATCAATTTGGACACTGGCTCAAATGCTTCGAACTCTTCGCGAGGGCCTCATCCGCTAGCGAGGTAGATAAACTGAGTCTACTGACTACTCGCGTTAATCATCGGATTTATTCGTTCATCCGGGACGCCACCTCTTACACGGAGGCCATCACTATCCTGAAGGCCCAATACCAGAGGCCAGTAAATGAAGTGTACGCCAGACATCTGCTGGCTACACGCAGGCAGCAACCTGAGGAATCAATGGACGATTTCTTACAGGGCCTAAAGGACTTGGTCCGGGACTGTAACTGCAAGGCCGTGACGGCCAACGTGTACTCTGATGAATTGGTCCGCGATTCCTTCATCACGGGCCTCAAATCGAATTATATCCGGCAGAGACTGCTGGAGAAGGAGGTCCTGGACTTAAAAAAGGCAGTGGCCACTGCGCGATCACTGGACATGGCCCAGAAAAACTCTGACTCTTATTCTTCCGGCCATGCGGCCCTCACCGCCTCATGTGCGCCGAGCGGGCTGCCATCTTGGAATCAGCCATCTTCCCCATCCAGGTCTCAGATCAGCTCTACACCGCCGGAGTCCCCACACAGTTCACCCAGGAGTCCTACTACAGCGGCAATGTCTCGAGGCCCGAAATGCTACTTCTGCGGCCAGGCCAAGCACCCCAGACAACGATGCCCAGCGAAGGACGCTACATGCTTCAAATGTAAGAAAAAGGGGCATTTTAGCAGTCTGCAGGGGGAATCCGATTTCCAACTCTGTCACCGCCTCGTGCGTGCCATGCGGGCCGCCATCTTGGGATCCGCCATCTTTTCCTGACTCAATGGCCACCCAGGGCCCAACAGTGGCTTCGATCACGGTGGATCAATCCAGGCCACACCCGTTGACAAAATCTATGATGGACATACAGGTAAACGGGAATTTAACGAAATGTTTAATTGACTGTGGGAGTACCGAGAGTTTTATCCACCCTAGCCTGGTACGGCGGCACTCATTAACGGTAACCCCTACACGGAGCAGAATTGCTATGGCTGCTAAGCCCCACACTTTGGACATTTTGGGCTACTGTGTGGTAACACTGACTGTAAAAGGCACGGACTACAAGGATTTTAAACTTCTCGTGATGCCAGAACTCTGTGTTAATGTAATCTTGGGCCTGGACTTCCAGTGCCACCACGAAAGTGTCACGCTAGCATATGGCGGGTCCCAGCCGCCACTCACAGTCTGTGGCCTATCAACCTTAAAAATCAGCCCGCCCTCTTTATTCGCTAATCTCGCTCCGAACTGTAGGCCCATAGCGACCAAAAGTAGACGGTACAGTCTGGAAGACAGACACTTTATCAAGGCGGAAGTGGACAGACTCCTGCGGGAAGGCATTATTGAATGCAGTACCAGTCCGTGGCGTGCCCAAGTAGTCATAGTTAAAAATAGCGAAAAGAAACGGATGGTAATTGACGACAGCCAGACTGTTAATATTTATACCCAGCTGGACGCCTACCCTTTACCCCGCATATCAGAAATGGTCAACCAGATTGCGCAATACCGAGTCTTCTCGACTATCGACCTCAAATCCGCGTATCACCAGCTCCCCATTAGAACGGAGGACCGCCCATACACCGCCTTTGAGGTGAACGGACGCCTCTACCATTTTCTCAAGAGTGCCCTTCGGGGTAACAAATGGGGTCTCGGTCTTCCAACGTGAGATGGACCGCATGGTTGACGAGAATAAACTACAAGCTACCTACCCCTATCTGGACAATGTCACTATCTGCGGGCACAACCAGCAAGACCACGATCTAAATCTTGCGAGATTTTTAAAAACTGCCCTAAAGCTGAATCTAACCTACAACGAAGACAAATGTGTCTTCAACACAACCCGTCTCTGTATCCTCGGCTGTGTGGTGGAAGATAGGGTAATTGGACCGGACCCTGACCGATTACGCCCCCTAAAGGAACTGCCCCTGCCACACAATCCCAAAGCTTTAAAAAGGTGCCTGGGATTTTTTTCGTATTATGCCCAATGGGTGCGCAATTACTCTGATAAGGCCCGACCCCTCATTAAATCGACGTCCTTCCCACTATCAGCTGAAGCTCGGGAGGCTTTCACCAGTATCAAACAGGACATTGAAAGGGCTGCACTGTGTGCAGTGGACGAAAGCATTCCCTTTCAAGTCGAAAGCGATGCGTCAGACTTTGCCTTAGCTGCGACCCTCAATCAGGCTGGGAGACCTGTGGCCTTCTTCTCCCGAACCCTTCAGGGACCTGAAATCAGGCACTCTTCTGTCGAGGAGGCACAGGCTATAGTGGAGGCAGTGCGGCACTGGAGATACTACCTAGCTGGCAAACGTTTCACCCTGCTCACCGACCAGCGGTCGGTGGCTTTCATGTTTAATAACAAACAAAGGGGGAAAATCAAGAATGACAAAATACTCAGGTGGAGGATCGAACTATCCACGTTCGACTATGATATTATGTACAGGCCGGGAGCCCTTAATGAACCCCCAGACGCCCTATCGCGGGGAATGTGTGCCAGCATTCATACGGACAAATTACAGGGTCTCCACAACGGCCTCTGTCACCCAGGGGTCACCCGACTATACCATTTTATAAAGTCCCGCAATCTGCCCCACTCCATCGAGGAGGTCAGGGCAATGACCAGAGCCTGCCGCACCTGTGCGGAATGCAAGCCTCGTTTCTACAGGCCTGACCGCGCACACCTTATCAAAGCCACACGGCCATTCGAGCGCCTAAGTCTGGACTTCAAGGGACCCCTTCCCTCTGCCGACCGTAACGTATACTTCCTCAATATCATCGATGAATATTCCCGATTCCCCTTCGCCATTCCCTGCCCAGACATGACCAGTGCCACGGTCATCAAGTGTCTCTGTAATCTATTCTGCCTGTTTGGCATGCCGAACTACATACACAGCGATAGGGGGACGTCATTTATGAGTGACGAACTGCACCAGTTCTTGCTCTCAAAGGGGATAGCCACTAGCAGAACCACTAGCTACAACCCCCGGGGTAATGGACAAGTGGAAAGGGAGAATGCTACTGTTTGGAAGGCTGTCACGTTAGCCTTAAAGTCAAAAGGCCATCCGACCTCCCGCTGGCAGGAAGTCCTCCCAGACGTGCTCCACTCCATAAGGTCTCTGTTATGTACAGCCACTAACGCTACCCCTCACGAAAAGATGTTTGTTTTCCCCCGGAAATCCACCTCGGGCATATCTCTACCCGCGTGGCTGACGTCTCCGGGGACAGTACTATTGCGGAAGCACGTGAGAGGCCATAAAACGGACCCCCTTGTGGAAAAGGTACAGCTCCTCCATGCAAACCCTCAATACGCCTATATTGAATACTCTGATGGGCGAGAGGACACTGTTTCCATAAAAGACCTCGCTCCCTCGGGGAGCGGAGAGAACGATGAGAGACTACCCGAGGAAGACCTACACCAAAAAGAGACAGGACGCCCAGAGGTATCAATACCCAACTTTAACCTGGAGAACACTGCAGATAACCTGGAAGACACTGCGGAGGCCCGGACAGCGGAGGAACCAGAACCCACTCCCCTAGAGGCACCCCAACCGGCTTTGCGCCGATCACTGAGAACCGCGAAACCTCCTGACAGACTCACTTATACCAACTTTTAAGAAACATCACCCCGATGGACTAAATCTAAAGAAGGGGTGAATGTAATGAAATCTGCTTGTCTTGCCTGTATTCGTTTTGCACTCATGTATATTACCCTCCCCCACACGGTGTATAGTTTCACTTCCTCTTCCCTGACTTCTCTGACTCATTCCTGTGAGCCAGTCAGTGTGTTGAGATGTTAGCTCTGATCTTAGTGATTAAAAGCCAACTTGTTAAAGTCTATAACTTCTAGTTTTGTGGTTATTGAAGGCACATCAGCCCCAAAACCAGCAGCACCAACAACACCACCACCAACCTTCTCCGCAATCACCTGATGCTGCACAGGACAGAGGGCATCAGCACCCAATCACATTGCTGCCCGGGAGGCCAGGGATGGCTTCATCATGGCCAGATTTACTTGACGCTGTACACCCATATGGCTGCCACATGATGCGCCAGGTTGGCACCACCCCACACCAACACCATAAAGCATCCCTGCAATGACCAAGCCATTGTTTTCACACTCACCACCATTGTTGGAGGTACCATTATGTCTCACCATTCACTGCAACACACTAAGTCACTTCCAAAGGTGCACACAAATGTGTCCAAGACGGGAATGTGGTGAAAATAAAGATTTTTATGTTTGACAGCACATTAACGGAAACTTTACATAAACATTGGATAAAACACCCAAGTGGCTACCCTTGTGAATGTACCTGTGTGTCATCTTTCTCTTCCGTGTGCTTCTACGAGGTGCTAGTCCTGTGGCTTCAGCAGAGGTAGAGACAGCCTGCTCACTTCCCTGCTGCTAAGGAGCTGGAGAGGCACCTTGCTGTACATCAGTGGGGCCATGAGGACTCATATCTACCTAGAGAGGAGGTCTATGAGCCTCTGTCATCTATTCTCCATAGATAGCCATCTATTCTCCATAGAGACCATGTGCTCCTGAGTGACGCATTAGCTGCTCCAGGTAGGTGGCCATCCTATCTATGGAGGAGCCTACAGTCGCCATCGCCTGCAACATGGTGGTGCTCGTGTTGGAGATGGACTCCTCCATTCTCTTAACATTTGCAGACATTGCGCTTGCAAAACTTGTCAGAGCCCTCTGCACTTCTTCCTGCACCTCCAGGATCGCCCTCTTTCTGGATGGTCCCCCAAGGCACAGCGTCTGCATGCAGCTGAGCAGAGCTAGGAGTGTCCTGTGCCCTCTGGCGAGGACTCTCCACTGCTGTCCCTGTCTTGACCATCTGCTCTTGTTCACTTGTGAGCTGTGAGACACCAGGTGACAACACTACTCTATCTCACGTGGGACCCACCCAGGTGTGCGTATCTGCGCTGGTGCTGGGTGCGCTTATGTCTGGTGACCGTGCGCTCTCAGAGGCTGCAGACTCCTCTGAGCAGTCGTTTTCCTCTTCCTCCTGGACAGTGGGGGTGAGGGGGGGCCTGTGGGAGAGTAAAGAGATGAATTAGACATGTCATATGAAGAATGAGTACAAATAACATTATGCACATGATGACCATTCACTGGCTGCTGACATCCATCCCCATATGAGTAACTGATGTATGCCATGTAGCTATATGATATGTAATTTTGTCACCAGGTTGCTGAGATGTCCACCTCTCTCCGTCTCCCACCTCCAGCTGCTCGGCGACTCCAAATATTTCTAAAGCAGCCTCCTCTGCTGTTGTAAGGTTTGCAAATGATGGAGGGCCACTGCCGGTTCTCCCCCTCTCCCTCTTATTTTGGGCTCTCTTTTCCTGCAAGGAGGGAAAGAAGAGAAGGTTGAGTGAGAGTGATGGAATGAGTGTAAGGAATGGATGGTTTGATCTTTATAGGGAGACTATGATGGAGTGCGGTGCCAAAGCCAAGTGGCCTCCTTGTGTGTTAATTGGTATGATTGCATTAGGATGAGGGTGAGTGTGAGGGGTGGCTAGTGAGATGGGGATGTGATAATGTAGATAGAGAGGGATGGGTGGACGTGCAATGTATGTTGGTGTGAGTAAGGATGTGTAGGAGCAGGGTTGGGAAGGCAGAGTGATGGGGATGTAATGAGAGGCACAGCAGGATGAAGTTGAGTGTGGCTTTGTACTCACGTTTCCTCATCTAATGAGATCATTGAAACGTTTGCGACACTGCACCCAGGTCCTCCTGAGAAAAGCCCTGCTGGTGACCTCCTCTGCAATCTCCAACCAGGCTGTTTTGGTCTCCTGGGGAGGTCTCTTCTGCCCATTGGAAGGGAAGAGAATCTCCCTGCATGCTCCGACTCCGTAAGCATATGGAGGGAGTCATCAGAGAACCTGGGTGCAGCCCTTTGCCCTGTACAGACATTGTCAAAGTGTTTGCAGCACTCCAATGTTGTAGTGCACGGACCACACTATGTTACATTAATCTGCAAATGTAATGTGGCCATGGTCCCTTTAAAGATTCCGGCTGAAAACGCATCATGAATGACGTCACCAGACCCGCACCATTTAATTAGGCCAGGTAACGGGCAGGGCGGGCTTAATAGGCCCTATTAATGTAAAGTCGTTCTGTGGAGCGGGTTGGAGCCATCAACAGGGTCACGACCTGCCTCGGCCACCGCCCACACTGGACCCGCGCAGGTAGGGAAAATTCCAGCCTTTGTGTCCTCCTCACAGCTTACATAAGAACATAAGAATTAGGAGCAGAAGTAGGCGGTACAGCCCCTTGAGCCTGCTCCGCCATTCAATACAATCACGAATGATCTTCGACCTCAACTACACTTTCCCGCCCAATCCCCGTATCCCTTGATTTCCCTAGAGGACAAAAATCTATCTATCTCAGCCTTGAATAAGCTCAATGATTCAGCATCCACAGCCCTTTGGGGTTGAGACTTCCAAAGATTCACAGCCCTCTGAGTGAAGAAATTCCTCCTCATCTCAGTCTTAAATGGCCGATCCCTTATCCTGAGACTATGCCCCTTAGTTCTAGACTCTCCAGCCAGGGGAAGCAACCCTGTCAATCCTCCTCAGAATCCTATATGTTTCAATGAGATCACCTCATTCTTCTAAACTCAAGAGAGTATAGGCCCAATCTTCTCAATCTCTTCTCAAAGGACAACCCTGTCATCCCAGGAATCAATCTAGTGAACCTTCATTGTACCATCTCTAAGGCAAGTCTGTCCTTCCTCAGATCAGGAGATCAAAACTGTGCAAAGTACTCCAGATGTGGTCTTACCAAAGCCCTGTACAATTGTAGCAAGACTTCCTTACTCTTGTACTCCAACCCCCTTGCAATAAAGGCCAACATGCCATGTGCCTTCCTAATACTGTAGCTTGTTGTGCCTGCATGCTAACTGTGTTTCCTGTACGAGAACACCTAAATCTCTCTGAACACCAACATTTAATAGCTTCTCACCATTTAAAAAATATTCTGTTTTCCTATTCTTCCTACCAAAGTGAATAACTGTCCCACCCAGCTTTGTATCGTCAGAAAATCTGGATACATTACACTTGGTCCCTTCATCTAAGTCATTAATATAGTTTGTAAATAGCTGAGACCCAAGCACTGATCATTGCGGAACCCCACTAGTTACAGCCTGCCAAGCTGTGAATGATCTGTTTATCTCTACTCTCTGTTTCTTATTATCTATTAACCAATCCTCTATCCCTGCAAATATATTACCCCCACCCCCATGAGCCCTCATCTTGCGCAACAACCTTTTACGTGGCACCTTATCAAATGCCTTTTGGCAATCCAAATATACTATATCCACTAGTTGCCCTTTATCTACCCTGCTAGTTACATCCTCAAAAAAACTCTACTAAATTTGTTAAACACGATTTCCCTTTCATAAAATCATGTTGACTCTGCCTAATCATATTCTGATTTTTGAAGTGCCCTGTTACCACGTCTCCTTAATAATGGATTCCAGCATTTTCCCGACGACTGGTGTCAGGCGAACTGGCCTGTAGTTCCTGTTTTTTTCTCTCCCTCCTTTCTTGAATTGTGGCATTACATCTGCTACCTTCCAATCTGCTGGGTCCATTCTAGAATCTAGGGAATTTTGGAAGACAACAACCAATGCATCCACTATTTCTGCAACCACCTCTTTTAGAACCCTGGGATGTAGGCCGTCAGGTCCAGGGGATTTGTAAGTTTTTAGTCCTATTAGTTTCTCTATTACTTTTTCTCTTTGCTGGTTTCCAAAGCTCTCCCAATCCTCAGGCTTACTACTATTCTTTGCAACATTATAAATCTCTTCTTTTAATCAATACTATCCTTAACTTCTTTAGTTAGCCACGGATGGATCACTTTTCCCACAGAGTTTTTATTTCTCAATGGAATGTATATCCATTGAGAATTTTGAAATATTTCTTTAAATGTTTGCCACTGCTTATCTACTGTCATACCTTTTAATCTATTTTCCCAATCTACCTTAGCCAACTCGCCCCTCATCCTATGTAATTGGCTTTATTTAAGTGTAAGACTAGTTTCGGACTCTCAAACTTAATGTGAAATTCTATTATATTATGATCACTCTGCTTCAGTGGATCCTTTACTATGAGATTACACTGTCTCATTACACAATACAAGATCTAAAATAGCCTGCTCCCTGGTTGGTTCCAAGTACTTTGAAAAAATTGTACTGCAACATTTACATAAACTTTTCTTTTCTGAAAAAATAATAAATTGCTCTTTGACCTTATGTGACTGAGAAAGTACTGATGAATTCTTAAACTTTTCACAGAATCAAAGATAATGTGGTAGGTGAAAAGTTGTGAGCAGTGTCAAATATTTAATGGCAGGGTCAACCGTTACACAGCCAGAGGAGGGAGAATACCCATTTGTAATAAATACCACTTTAAGGACTGATTGGGTCCTCCAGTTCATTCCAATGACAACATTGACAGGGAGCAGCCCTGTGCGTCCCTGAGATTCCACTGGTTGCAAAGGTGTCCAAAGCCTCCTAACTATGGGAAAATTTGCTATCAGTTAGGTATACTGCATATTCTACAAATTTAAAATTGATGATGAAAAGACATAAAGCGCTCCTGTCTGTCAGTGGAATCACCTGAACAGCCTGGTGGCAAGAAGGACTAACATGTTGGGTTTCTGTTGAAGTAAAGTATTTAAAAAAAAATTAAAGCCATACATTTTTAATATATTGTTTAATCAGATAATAGGATCTTTCTTGTCGTTTAATGTCTAGGCAGAATGTGAAGCTTACACCATATAGCTGTTTAAAGTGTTTTTATACACAACACTCAAAATATTTGCACCTGATTCTTTATCTTTCCCGAATTCAGTAGACATTTCTAGAATATTATATTTGCAAATGTTACACAACATAAAAATATCTGGAAAACTGCAAATGATAGTCAACATTAAAAGTTTACTAAAATAACTCTCAGTGTAGCTTACCAAGGAACTGCTGATGGTGTTGACTCTGTGCGACAATGGTTTGCTCTGCAGAGTTAGGAATCTGTTGGCCACTTCCTGTGAAGCCATCTCCTATTCCATCCAACTTCTGCATAGGTTTATATCTGAGAAACAATATTACCAATACTGATATTTTAGAATGAAAAACACTAGAATAAAAGAATTAGAAAAATGTGAAATTCCCAAGAATCCCACCTCGAAAAGAGAAACAAGAGTGAGAACAAAGTGGAGCCTCAAATCACGATAAACTTTTCATTTCCCTGTGTGCAATGACAACACAGACGTACGTAAGAATGTAAGTCAAGAACAAGAAAAGGCCATTCAGCCCATCAAAGCTCATCCCTCTAGTACAGCAGCTCTCACATCTTAGCATTCAACTGTATTTCAAACATTGCAAGTGTTTTTGTCTTTACCACCTGCCTGGCAGGTTATCCTAAACATTTAGCACTCTTCGAGTAAAGAAGTTCTTCCTAATAAGTTTTAATTTCTCAATAATTTAAATTGATACCTCTATTACTTTATATTAAGCCAGGAAAGTAGAAACAATGTGGGTTTCAATCACCCAACACCATCTTATATACTGTAACTCAATAAGGTCTCCCATTAAGTGGGTTCCCCCATTAAGCGGGTTCCTTCTAGAGTGTTAAGTCTAGATTTTCCTCACTTGTAGCAGTGGTATTGCTGAGGCCAGGTGCAGAAATGAGTGGATGTCACACTCTCCAGAAATGGCCTGGATTTGTAGCTCGCATTTTCTGGTGATGGAAACACCCACCTATTTAAGGGAAATGGTATGCAGGATCGACATACCCTCAAATTAATATTTTAATATGTATCTGGGGCATGTTGGACCTGCATGCCATTTCCTATTGTTCTGGCATTCAGGGCACTTGAAATTGGTATCCAGGGTTGCTAAGTGGCAGTAAATATTCTGGAGATCATGGAAAGGACACAATAATATAAAGATAAGGGCTTTCCTTTTTTCTTCCTGTTGGCACTTAGGTTCTCAGGAAAAGACGTGGTGCCTGGTAATCAACAGAGGTTTGTGTTATGGCCACTCATATTTACTACATACATAGATGATCTAGACATAGGCACTTAGAGAACAATATCAAAATTTGCTAATACAGGAAACTTTGGTTTATCCGGAGGTTATATGTCCGGAATATTCGATCTAACGGCAAAAATCAGGAGCCGTTTTTTTTAGTTCTCGTTGCTTTTTTTCCCCCCAGTCAGGCACTGCAAGGTCTGTAGCTATAGCAACAGCTTCAGCTAGAGATGCTTGCAGCTGCAGCCGACTGTTTAGAAGCTGTTGCTAAGCAACAGTGTTTGTTGTCAGATACGGAGATGAAAACCTCCGTATGCTTCAACATTAACTTTGCATGTCCGGCAATTTTGATAGATCGGCAACAGCTCGGTCCCGTCGGTGCCGGATATCACAAAGTTTCCTGTAACACTAAATTGGGGTGGTGCAATAAAGGTTGTGAAAGACTAAAGGAGGACATGGATAGGATAACGGGATGGGCAAATAAGTGGCAGATGCAGTCCAATATCGAAAAATTGGAATGGTTAAGATTTTAAAGAGTAGAGGAGCAGAGGGATCTTGGTTCAGATACACATTAAAGGTGGCAGCGCAAATAGTGCTTTTTTCAGTAGAGCTGTGAATGTTGAAAGGTGACCTGATAGAGAGGACTTCAAGATCAAGAAGCTTTGCAATAAGGTAAATATTGATAGATCACTTTCACTGGTTGGCATCATGGTTATACAAGGTCAAAAGGTAGTAAATAGATTAGAAAAAAATCTCTTTACACAAGAGTAGTTAGAATGTGGAATTCT
The DNA here is from genome assembly GCF_052327205.1 of Somniosus microcephalus. Lineage (NCBI taxonomy): Eukaryota > Metazoa > Chordata > Chondrichthyes > Squaliformes > Somniosidae > Somniosus > Somniosus microcephalus. The sequence continues at coordinate 96,163,663 of NC_140987.1, read as the reverse complement.
TGGCAACAAACTATTGTTGAGGCAGAGTCGATAAATAAATTAATTTAAAAAAGAATTAGTTAATGCTTGAAAAAGAAGAATATGAGGGCACTGGGTGTAGGAGAGTGAAATTAGATGAGGTCGCTCATGAGGAGAGAAACACAGGCACAGATTGGATGGGCTGAATGATCTGTTTCTGTGTTGTAATGTTATAGCATTCTATGTACAAAACCATTCTGTTTGCAATAGTCTAGGACATGAATCAGTTTCCAACAAAAGGAATGTTTAGAATTTAATGAATAATTGAATGTAGATTAGAAAATCTTACTAGTGTTATTTTGGAATGGGTTTGCATTCTTTCACCCAAGGAAAATTACTTGCTGCGTCACAAAAAGTGAATGCTATCCAACAAAGCCCTCTCCTTCCTGTGAGCCTAAGTGCTACTTTCTCCTCTCCTGTACTATGAGGATATGACGGATAAGACAGAAAAGTACCAAACTGGGCACAAACCGAATTTATGTTTCAACTTAGCACATGCTGCTTGGCTAAATGTAAATCGAGAGATTTGAATCCATTGTTTTGATATAATCTGGAAGTTACTGGAATCTATCATCAGAGACAGAGCGACTGAGCACTTGGATAAGTATGAGCTGATCAAAGAGAGTTGGCATGGTCGAACTGAATGGCAGAACAGACTCAAGGGGACTCAATGGCCTCCTCCTGTTCCTATCTTCTAATGCTCCTAATCATCTTACCATAACAAAGGAACAGGAGTACGCCATTGAGCCCTTGAACCTGCTCCGCCATTCAATGAGCTCATGGCTGATCTGAGATATAACGCCATATACCTGCCTTTGGCCCATATCCCTTAATACCTTTGGTTAACAAAAAGCTATCAATCTCAGATTTAAAATTAACAATTGATCTAGCATCAATTGCTATTTGCAGAAGAAAGTTCCAAACTTCTACCACCCTTTGTGTGTAGAAGTGTTTCCTAATTTCACTCCTGAAAGGTCTGGCTCTAATTTAGACTATGCCCTCTAGTTTCTTTTTTGATTTGTTCTGGGATGTGGGCATCGCTGACAAGGCTAGCATTTATTGCCCTCGAGAAGGTGGCGGTGAGCCGCCTTCTTGAACCACTGCAGTCCTTGTGGTGAAGGTACTCCCACAGTGCTGTTAGGGAGGGAGTTCCAGGATTTTGACCCAGCGACGATGAAGGAACAGCAATATATTTCCAAGTCAGGATGGTGTGTAACTTCGAAGGGAACGTGCAGGTAATGATGTTCTAATGCACCTGCTGCCCTTGTCCTTCTAGGTGGTAGAGGTTGCGGGTTTGGGAGGTGCTGCCGAAGAAGCCTTGGCGAGTTGCTGCAGTGCATCTTGTAGATGGTACACACTGCAGCCACAGTGTACTGGTGGTGGAGGGAGTAAATGTTGAAGGTGGTGGATGGGGTGCCAATCAAGCGGGCTGCTTTATCCTGGATGGTGTCGAGTTTTTTGAGTGTTGTTGCAGCTACACTCATCCAGGCAAGTGGAGAGTATTCCATCACACTCCTGACTTGTGCCTTGTAGATGGTGGAAAGGCTTTGGGGAGTCAGGAGGTGAGCCACTCGGCACAGAATACGCAGCCTCTGACCTGCTCTTGTTGCCACAGTGGCTGGTCCAGTTAAGTTTCTGGTCAAAGGTGATCCCTAGGATGTTGATGGTGGGGGATTCGGCAATGGTAATGCTGTTCAATGTCATGGGAAGGTGGTTAGACTCTCGCTTGTTGGAGATAGTCATTGTAGGGCACTTGTGTGGCGCGAATGCTACCTGCCATTCATCAACCCAAGCCTAAATGTCATCCAGGTCTTGCTGCATGCGGGAATGGACTGCTTCATTTTCTGAGGCGTTGCGAATGGAACTGAACACTGTGCAATCATCAGCGAACATCCCCAATTCTGACCTTATAATGGAGGGAAGGTCATTGATGAAGCAGCTGAAGATGGTTAGGCCTAGGACATTGCCCTGAGGAACTCCTGCAGTGATGTCCTGGGGCTGAGATGATTGACCTCCAACAACCACAACCATCTTCCTTTGTGCTAGGTATGACTCCAGCCAGTGGAGAGTTTTCCCCAATTCCCACTGACTTCAGTTTTACTAGGGCTCCTTGATGCCACACTCAGTCAAATGCTGCCTCGATGTCAAGGGCAGTCACTCTCACCTCACCTCTGGAATTCAGCTCTTTTGCCCATGTTTGGACCAAGGCTGTAATGAGGTCTGGAGCAGAATGGTCCTGGTGGAACCCAAACTGAGCATCAGTGAGCAGATTATTTGTGAGTAAGTGCCGCTTGATAGCACTATCGACGACACCTTCCATCCCTTTGCTGATGATTGAGAGTAGACTGATGGGGTGGTAATTGGCCGGATTGGATTTGGTCCTGCTTTTTGTGGACAGGACATACCTGGGCAGTTGTCGGGTAGATGCAAGTGTTGTAGCTGTACTGGAACAGCTTGGCTAGAGGCACGCTACTTCTGGAACACAAATCTTCAGCACAACAGCCGGGATGTTGTTGGGGCCCATAGCCTTTGTTGTATCCAGCAGCCATTTCTTGATATCACGTGGAATGAATCGAATTGGCTGAAGACTGGCTTCTGTGATGGTGGGGACCTCAGAAGGAGGCACAGATGGATCATCCACTCAGCATTGGTTGCAAATGCTTCAGCCTTGTCTTTTGCACTCGTGTGCTGGGCACTGCCATCACTGAGGATGTGGATATTCATGGAGCCTTCTCCTCTTGTTAGTTGTTTAATTGTCCACCACCATTCACGACTGGATGTAGCAGGACTGCAGAGCTTTGATCTGATCCGTTGATTGTGGGATCACTTAGCTCTTTCTATAGCATGCTGCTTCCGCTGTTTAGCTTGCATGTAGTCCTGTGTTGCAGCTTCCCCAGGTTGGCACCTCATTTTTAGGTACTCCTGGTGCTGCTCCTGGCATGCTCTTTTGCACTCCTCATTGAACCAGGGTTGGTCCCCTGGCTTGATGGTAATGGTAGAGTGAGGGATATGCCGGGCCATGAGGTTACAGATTGTGGTGGAATACAATTCTGCTGCTGCTGATGGCCCACAGCGTCGCATGGATGCCCAGATTTGAGCTCTAGATCTGTTCTGAATCTATTCCATTTAGTATGGTGGTAGTGCCACACAACACGATGGAGGGTGTCCTCAGTGAGAAGAATGGACTTTGTCTCCACAAGGACTGTGCGGTGGTCACTGCTACCAATGCTGTCATGGACAGATGCATCTGCGACAGGTAGATTGGTGAGGACAAGGTCAAGTAGGTTTCTCCCTTGTGTTGGCTCTCTCACCACCTGCCGCAGGCCCAGTCTGGCAGCTTTGTCTTTCAGGACTCAGCCAGCTCAGTCAGTAGTGGTGCTACCTAGCCACTCTTGGTGATGGACATTGAAGTCCCCCACCCAGAGTACATTCAGTGCCCTTGCTACCCTCAGTGCTTCTTCTCATGGTGTTCAACATGGAGGAGTACTGATGCGTCAGCTGAGGGAGGGCGGTAGGTGGTAATCAGCAGGCGGTTTCCTTGTCCATGCTTGACCTGAAGCCATGAGACTTCATGAGGTCTGGAGTCAATGTTGAGGACTCCCAGGGCCACTCCCTCCCTCCCATATACCACTGTGCCGCCACCTCTGGTGGGTCTGTCCTGCCAATGGAGGAGTCTGGGACATTGGCTGAAAGGTATGATTCTGTGAGTATGACTATGTTAGGCTATTACTTGACTAGTCTGTGGGACAGCTCTCCCAATTTTGGCACAAATCCCCAGACGTTAGTGAGGAGGACTTTGCAGGATCGACTGGGCTGGGTGTGCCATTGTCATGTCCGATGCCGGTGTCTAGTTCGATGCCAGGTGGTCTGTTCGTTTTAATTCTTATTATTGTTTCTCGTAGCGGTTTGTTACAACTGAGTGGCTTGCTAGGCCATTTCAGAGGGCAGTTAAGAGTCAACCACATTGCTGTGGTTCTGGAGTCACATATAGGTCAGACTAGGTAAGGATGGCAGACTTCCTTCCCTAAAGGGCGTTAGTGAACCAGAAGGGTTTTTACGACAATCCAATAGTTTCTGGGTCACCATTACTGATGCTAGCTTTTTATTCCAGATTTATTTAATTAACTGAATTTAAATTTCCCAGCTGCCGTGGTGGGATTTGAACTCACGTCTGCGGATCATTAGTCCAGGCCTCTGGGTTACTAGTCCAGTAAAATAACCACTATGCTACCGTTCCCGTTGCCTAGTCCTAGAATCTCCAACCAGCGGAAATAGTTTCTCTCTATCTACCCTATCTGTTCCCCTTAATATCTTAAAAACTTCGATCAGATCACCTCTTAACCTTCTAAATTCTAGGGAATACAACTCTCGTAACTTAACCCTTGGAGTCCGGGTATCATTCTGGTAAACCTACGCTGCACTCCCTCCAAGGCCAATATATCCTTCCTGAGGTGTGGTGCCCAGAACTGCTCACAGTGCTCCAGGTATGTCTAACCAGAGTTTTGTACAGCTGCAGCATAACTTCTATCCTCTTGCATTCTAGTCCTCTAGTTACAAAGTCCAGCATTCCATTAGCCTTTTTTATTATTTTCTGTACATTATAATGATCTATGTACCTGGACCACACCCCCTGCAAGTCTCTTGAGACCTCCACTGTTTCTAGCTTTTCACCATTTAGAAAGTACTCTGTTCTATCCTTTTTAGGTCCAAACTAGAACTAGGGGGCATAGTCTTAGAATAAGGGGCTGCTCTTTCAAAACTGAGATGAGGAGGAACTACTTCACTCAGAGGGTGGTAGGTCCATGGAATATGCTGCCCCAAAAAGCTGTAGAAGCTACATCATTACATAAATTTAAAACAGAAATAGACAGTTTCCTAGAAGTAAAGGGAATTAAGGGTTACGGGGAGCGGGCAGGAATTTGGACATGAGTCTAGGTTCGGATCGGTCATGGCCCTGTGGGTAGCGGAGCGGGCCCAGGGGCCGAGTAGCCTGATCCTGCTCCTATTTCGTGTGTCTAATTCTGTTAGATTCAGGAGATGGTTCTGTGATAGTGGATTGGCGGTTAGGATCAGATCAGCCATGATCTTATTGAATGGCGGAGCAGGCTCGAGGGGCCGATTGGCCTACTCCTGCTCCTATTTCTTATGTTCTTATGTAAAGTGGATGACTTCACATTTGCCGACAATGAAATCCATTTGCCACAGTTTTGCCCATTCACTTAATCTATCAATATCCGTTTATAATTTTATGCTTTCATTTACACCGCCTACAATGCCGCCTATCTTTGTGCCATCGGCAAATTTGGATATATGACTTTCTATGCCATCATCTAAGCCATTAATAAAGACTGTGAATAGTTGAGGCCCCAACACAGATCCCTACGGGACACCACTAGTCACATCCTGCCAATTAGAGTGTCCCTACTCACCATCTCCTGCCGCTCAGCCAATTTCCTAACGAGGTCAATAATTTGCCATCAATTCCATGAGCTTCTACTTTAGTTAACAGTCTCTTATGTGGGACCTAATCAAATGTCTTCTGGAAGTCCATATAAATAACATCCATAGACATTCCCCTATCCACTACTTTAGTCAGCTCCTCAAAAAATTCAAATACATTTGTAGTAATGGTGTTACAATCATTAATCCTACACAAAGAAATGGAACACATTTACAGTTGCAATTCCATCAATAGCAACTGTTGCTAAAAGAACTCTATCCAATTAACAAAATTGCATATTATAGTAAAGAAACAATGCCCTGGAATGATTTGAAAGCTATAATCCAATAGTGAGATACAGATGATACTTAAAAAACTTTCCCAGTTTCTGATGTCATCTGAACTCGTCAGATTAGATGGCTGTTTTGCAATCTCATTTGGGTATCTATGATTCTCTATTAGCTAAAGGTGGTTGACAAGCAGTGCTATTACCATTACTATTATAAATCTCCTTGCTAATTTATTATTCATATTATGTGACTGTCACTCATAGCATTTTGCTGTTTTTGCCAGAAAATCAATATGACACTTAAGCTTTGTTCATTTTGGTCCAGATTGTTACAAACTAGTTTGACTTTTCAAACTATCAGATTGGTCCAGATTTTTCTGTAGCAGGGCATCTAATGGCATCTGCCATTAGTTAGACTTGCCCCTGCAGCTTGAGTTCAAAAAATTTTGCCCACAAAGAACGGTGCGGTGAGGGAAACAGGGCATCTGGGACCTGTGTAAACAGGACAACCAACAAGGTATCTCCTTAACTAATGAGATTTAAGGATTGGGAAATAAACACAGGAAGAACCGAGGAGGGTGAATTAAAGGGGGTGGCTTCAATGTCAAAACAGGTAAAGAAAGAAAAATAGAGGGAAAGAAAGATTGGATTAAGAGAAAAAAACAAAAAGAAAAAATAAGAAAATTAAAATTTTACATTTATTTTGACATTTTTAAGATCACCCCGAAAAATTAAAAACCTTAAGGAATGAGACTCCACACTTGTAATAGTTAATGTTTGGTGCCAGAGAGGTTAATTGGCAGTCAGTAGCACTCATCACATTGCTAAAAGGATACTAATGCCCATCATGAAAAGACTTAACTTTCTATGGCGAGTTTAACGGGCAACTTTTGGATATTCATATTGAACCCCGCACTCGCTCCTCGCCTGAAGTTGCTTTACCGCTTACCCATAAATAACAGTGAGTGCTATTAGCCTTGCCGTTATTTTGACAGCAAATTCTGGCCCAATAATATCTAGAACTTCATATAATCTTAAAAATGAAAGGAAAAAAGAAAATGGAATAATAATTAATATTTAAAAAGACAGTGGAGGCCAACATCCTGTTTTGAGAGCTGCTATCGAGACATAGATGTGTGTATTTGTAGCCACTTGAAGCTGTTACCTCGGTTTCTGATGCATAGGCTGTTGCCTCATAGCCATGTACTGCATGTCCTCCTGTAAGCGATTTAGTGGGGAGTCTGGTTTAATCCGGATGCCGTAGTAGTGATACTTAGAGTTTCCCCTAAGAGAGAAGAAATATTTAAAATAAAAATAATGAATCACTGCAATAATATTCAGAAAACAGGAACAAAGTTGGCATGTAACTAACCTTGTGCCTAGCCGCCTGGTGCGCAAACCCATGAAAATGGAGCGAATGAGTTTCCCAAAAGAAGCTGCATTCACTGGGTCAAGCTTCTGTTCCTGACAGTGACGCAGGTAGTGGTTGTACAGAGTACTTCTGGGAAGGCTGACACCTTCTGCTGTCTCATAGTTGTCCAATAACCACTGAAGCTAAAAACAAACATAAAAATAGTATCTGTAGGACTATTTTTCTAGTTATGTGTTTGTATAAAGTCCAGTTTGAATATAATGGCCACACCGGGGCAGGGTACATTCCCTGCGCTGAATGGTAAAGCACCCCAGATATCCCTGAGGTAAGTGAGCCTGGGGTCCACAGTGGGGTTGGGGACGGGAGCGAGTATATTGGGGCTGGAAGCTGGGGAGTTTGAGAGTTGGGGTTGGGAGCAGCAACGATGCGGTGTGGTGGTGGTGGGGCGGGGGAGAGATGGAGCTGGCGATCTGTTCCTTTAATGTGGGGGTGTGAGGAGCACTCCTGTTCCTCCCGGCTCCATGTTCAGGTAACTTACCTTCTTGGTTGGGCCTAGAATGTGATCCCCAGGCCTCAGGGCTAAACAATCTTCCAGAGGGGGCCTCAAACAGGTGTTAGGCCCATTATTTGCATATATAAATTTGCCAACGCCTGTTTCAGGCGTGGTAAGTAACACATATTCTTTGATAGAGATACTAGCACCTCCATTTGTTGCAAATAATTATGCAAATATTGCAAATTACCATTAACCAAATCAGATAATTAGTTTTAACCAATTATTATTCACCAAAACAGTGAAAGCCCCAGTAATGAGTTCTGCAATTAAAGGGTGGACCAAAGCTGTACGATACTGCATTTAACGTTGTGGCTGCAGCCGCCAGATTCACTAAGGTCGGCAAGTTGGAAAGACTCAGTAGGTTATTTGCCAATGCCACAACCTGCACAAGATGGCTGGTCCTGGTGGCAGCATTCTCAGCACGAAATGCAATATAAAAGCGGAGACTTGAGGCTATTTTAATCTCCCTGACCAGCGGGACGGGTGCAGACTGGGCGGGTGGGTGGGGGGGACGGTGCGGTGTTGGGGTGGTTTGTGCAGTGTTCCTGATGTGTTTCTGCCTGCCCTTGAGGAGTGGGGGTCTAATTTAAATGGTGAAGTCGCATTCCGATAACACACGCCATTTTAACTCAGACCCAGCAAAAGCTGGGGGCAAGTAGCATCCTGTCTGCAGGAGGCTTAGGTAAGCATGTTTTTTTTTAACCTTTTTAAAGGTTCCTTGTGGGCCAGCAGGATTGCTCCTCCTGGCCCCACAAGGATACTTTGGGCCTTCCCTGCCCCAGGCCTCCCCCCATCTCAAATTTTACTAAGCCCCACCTCCCCCATTCCTCACTTACCTTGCCGGGGACCATTTCTGTAGATGCCCGGTGCCAGCCAGCCTGACACCCTGTGACAATGTATTCAAATGAGGCCCAAGAGTTAAAGGACTAAAAATTCGCTTGTGCAGCACCCGTCGTTTGGGCGCTATGGGTGCCGAATTGGCTCGAAAATGGCGACCGAGCAGCGCGTGCACACTCCTGGTGCAAGCTGCGCCATTTTGGTGAGGGCGTTAGCTGTGGCACTGGGAGTGGGCGCTGTAAGTATACAGAATAGGCAGATCGTGACGTCAATCAGCGTGTAATGCTGATTTGATGCCAGCACTGCCATTTTCGACCTCAATGCCCTCTCTTAACCTCGTACAGCTGAACATGCGTTCAACAGCAGGAAGGACCCCACACCAGCGCTATTTAAAGGGATCATCACCTACTTACAGGTTAGTTGTTGATTGATTTTTACTAGCTGCTGCTGAGTTTGTATAAGTGTTTGGTGCTTTCTAGACTTCTTTAAAGTTGCCTAAAGTCTACAAGGAGTGGTGTGGCACGTGCTCAAGGACTTGTTACTGACTTGCAAGGGGTCTGCTCAGACCAGTTGCTCCCAGACATGGGTGCAGGAGTTTGTATCCCTCTTGGCCTGTAGCACGATCGGGAGAATGAGCAGAGGCGACACAGAGCAGGACAAGGTGCTAGAAGAGGCAGGAAGAGGAGGGGCGGAAGAGTTCTCAGCAGGAGGCCATATCCACCCAGCGTCTTCAGGGAGCAATTCTCCTACCTCAACCTCAGCGAAGAACAGTGCATGCAATGTCTCCATTTTACTGAGGAGGCGCCCTCAGTCCAGGGTGAGGACGGCATTGCCAGTGGCTGTAAAGGTGACCGTGGCCCTTCCAGGCTGGAGCAGGCGACATCTGTAACATCTCCCAGTACGCCGTCCACTCCTGTATACGAGAGGTGTGAGGCTCTATGTAAGGAGAGCTGAATACATTTCATTGTCTCTTGCCAGAGAGAAGCAGGCTGAGCGAGCACACGGCTTCCCCATGGTGCAAGGTGCCACTGACTGCACACATGTCGCGAGATGTACCACAACCGGAAGGGATTCCACTCCCTCAATGTCCAGCTGGTGTGCGACCATACTCAGTGCATCATGCAAGTCAATGCTCGGTATCCTGGCAGCAGCCATGATGCCTTCATTCTGCAACAGTCCGCTGTACCATTAGCATTTGAGCTACTATGGCAAAACAGAGGGCGGCTACTGGGCGACAAGAGCCAGCCACCTGGCACATGACCCGCTGCGCAACCCAACCACATGTTGGTAGCATGCAGAAAAGTGAAAGCCATGTTGCCACGCGGAATCTGATAGAGTAGATCATTGACGTCCTTAAACAACGCTTCCACTGCCTGGACCGCTCTGGAGGAGCCCTGCAGTACTCACCAGAGCACGTCTCAAGATTTGTCATGGTCTGCTGCATGCTCCATAACCACTGGTGGTGTGCCAGTGGCGGGAGGACAAATGTTGTCATCCAGAGAGGACACAGCAGGTTTGTCCTCCACTGCCACTCCCTCGGGGCGGTGCATCAGCAATCCTAGCAATCTGCTGAAGGACAGATTGCTGGACTGCTGTGACACCCTGCAAGCTCCTTTCAACATTGGTAAGGCCAGCCATGATGGCAGAAGTCTGCTCTTGTGTGGCAACAAGCTGAGCTTGCATGACTCCAGTCTGAGTTTCCACTGCAGCATTCAGATGTTGGATGGTTTCTGCTTGTGCTGCAATGGAAGCTGAGACATTGGCCATCAGACGCTGCATGACGGTTGGATCCACAAGTGTGCTAACGGATCGTCCCACCCCTTCCATGCTGGAAAGGATGGGCTCCACGCTGTCTGCAAAGCCCTGTGCAAGGATGGTGCTGGACTTCTCCATGCACCTTAACATTGCATTCAGGCTTTCTGACAGGCCTGCCAATGCACCAAGCATTTCATTTTGCATACCCATCAGCATTCTTCTGTAGGCCGCCCTATCGAAGTCTTTATCTGAGTCCTGTGCAGCAGGACTTGAGTGCAACCTCGCCCTCTAGGGAGCTGGCACCTGAGCTACCCTTTCCCCGTCTTGGCTGTAGCCCACTTGTGCCTGGCGACTCACCACATGCCGATCCCGCCTCTAAGCTACCCTCTAAAGTCCGCGCAATGGCATTATCTGAGCTAGTGGTTGCGTGTGTCAGATCAAGTGACAGTGTTTCTTCTTCATCATCACTCTCCTCTTCCTCTTGCACCACTGCCTGGCCAGGTTGGATTTCTTGAGTTTCTGAAATAAGAAAAGGTACAAGGGTAGGGTTGTGGTGAGGAAAGCAGGAGGTGCATACTTACACCATCTGCAGCTTGTAAGTCAACAACAACAACTTGTATTTATATAGCACCTTTAATGTAGTAAAACGTCCCAAGGCGCTGCACAGGAGTATTTTAAGACAAAAAATTTGACACCGATCCACATAAGGATAAGTTAGGGCAGGTGACCAAAACCTTGGTCAAAGAGGTAGGTTTTAAGGAGCGTCTTAAAGGAGGAAAGAGGTAGTGAGGCGGACAGGTTTGGGCAGGGAATTCCAGCGCTTAGGGCCCAGGCAACAGAAGGCATGGCCACCAAATGTTGAGTGATTATAATCAGGGATGCTCAAGAGGGTAGAATTAGAGGAGCGCAGATATCTCGGGGGGTTGTGGGGCTGAAGGAGATTACAGAGATAAGGAGGGGCGAGGCCATGAAGGGATTTGAAAACAAGCATGAGAATTTTGAAATCAAGGCGTTGCTTAATCAGGAGCCAATGTAGGTCAGCGAGTACAGGGGTGATGGGCGAACGGGACTTGGTGCGAGTTAGGACATGGGCAGTCGAGTTTTGGATGACCTCAAGTTTATGTAAGGTGGAATGTGGGAGGCCAGCCAGGAGTGCATTGGAATAGTCAAGTCTAGAGGTAACAAAGGCATGGATGAGGGTTTCAGCAGCGGATGAGTTGAGGCAAGGGTGGAGACGGGCGATGTTACGGAGGTGGAAGTGGGCGGTCTTTGTTATGCTGCGGATATGTGGTCGGAAGCTCATTTCAGGGTCAAATATGACACCAAGGTTGCGAACAGTGTGGTTCAGCCTCAGACAGATGTTAGGGAGAGAGATGGGGTCAGTGGCCAGGGAACGGAGTTTGTGGCAGGGACCGAAAACAATGGCTATCGGTCTTCCCAATATTTAATTGGAGAAAATTTTTGCTCACCCAGAACTGTATGTTGGACAAGCAGTCTGACAATTTAGACACCGTAGAGGGGTCGAGAGAAGAGGTATTGAGATAGAGCTGGGTGTCGTCAGCATACATGTGGAAACTGACGCTGTGTTTTCGGATGATGTCACCAAGGGGCAACATGTAGATGAGAAATAGGAGGGGGCCAAGGATAGATCCTTGGGGGACACCAGAGGTAACGATGCGGGAGTGGGAAGAGAAGCCGTTGCAGGTGATTCTCTGGTTACGATTAAATAGATAAGAATGGAACCAGGCAAGTGCAGTCCCACCCAGCTGGGCGATGGTGGAGAGGTTCTGGAGAAGGATGGAGTGGTCAACCGTGTCAAAGGCTGCAGGCAAGTCAAGAAGGACGAGGAGGGATAGTTTACCTTTGTCAGAAGAGATTGTGGGATGAGGGGGAAGTAGGATGTGAGGAGGAGGATTAGGTATGAGCATACCGTCATTTTCAATGCTTTCAACACTGCCGCTGGCCATGGCCTCAGTCACAGCCACTCCAATTATGGCGAGCACCGTCTCCTCGAGCAGGGTCAGGATACGGAGGCGCACCTGTCCCCCTCCAGTTAGCTGCAGATGATTACGACTGTGTACCACCTAGTCCTGCAAGAGAGGGGGAAGTGTGACAGTGAGTGTGGTTCACTGTGTTTGGCTGATGTGACTGTCATGATTGAATAGCTGCCAATGTGTGCAAACTGTGAGATGTGGGTGTGAGACTTGCAGCAGTGGTAAGTGTGTGAGGGTGAGATGGAGCATATGAATGTGAGGTAAGAGTCGTGACCTTGACCACTCGTATGAGGCCCTTAAACTTCATCCTGCACTGCATACAGGTCCTCGCGGCTGCATTGCTTTTCTTGACAGTGACGGCTATCTGTTCCCATTCCCTTCTCAGCATCTGTCTGGAGGGCCTTCTGGCCCCTTGTGGATACAGTTCATCTCTCCTCCTGCACCAGGGCCTCAGGTGCTACATCCAAAAATCTGGGAGCCCTCTCTCTGCCATGTTGCGCCATCTTCATTCTTCTTGTAGGTCACACACTCCTCTACAACGACTTCCAGTACCTGCTGCAGCCAGAATGCACCTCCCCTTTAAGAGGTGCAGGCTGGCTTTAAAAAGTGCAGGCTAACTTTAATTGGTGTTAGCCTTGCACGAACTTGGGCCCCCTGTTGAGCGTGCAGCCACTCAGCAGCGTGTTTAGCGCTGGGCTGCACGCCACTATCATTATAATTAGCAGGCAGCACAAAGTTTGCATACTGCCTGCATTACATCGAATGGGCGCGGGTTAATTCCCCACTGCGATCCCCGCGCCTGTTTTCGGGGGCTATCCAATTTTTGGTCGGATGAATGACCGCCTGCTTCATCTCCCACACACCCAATTCCGGCCATGAATTAAAATTGGGGTTCTAGGTATTTACTTTCTGCAAGTGTATCCTGCCCTCTGCAATCTTAATATTCAGTAATGTCAGCAATTATAATCAAGAACAGAGACTTAACATGCAAGTTGAATAAAACAAGTTCAAAATATACCCAGTTTAGTCAGTTGTACATTAAAATCTTTTTATGTTTGTTTATGCCATTTTAAGGAAATATGTTAATATTGTAAAAGGCGCATAGTGTACAATTTTCTTTAAAGCAAATACTGTACAGAAATCCTCAGCTACATCTAAGCCATTTCAGTGCTAGCACAGATTGACTCAATTATACTTAATAGTGACTACTTATTCAAGTTTCTAACCTCATTCATCAGTCCCAATGATTTCCTATTAATGCTTCTGGTAACATCAATTTCTATAATGCTATTGGAACCTATTTATAGATTAATGCGATCTGGAGAGGCATGGTGTAGAAATGGATTACCTACAAACTTCCTATAGAAATAAACAAGGTTTACCCATTTCAATTCGACTTGAAAATGGACATTTCTTACTAGAAAGGGTAATGCTTGATCCAGATATCTCAAAGATGATGCAGGAATGTATACAAATGCTCTGGCTCCATATTGACATTTGTGCAACTATTTCATTAGTTCTTTCACCTCATATTTGCTTTGAAGGATCCAAGAACAGCAACAATGGAAAACCATTGAGTAATCGCAGAGAGTTGGTAAGTATTTCAGAATTGTTATTTTAAAGGCTCAGCTGATTATCCAGGCAATAAAAGCTTAAAATGGTTGGCCTACTGGCCCGCGAGAGAGTAATGGTGAAAGGGAGTGCCAGGTGAAGTCAAATGTCCATTGTGTGATTGACATTCTACCTGGACATCTTAGAAAGAATCAGAAGTTTCCAAACTATCAATATCATAATACAAGTGATAGCAGAACATATGCATTTTTACACTCTTGCTATCTAAATTACTAAAATGTGAAAATAAGATTGCACTATGTAAACTCTGATTTTCATTTAAAGATTCACTGCCACATAACTTCTATGGAACTACATTACTTTAAAATAATTTTATCACTATTGGACCTATAAAAATTATATTTTATAAAAACCACATTTCATTTTTCAGCCCCCTTTCCAGATGACTTATACAAGACTGAGAAATGTATCTCCTAGTTCATAAAGCCTGCAAATTATATTTTCCTGTTAAAATATTAACTTAATTTTAGATTAAAATATAAGCTACAAAAAATACAGCAAGGATCAGCTGACCTGAGATCATATCCATAATTGGGTCTGTGATTGCTACAGTGACTGAATGTGGTAGGGTGGACAGAGCTTCAAGACAAACTTCCCAAGATGGCTGCCACCTTGAGGGCCACAATGGAAAAAATGCACATAAGTGCATTGTGAAGCTGACTTCTTGGTGGTGATTCCAGCAGGAAGTCATCCATTGCATCCTTGTCTCACCAATAAAAATTAAACTGGATGCCTGGGAGAACTCAAGGAGCCAGCAAGACTCTTCAGGCCTCAATCAGAAAAGGAATTGCTCCAGAATCAGAGGTTGGGCATGTCCCTGAATGGCTGTCTGAACCTGAAAGTAAATTCAAGCAATTTGAGGGAATACATGGGTGATGAATGAGGGAAGCCATTCTGCCCATCTTAATGCATCCAACTAGAAAGACCCTAAAGTCACTCCAATGTTGTTGCTTAAAAGATTCCAGGGTTTTAGTCTCCATTACCTTATTGTAATTCCATTTCCTGCATTGAGCACTCTTGGCATGGAGAAGAATTTCCTGTTATAGGTCCAAAATTTACTTAACAGTTTCAAACTGCCTTCCATCTCTACTTATTATTGTTGGTACCTTTCCATGTGCATCTTAGATCCAAGAGAGTGTCACAACCCTCCCCCACTCTGCTGCCCCGGTTTAACAGTCTCCTAAAAGGCATTTGGCTTTTGACTGACCTGACTGCACAATGGCTTCCTCCTCTTGACAAAAACCTCTTATTACTCAAAATTCATTATGAAGTATGGAAAGAACTCCAAATTCCTCTTTCCCATCACAAAACTCCCTACATTACAACAGTGACTACACTTTAGAAGTTACTTAATTGGCTGTGAAACGCTTTGGGATGTCCTGAGGTTGTGAAAGGCACTATATAAATACAAGTTCTTCCTTTCTTAACTCCATCCTTCCACCTTCACAAAAGCTATTCTCACTCCAGACTCTAAATGCAAGGAACTCAACTTTTGTAACCAAAATTGAGGCCAACCATAAAGCTGCCATTGCCTTCTCTATCTCTCAACTTTCCCTACCCTTCAATTTCCAGCTCGGTTTTCTACCCAAACAAGCGGTAACACATCCCATTCTCTTACATTTCTACCCATGAAACCTATCACCTGCTCCCTAAATGCTCTACTGACATGATAACTTCACTTCCTCAGCTGCATGCTTGCTGACACCATCGATCTAGCTCAATGAAGACTGCCGTTTTTAACCCCTGCTCAAGAAACCTATCCTTTAACCCTATAATTCTCCAGCTACTGTCTGAACGCCAACCTTCCCTTTCTCTACAAAATTCTGGGCTGACTTATTGCCTCACAACAACACTTCCATCTCTCCCACATCTTCTTATTCAAGTCCCTTGAATGTGGTTTTCACCCCATCTACTTTACTGGTCAAAGTCACAAATTATATCTTGTGACAACCACAATACCATGGCTCTCTGTCATTTCTTATCCTTCCCACCACCTCTGACCATTCCATCCTCCTCTGTCTTTCTTCAGTAGTTCACCTATTGCATGACTCTAGCCTTGTTCTGCTCATAGCCTTGTTTCAACCCATCCAGTACACTGTCTTCAATTACGTTTTTTCCTCTACTTACTCATTCACCTCCAGGGGTCTCCTCCTTGTAATCATCTACATGTTACCCCTAACAACATAATTCATAAGCATGGGTCAGCTTCTACATATATGCTGATGATGCCCAACTCTACCTCTCTGCCTCCTCCATCAATCTGAAGACAGTTGTTACACTTGCCAATTGCCTGCCTGACATCAAGACCTAGATGAGCAAAGATTTCTTCTAGCCTAATGTCAGCAAAACTATAACCATCTTTTTTGGCTCCCACGAGCACCTACTTGCCTCTGTCCTAGACTACATCAGCATCCTGTCTGCTACGTCAGGCTTTCAGAAGATGCGGAAAATTGGCAAACTGTTTGACCCTAAGCTCACTTCACTTCCCCACAACTGCACCATTACCAAGACAGCTTTCTTCCAAGTGTCCACTTCCACTTTCTTCAAAGTATCAGCTTGGCTCAGTGGTAGCATCCCTGCCTGAGTTAGAAAAGAAAAAAAAAAATAAAAATTTGCATTTATATAGCGCTTTTCACGACCTCAGGACATCCCAAAGCACTTTACAGCCAATGGAAGTACTTTTGAAGTGTAGTCACTGTGGTAATGTAGGAAACACGGCAGCCAATTTGCGCACAACAAGGTCCGACAAACAGCAATATGATAACCTGTATTAGTGATGTTGGTTGAGGGATAAATATTGGCCAGGACACCGGCAGTACTCCCCTTGATCGTGCCTATTGTCAATTGATTGTGGGTTCAAGTCCCACACCAGGAGCTGAACAACCTAATCTAGGCTGGTACTTCAATGCATTAGTGATGGAGTACTGCATTGTGGAATGTAGATGAAATGTTAAACCAAGGCCCCATCTGCCTGTTGAGATGAATGCAAAAGCTCCCATGGCACTTTGCCGGATAACAGCAGGGAGTTCTACCAGTGTCCTGGCAAACATTCATCCCTTAGTCAATACCACCAAAACAAGTTAAGTGGTCATTCATCTCATTGCTGTTTGTGGGATCTTACTGAGATCAAATGTGTCTGTTTGCCTACAAAACAACAGTTACTGCACTTCAAAAAGTAATTAATTGGCTGTTAAGCACGTTGGGATGTTTTGAGGACACCATAGGCGCTATATAAACACATGTCTTTCTTCCATCACTACAACATTGCCTGCCTCCACTGTCAAAACCTAGTCCATGCCTTCATTACCCTGTGGTTTGATCTCTCTAACACTCTCGTAACTGGCCTTCCTGTATCAATCTTCCACAAAGTACAACTCATCCAAAATGTTGCAGCCCATATCCTCACCTCCACTCCCATCAGCTTTGTCTTCTTCACTAGCTTCCCGTGCCTCATGGAATTGACTTCAAAATCCTTGCATTCACTTTTAGATCCCTCCATTGACTCACTCTACCCTAACTTAGTGATCTCTGCCTGCCTTAAGTCCTGGTAAGCACCCTCCTTTGCTCTAATATCAAATGACCATTTGTCCTTTGCACCCTCTGATCCACCATTCTTAGCTGTTTGTTCAGCTATTAACTCTTAACCAAATAGTTAGAAGTGTAAGAAACAATAGAGGTGCCATTACACTACTAGGTGTATTCTATAGGCCACCAACTACTGGGAAAGATATAGGGGAGTAAATTTTGCAGAGAGATTACAGAGAGGTGCAAGAACTATAGAGTAGTGATAATAGGGGATGTCAACTATCCCAATATAGACTGGGATAGTATAATGTAAAGGGCAGAGAGGAGGGAGAATTTCTGAAGTATGTTCAGGAGAACTTTCTTGATCTGTACGTTTCCGGCCCAACGAGGAAGGCGGCATTGCTGGAACTAGTTCTGGGGAATGAGATGGGTCAAGTGGAGCAAGTGTCAGTAGAGGAACATTTGGGGAACAGTGATCTCAGTATCATAAGGTTTAGATTAGCTATGGAAAAGGACAGGGAGCAATCTAGAGTAAAAAAACTTAATTGGAGGAAGGCCAATTTCACTGGCTTGAGAATGGATCTGGCTCGGGTAAATTGGAATCAAAGATTGGCAGGCATAACTGTAATCGAACAATGGTCTGCCTTTAAGGAGGAGATCGTTCGGGTAGAGTCGAGGTACATTCCCATGAGGGGGAAAGGTAGGACAACCAAAATCAGAGCTCGCTGGATGACGAAAGAGAAAGAGAGCAAGAAACAGCAGAAAAAGGGGGCGTATGACAGATGTCAGGTTGAGAATACAAGTGAGAACCAGGCTGAATATAGAAAGTTCAGAGGGGAAGTGAAAAAGGAAATAAGAGGGGCAAGGAGAGAGGATAAGAATAGATTGGCAGCTAACATAAAAGGGATTCCAAAAGGCTTCTATAGGCATATAAATAGTAAACAGGTAGTAAGAGGAGGGGTGGGGCCAATTAGGGACCAAAAAGGAGACCCAAGCATGGAGGCAGAGGGCATGGCTGAGGTACTTTGCATCTGTCTTTACCAAGGAAGAAGATGCTGCCTAAGTCATAGTGAAAGAGGAGCTGGTTGAGAAACTGGATGGAATAAAAATTGATAAAGATGAAGTACTGGAAAGGCTGGCTGTACTTAAAGTAAATAAGTCAGCAGGACTGAATGGGCTGCATCCTCGGGGAAGTAAAGGTGGAAATTGCGGAGGTACTGGCCATAATCTTCCAATCCTCCTTAGATATGGGGGTGGTGCCAGAGGACTGGAGAAATGCAAATGTTACACCCTTGTTAAAAAAAAGGGTTTAAGGATAAACCCTGCAACTACAGGCCAGTCAGTTTAACCTCAGTAGCGGGGAAGCTTTTAGAAATGATAATCCGGGACAAAATTAACACTCACTTGAACAAGTGCGGATTAATTAAGGAAAGCCAGAATGGATTTGTTAAAGGCAAATTGTGTTTAACTAACTAGATCCGAGTTTTTTGATGAGGTAACAGAGAGGGTTGATGAGGGCAATGCGGTTGATGTGGTGTACATGGACTTTCAAAGGCGTTTGATAAAGTGCCACATAATAGGCTTGCCAGCAAAGTTGTAGCCCATGGAATAAAAAGGACAGTGGCAGCAAGGATACGAAATTGGCTAAGTGACAGGAAACAGAGAGTAGTAGTGAACAGTTGTTTTTTGGACTGGAGGAAGGTACATAGTGGTGTTCCCCAGGGGTCTGTACTAGGACCACTGCTTTTTTATGAATGACTTGGATGTACAGGGCACAATTTCAAAATTTGAAGATGACACAAAACTTGGAAGTACAGGAAACTGTGTGATATCCAGCACCGACGGGACCGAGCTGTTGCCGATCTATCAAAACTGCCGGACAAACCAGCGCTAATGTTGAAGCATACGGAGGTTTTCAGCTCCGTATCTGGCAACAAACACTGTTGCTTAGCAACAGCTTCTAAACAGTTGGCCCGTACCTTGGAAGCGTCTCTGTAGCTTAGCAACAGCTTCAGAGACTTTGCAGAGCCTGACTGTTGGAAAAAAAAGCCACGAGAAGAAAAAAAACCTAACAAAACGGCTCCTGATTTCTGCCGGTGGATCGAGGTTTCCGGGCATTCAACCTCCGGATAAACCAAAGTTTCCTGTATAGTGAACAGTGAGGAGGATAGTGATATTATTCAAGAGGACATAGACAGGCTGGTGGAATGGGTGGACACGTGGCAGATGAAATTTAATGCACAAAAGTGTGAAGTGATACATTTTGATAGGAAGAACGAGGAGAGGCAATATAAACTAAAGGGCACAATTCTAAAGGCGGTGCATGAACAGAGAGACCTGGGGGTATATGTGCACAAGTCTTTGAAGGTGGCAGGGCAGGTTGAGAAAGCAGTTAAAAAAGCATACGGGATCCTGGGCTTCATAAATAGAGGCATAGAGTGCAACAGCAAGGAAGTTATGATGAAGCTTTATAAAACACTGGTCTGGTCTCAACTGGAGTATTGTGTCCAATTCTGGGCACGGCACTTTAGGAAGAATGTGAAGGCCTTAGAGAAGGTGCAGAAAAGATTTACAAGAATGGTTCCAGGGATGAGGGACTTCAGTTACGTGGATAGACTTGGGAAGCTGGGGTTGTTCTCCTTAGAGCAGAGAAGGTTGAGAGGAGATTTGATAGAGGTGTTCAAAATCATAAGGGGGAGAGACAGAGTAGATAGAGAGAAACTGTTCCCATTGGTGGAAGGGTCGAGAACCAGAGGACACAGATTTAAAGGTGACTGACAGAAGAAACAAAGGTGAGATGAGGAAAAACTTTTTTACGCAGCGAGTGGTTAGGATCTGGAATGCACTGCCCGAGAAGGTGGTGGAGGGAGACTCAATCGTGGTTTTCAAAAGGGAATTGGATAAGTACCGAAGGAAAGACTTTTGCAGGGCTACGGGGAAAGCGCGGGGGAGTGGGACTAGCTGAAGTGGTACTGCAGAGAGCCGGCACGTGCGCGACCTGCCGAATGGCCTCCTTCTGTGCTATAACCATTCTATGATTCTGCCCTCTGGAATTTCCTTCCCAGTTCTCCCCCGTCTTTGTACCTTCCTCCGGCCTTTCAAAAACCTCCTCAAAACCCTTCTCTTCAATGTGCTTGATCCCTCACCCTAACCTTCTCCATTTTTCCCTCCTACTTGGGGTCTGATGTAATGTTTTACAGAAACAGTAAACCGTGAAACAGAAATTCACCGTTACAAAACGCGGTACAAATGGTCAATATAATTTAAATTCAACCCCAATTTCCCACCTTCCATGATACCTAATTAAAAACAAAGGCCTAGAATTTCGATTAGGCCTGGAAATGGCCGGTGCCACCGCAGGCCGAGGTTAACAGCCACCCGCAAAAAGAGCGCAGGGAGCACTGGAACAGGTCAGGACTCAGGGCCAGGATCAGGGGGGATGTCGGGACCTGGAGCCAGGATCGGGAGGGATCTGGAGTTCGGGGCCAGGATCAGGGGAAGATCGGAGAGGGCCTGGCGGTTGGAGTCGGGAGTGAGATCAGAGATGATAATGGTAAGTACTTACCTTTTTTTCCCCATTTGGCACTGTTTCGTTTGTTTTCCCGGGAGTAAACATTGTTGTCATTGGCTGCCTCAGAGGCAAGCCAAATTTGCAAGAGGGAGCAGAAGCAGGCTTTAGGTCTCTTATTTGAATATGTTAATGGCCTAATGCCTGCTTCAGGCGAGCCTAAACAACGCCTCCGTTTTTGCCCTCACCAATATGGCGTCTGGAGCAGGCTGCGCAGGAAGTGGGCAGAAGTGGGGCAGATGCCATTTTTCCACAAAACTGGCCATAACAGCCGGCGCTAAACCCCCACATTTCTAAGCCAAAATGTGTTCTACTGTGTTTTGGACAAACCCAGAATTCCCAGCTCCCAATCCTGAAAAGGAGATTCAAACTTAGCCCTGAACCAGCAGACCGGAAAAGATCTCTTTCCCTCCCTTCCTCCCCTGCAAATTACTTCTTATTTAATGGTTTTCAGAACATATCAATAAATATATCTGTGTGCTTACTGAACATTTCTTTAACAGGTGCAATAAAATATGACTGTTAAAAACTGCATTTGGAGACCTTTGAGATTTAGTGTTCAGATTATTGCTTTTATTTACTTTTCATTTTCATGCATTTCACAGGGAATGACTACATTTTATTTACCCATTTTACTACTGAACTTCTTTAATTGCATTTGAAATACTGTCAAAATATGAATTTTACGTCATCTACCCCAGTGGTTCTCTGTACTTAAACAGTACTGAAAGTTGATGCAGAATCTGCAAATGTACAGATCACAAAACAACTCTGAATTTATATTACCCCTTAAATCTGAATAATGTAATTTGACTGCACATTTAATTGTTGGTACAATTAATTTTTTTTGATTATTTAAAATAAATACTGAGCTAGTATGTTGCTGCATTAGTTACTTAGAATTCAAGATTATTAATATATAAGGATAATGAAATTGGTACCTCCTGCTACCTGAAGTGTTAAATAAGCCACATTTTTGTGACACAAAAAACAAAGGTTAAATAGAATAAACATACACCTTCAAGAAACATCTTTCTCCCACCCCCCATCTCCATGCAGCTAGGTGCATATTCATATAATTCTGAAAACTAAAAGGGTCACCAACAACAACTAGAAAAGCACACCAAAATCTTGGCCTATAATACATTTTCTAACCTTTAAAAGTTCAAATTCCTGAATACTCCACACACTCTAAATTTTATTTCAATCAACACTGAACTGTTCCACTGTCGTTACTTGAACACATTGCCATAAGACGAATAGCTAAAACTGATAGTAAAGTGTTGAGAAAGTGTTGTCAGTATATTCTGTTGAATATAGTTGAAAAGTTCTTAGCAGGCCAGAGTTTAAAGACAAAAGTGAAGAAAGTCATGCAAAATGAAAAACTTGTTTTAGAATATGAAACCCATAATAAGCAAGAGGAAAAAATATGAGCTGATGAGCTTATTCAAGGGAACAGAGCTAATTGAACCTCACGTGACATACAGATTCAAATCTTTTGAATTAAGACGGATAAATTGAATAGGTTCTTAATTTGCCCAAGGATTTAAGTGATTGTTTCAGCAAGATATCATTGTATTTTCTAAACAATATTTGCATTTTAAATGCTGTCAATTGAAGTGTAAACTGATGTCAGCTATAATCCTCACCAATAAATGTCAGTGAAATTGTCAGATGCCTTTTAATAAGAATGAGGGAATGAGATAGGGTGTTATTATCCAAGGTGCCACTTTATTATTATAATATTTACTTTTTCCAGAATAGGTTAAGGTTGTCCATTTGCCACTAAATCAGAAATGATGTGCAGTACAGGGACAGCAAATTAAAAATAGAAATATTTCTAAAATTAGCAAAGCAAATGTGACAATTACCTTCAGTGAAGATCATTATCTAATAATGGCACTGAGGTTTGTTGACAACCGTGGACCCATTAGCCATTGGTCCTGACTTGAATTTGAGTGAAAATTAGTTACTTTAACCCGAATCTGGTGCAAATCAAGGCTTATAGTAGCACTATGCTTATCAGTGTCTAGAATTATTTAAGAGGCATACAGCACTATTATTACGTTAATGAATCCCTGGAATGAGTCCAGTCTAAGCTGGAGCCGACAGAACTCTTTGCCTCCTTTTCCTGCAGGCAGTGACCCCTTGCTTGATGCACTTGCACAGGATCCCCCTCTCCAGTGGTCATTCTTCGTATGCAAGCCTAGACAGTAAGGCCATCATTTTAGTAGGGAGGCGGGTTGGGAGCAGGGGGCTAGAAAGTGGTCGGGAAACCTGGGAGAACGTGTTTCGCACGGTCCTGCTGAATTTAATGGCAGGGCCTGATTTGCATTTCAAATCTCTGTTTCCCACCTGCAGCCAGCCAGATGGAGAGACTGGCTGGCTGCGGGCAGGTAGGCCTGCACCACTAGGCCGAAGAGAGAAGGGAGGGAGGGATTGGGTGGTGGTCGGGTGCCGTAGGTCTCGCGCAGCCAGTGAGCCGGCTATTAAATAGCAAAACCGCGCATGTGCGGAATTTTGGATGGCCAGCAAAGCCTGTTAAAGGGGCCGCATGGGCCAAATTTTTTTTTGAACATTGGGCCGGGGGCCTCAACGGTATTGGGGCGGGGGAGGAAGGATCGGGTCGGAGGAGCATCGGGGCTGGAGAGGGGAGTTTGGAAAGGCGATCGGAGGCCTGCGGTTTGGGGGGGGGGGGTGGTGAGGGAGGAAATCGGAGGCTTCAGGGGGGCGGGGGTTGGTGGTGGGTGAGGCAGGGAAGCTGGATATAGGAGGTAAGTGCAAAGGCACTTACCTCCTGGATCCAGCAGTCCTTGCCTTACTTTAGCTGGCGGGTTCTCCAAGGCCTGAGAAACCCGACCAGCCAGAGTTAAATTTGAAATTCTGGTTAAATCTGAGGCACGCCAGCCTCATTATAATATTTAAATGGGAGACCCGCCTCCTGGGAGCGGGTTGGCTGCCCACCCCCTGTCCCGCCTATGTGAAAACTGGAAATGGACGGGTTGGGGTCGGGATTCAGTTTTTTTTTAACACTTTAACCTCCCACCCAAACCCAACCCAGCCGTTTTTTGGCGTTAAAATTCCCCGCTAAATGTCAGCAAGTATCATGGCCATAATCAATCCTGTCCTCACCTAACATTACAACAGTGACGACACTTCAAAAAGTACTTATGGCTGTAAAGCACTTTGGGATGTCCTGAGGTCATGAAAGGTGGTGTATAAGTGCAAGTTCTTTTTTCAATGCCTAAATATGCTTACTTGTAACAGAAATCGGTGTCCAACTTTCCTTTCCATAACTCAGGGCAGAGTCCAATTGTAACATCTGACTGCCACATTGCTGAGGTCAGCTAACAGCACAGATTGAACCGGTGACCTTGGTGGTCTGCATGGCTCAGCTGCTCATTGCCTTAATCAGTTGAGCCATTGGGACAACTACAGACCTTTGTCGATGTTACACTCATTTTATTTTAAGTGCTACATTAACATTCATGTAATTGTAAAAGAAAAACTAATAATAGACATTCTGTACGTTTGACACTTGCACCAGATGTGGGTGTGCTACTGCACAGCATTTGTTACCTTCAGAATATTTATGAGCGATGCCCAAATGGGGCTGTTTGTAAGTGCACTATCGAGTGCAGAACTAAACCATATAGGCCACTAAAAGCCCAGGTTTGATTTCCTGCTTGTGTTGAATTAACTGTAGGGTCGTCAATACTCCAGGACTGTCCGGGAGTCTCGATGAATTAAACTCCTGGACACTGCTGTGAGCGACCCAAGAAAAAAATCATAGGGACATTAAAAAGAATTGTATTTCTTAATTTTTTTTAAACATAGAATCATAGAATGGTTACAGCACAGAAGGAGGCCATTTGGCCTGTCGAGCCCATGCCAGCTCTCTGCAAGAGCACTTCAGCTAGTCCATAGAAACATAGAAGATAGGAGCAGGAGTAGGCCATTCGGCCCCTCGAGCCTGCTCCACCATTCAACGCGATCATGGCTGATCATCCAAATTCAGTACCCTGTCCCTGCTTTCTCCTCATATCCCTTGATCCCTTTAGCCTTAAGAAATATATCCAACTTCTTGAATATATTGAATGAATTGGCCTCCACTGCCTTCTGTGGTAGAGAATTCCACAGGTTCACCACTCTCTGGGTGAAGAAATTCCTCCTCATTTCTGTCCTAAATGGCTTACCCCTTATCCATAGACTGTGACCCCTGGTTCTGGACTCCCCGACCAGCGGGAACATCCTTCCTCCATCTAGTCTGTCCAGTCCTGTCAGAATTTTATAAGTTTCAATGAGATCCCCTCTCATTCTTCTAAACTCCAGCGAGTATAAGCCCAATCGACCCAATCTCTCCTCATACGTCATTCCTGCCATCCCAGGTATCAGCCTGGTGAATCTTCGCTGAACTCCTTCCATGGCAAGAACATCCTTCCTCAGATAAGGCGACCAAAACTGCACACAATACTCAAGATGTGGTCTCACCAAGGCCCTGTATAACTGCAGCAAGACATCCTTGTTCCTGTACTCAAACCCTCTCGCTACGAAGGCCAACATACCATTTGCCTTCTTAACCGCCTGCTGCACCTGCATGCTTACCTTCAGCGACTGGTACACAAGGACACCCAGGTCTCGTTGCACTTCCCCTTCTCCCAATCTATTGCCATTCAGATAATAATCTGCCTTCCTGTTTTTGACACCAAAGTGGATAATCTCGCATTTATCCACGTTATATTGCATCTGCCATGCTTCTGCCCAATCACCCAACCTGTCCAAATCATCCTGGAGTTTCTCGGCATCCTCCTCACAGCACACACACCCACCCAGCTTTGTGTCGTCTGCAAATTTGGAGTCATTACATCTAGTTCCCTTCTCTAGATCATTTATATATATTGTGAATAGCTGGGGTCCAAGGACCGATCCCTGCGGTACCCCACTAGTCACTGCCTGCCACTCGGAAAAAGAGCCGTTTATTCCAACTCTTGCTTTCTGTCTGCCAACCAGTTCTCTATCCAAGTCAATACCTTGCCCCCAATCCCATGTGTCTTAACTTTACACGCTAATCTCTTATGCGGGACCTTATCGAAAGCCTTTTGAAAGTCCAAATACACCACATCCACTGGTTCTCCCTTATCTATTTTACCAGTTACATCCTCAAAAAATTCCAGTAGATTAGTCAAGCACGATTTACCTTTTGTAAATCCATGTTGACTTTGTCCGATCCTGTCACTGTTTTCTAAGTGCTCTGCTATTACATCTTTTATAATGGACTCTAGCATTTTCCCCACTACCGATGTCAGGCTTACCGGTCTGTAATTCCCCGTTTTCTCTCTACCACCTTTTTTGAATAGTGGGGTAACATTAGCTACCCTCCAATCCATGGGTACTGTTCCAGATTCCATCGAATTTTGGAAGATGACCAGCAATGCATCTACTATTTCTAGGTCCACTTCCTTAAGTACCCTAGGATGTAGGTTATCAGGCCCTGGGGATTTATCGGCCTTCAATCCCGTCAATTTCCCTAACACCATTTGCCTACAAATACTGATTTCTTTCAGTTCCTCCCTTTCATCAGACCATATGTTCCCCGACATCTCTGGGAGGTTATTTGTGTCCTCCTTTGTGAAGACAGAACCAAAATATGTATTTAATTGGTCTGCCATTTCTTTGTTCCCCATTATAAATTCCCCTGATTCTGACTGCAAGGGACCTACGCTTGACTTCACCCATCTTTTTCTCTTCACATATCTATAAAAGCTTTTACAGTCAGTTTTTATGTTCCCTGCAAGCTTACTCTCATATTCTATTTTCCCCTTCTGAATTAATCCCTTTGTCCTCCTTTGTTGAATCCTAAACTGCTCCCAATCCTCAGGTTTACTGCTTTTTCTGGCCAATTTATATGTCCTCTCCTTGGATCTTATGCTATCCCTAATTTCCCTTGTTAGCCACGGTTGAGTCACCTTTTTTGTTTTATTTTTATGCCAAACTGGGATGAACAAATTCTGTAGTTCATCCATGCGATCTTTAAATGTTTGCCATTGCTTATCCACTGTCAACCCTTTGAGTGACTCCCCAATCAATCCTACCCAACTCGCGCCTCATACCATCGTAGTTTCCTTTATTTAAATTCAGGACCCTAGTCGCTGAGTCAACTACTTCACTCTCCATCTTAATGAAGAATTCTATCATATTATGATCGCTCCGACCCAAGGGGCCTCGTACAACAAGATTGCTAATTAATCCTTTCTCATTACATAATACCCAGTCTAAGATGGCCTGATCTCTAGTTGGTTCCTCGACATATTGGTCCAGGCAACCATCCCGTAAACACTCCAGGAATTCCTCCTCCACAGTATTGTTACTAATTTGGTTAGCCCAATCTATATGTAGATTAAAGTCACCCATGATGACTGCTGTGCCCTTACTGCACGCTTCTCTAATTTCCCTTTTAATGCCATCCCCAACCTCCGCATTACTGTTTGGAGGTCTATATACCACTCCCACTAATGTTTTCTGCCCCTTGGTATTTCTCAGTTCTACCCATACAGATTCCACATCACAGAATTAATATCCTTCCTTATAATTGTGTTAATCCCCTCTTTAACCAGCAATGCTACCCCACCTCCCTTTCCTTTTTGCCTATCTTTCCTGAATATTGAATACCCCTGGATGTTGAGTTCCCAGCCTTGGCCACCCTGGAGCCATGTTTCCGTATTCCAATTAAATCATATTCGTTTACCTCTATTTGCGCCGCTAATTCATCCACCTTATTACGAATGCTCCTCGCATTAAGACACAAAGCTTTCGGGCCCCGCCCTTTCCCCGTAACCCTGCAATTTTTTTTCCTTCAGGTACTTATCCAATTCTCTTTTGAAAGCCATGATTGAATCTCCCTCCATCACCCTTTCGGGCAGTGCATTCCAGATCCTAACCACTTGCTGTGTAAAAAAGTTTTTCCTTATGTCGCCTTTGGTTCTTCTACCAGTCACCTTAAATCTGTGTCCTCTGGTTCTCGAGCCTTCCACCAATGGGACCAGTTTCTCTCTCTCTACTCTGTCTCAACCCCACATGATTTTGATTACCTCTATCAAATCTCCTCTCAACCTTTTCTGCTGTAAGGAGAACAACCCCAGCTTCTCCAGTCTATCCACGTAACTGAAGTCCCTCATCCCTGGAACCATTCTTGTAAATCTTTTTTGCACCGTCTCTAAGGCCTTCACATCCTTCCTAAAGTGCAGTGCCCAGAATTGGACACAATACTCCAGTTGAGGGCCGAACCAGTGTTTTGTAAAGTGATGAGTGTAACATCGACAAAGGTCTCCAGTTGTCCCAATGGCTCAGCTGGTTAAGGCAATGAGCAGCTGAGCTATGCAGACCACCAAGGTCACAAGTTCAATCTGTGCTGTTAGCTGACCTCAGAAATGTGGCAGTCAGATGTTACAATTAGACTCTGCCCTGAGTTGTGGAAAGGAAAAGAGAGCTGGCATGGACTCGACAGGCCGAATGGCCTCCTTCTGTGCTGTAACCATTTTATGATTCAATGTATAAAAAAACACAATTTTTTTAATGTCCCTCACGTTTGTACTTTATACCTCTATTTATGAAGCCCAGGATCCCCTATGCTTTATTAACCACTTTCTCAACCTGCCCTGCCACCTTCAACGATTTGTGTACATATACCCCCTTTAGGATTGTACCCTTTAGTTTATATTGCCTCTCCTCGTTCTTCCTACCAAAATGCATCACTTCGCACTTTTCTGTGTTAAATTTCATCTGCCACGTGTCCGCCCACTCCACCAGCCTGTCTATGTCCACTTGAAATCTATCACTATCCTCCTCACTGTTCACTATACTTCCAAGTTTTGAGTCATCTTCAAATTTTGAAATTGTGCCCTGTACACCCAAGTCCAAGTCATTAATATATATCAAGAAAAGCAGAGGTCCGAGTACCAACCCCTGGGGAACACAACTTTGTACCTTCCTCCAGTCCGATAAACAACTGTTCAACACTACTCTCTGTTTCCTGTCACTTATCCAATTTCGTATCCATGCTGCAACTGTACCTTTTATTCCATGGGCTACAACTTTGCTGGCATGCCAATTAGGTGGCCCTTTATCAAACGCCTTTGTATGTCCATGTACGCCACATTAACCGCATTGCACCAGCCTATCTAAATCCTCTTGAAATCTATCACTATCCTCCTCACTGTTCACTATACTTCCAAGTTTTGTGTCATCTTCAAATTTTGAAATTGTGCCCTGTACACCCAAGTCCAAGTCATTGTTAAAAAAGCAGTGATCCTAGTACAGACCCCTGGGGAACACCACTGTATATCTTCCTCCAGTCCAAAAAACAACTGTTCACCACTACTCTGTTTCCTGTCACTCAGCCAATTTCATATCCTTGCTGCCACTGTCCTTTCTATTCCATGGGCTACAACTTTGCTGGCAAGCCTATTATGTGGCACTTTATCAAATGCCTTTGAAAGTCCATGTACACATCAACCACATTGCCCTCATCAACCCTCTCTGTTACCTCATCAAAAAACTCGGATCAAGTTATTTAAACACAATTTGTCTTTAACAAATCCGTGCTGGCTTTCCTTAATTAATCCGCAATTGTCCAAATGACTGTTAATTTTGTCCCTGATTACTGTTTCTAAAAGCTTCCCTGCTACCGAGGTTAAACTGACTGGCCTGTAGTTGCTGGGTTTATCCTTACACCCTTTTTTGAACAAGGGTGTAACATTTGCATTTCTCCAGTCCTCTGGCACCACTCCCCGTATCTAAGGAGGATTGGAAGATTATGGCCAGTACCTCCACAATTTCCACTTTTACTTCCCTTAGCATCCGAGGATGCAGCCCATCCGGTCCTGGTGATTTATCTACTTTAAGTACAGCCAGCCTTTCCAGTACTTCCTCTATCAATTTTTAACCCATCCAGTATCTCAAATACCTCCTCTTTCACGATGACTTTGCAGCATTTTCTTCCTTGGTAAAGACAGATGCAAAGTACTCATTTAGTACCTCTGCTTCCATGCGTAGGTCTCCATTTTGGTCCCGAATCTGCACCACCCCTTCTCTTACTACCTGTTAACTGTTTATATGCCTATAGAAGACTTTTGGATTCCATTTTATGTTAGCTGCCAGTCTATTCTCATACTCTCTCTTTGCCCCTTTTATTTCCTTTTTCACTTCCCCTCTGAACTTTCTACATTCAGCCTGGTTCTCACTTATATTCTCAACCTGACATCTGTCATACGCCCCTTTTCTCTGCTTCATCTTACTCTCTATCTCTTTCGTCATCTAGGGAGCTCTGACTTTGGTTGTCCTATCTTTCCCCCTCGTGGGAATGTACCTCAACTCTACCCGAACCATCTCCTCTTTAAAGGCAGCCCATTGCTCGATTACAGTTTCGCCTGCCAATCTTTGATTCCAGTTTACCTGGGCCAAATCCATTCTCAACCCTTGGCCTTCCTCCAATTTAGTATTTTTACTCTAGATTGCTCCTCTTCCTTTTCCATAGCTAATCTAAACCTACGATAACTGTTCCCCAAATGTTCCCCTACTGACACTTGCTCCGCTTGACCCACTGATCAAGAAAGTTCTCCTGAACACACTTCAGAAATTCTTCCCCCTCTCTGCCCTTTACACTATTACTATTTCAGTCTATATTGGGATAGTTGAAGTCCCCCATTATCACTATTCTATCGTTCTTGCAACTCTCTGTAATTTCCCTGCAAATTTGCTCCTCTGTATCCTTTCCACTAGTTGGTGGCCCATAGAATACACCTAGTAGTGTAATGGCACCTCTATTGTTTCTTAACTCGAACCAAATAGATTCTGTCCTTGTCCCCTCCAGGACATCCTCTCTCTCCAACACTGTAATATTCTCCTTAATCAATACTGCCACCCCACCTCCTTTCTTTCCTTCCCTATCTTTCCTGAACACCTTATATGCCCTTTTTTGAGCCAGGTCTCCATTATCGCCATGACATCATGGGGGAGAAATTCGGTATCACCCCGTTTGAGGTGCAATTTTCGGCCAGGCGCAAAGTTTAGCGCCTGGTGCTAATTATCGCCTCCGAATGTAAACTTGGCTTCTATCACCCCTGGAGGTGATCGGAGCGCTACATCAGGCACTACACACCTCTCTTAAGGTGCTAACGCTGAGGAGCGAGGTGCTAGCTCAGAGCGCTGGTGAAACTCATGTGATGTCAGTCAGCAATGGAAAGGGGAGGGTCGATCTTGCTCTCCATCCACACCCTGCTCATTGCAGCCATGAATCGCGGCCTGGAGAGACCTGTACATCAAATCTGCTGGAAAGAACAATGGAGCAGCCCAGGGAAAGAGCTCAGAGTGCAGCCCCCATAGTCTCTTCTAAATCGTTGCAAGGAAGGTCAAATCAAAATGAACCTGCAAAGTGCTGCTCAGTACCCAAAATGCCGTCACAGAGGATTGAATCTCTCCAAAAGTCTCTCTCTCTCTCTCTCAATACGTGGTGCAAAAATATCGCTGACAAAAAAAGGCAGGAAACAGTTGCCTTTAAATAGCGCTCCCCCAGTCCATTCCCGACTGCAAAACATTCCTCTCAACCTGTCGTTGCTAGCGGCAGGCGGAAAGGCAGGTGACGCCACTCAATATCCGGTCCTGGGCACTACCGGGGCATTGCACGCTCGACTGATGTCACGATCTGCGGGCGCAGGAGATTGTGGTGGTAGTATTTAGTGCTGCCACATAATGTCTGGTCAATTTCGCGAGCAGCGCAAACATCGCTGCGCCCGGGTGCTAGTTGCTTTGCACCCCATTAGCGCCCTCTCAGGGTGTTAACGGGAGGCACAAAGCAACCGAATTTTCCCCCCATATTCCCATGTGTCTATTTGCGCCTGCAGCTCACCAACCTTATTTATCATGCTTCGTGCATTTACACACTTGCACTGTAAACCTATCTTAGACCTTTTTGTATTCTCTATTAGTCTGACCCCACCTAATATCATACTATTTCTTACTCTAGTGTTATCTGTCTCTCCTAATCCTTTGTGCACCTTGATTAACCTTTCTAATGCCACATCCTGGTGTCCACCCCCTGCCAAATTAGTTGAAACCCTCCCCAACAGCACTAGCAAAGCCCCCCGCGAGGATATAGGTCCTGGCTCTGTTGAGGTGTAACCCGTCCGGCCTGTACAGGTCTCACCTCTCCCAGAACCGGTCCCAATGCTCCATGAATCTAAAGCCCTCTTTCCTGCACCACCTCTCCAGCCACACTTTCATCTGCTCTATCCTCCTATTTCTATACTCACTAGCTCGTGGCACTGGGAATAATCTGGAAATTACTACCTTTGTGGTCCTGCTTTTTAATCTCTTTCCTAGCTCCCTAAAATCTGCTTGCAGGACCTCATCCCTCTTTCTACCTATGTCATTGATACCGATATGGACCACGACCACTGGCTGTTCACCCTCCCCCCACAGAATGGTCTGCAGCCGCTCAGTGACATCCCTGACCCTGGCACCAGGGAGGCAACATAATATCCTGGAATCATGCGGTCGCAGAATCGCCTGTCTGTTCCCGTTACTATCGAATCTCCTGTCTCTATTGCTTTCCTGAGCTTCATCCTTCCGCCCCCCCCCCCCCACCACCGTACAGCTGAGCCACCCGTGGTGCCATGGAGTTGGCTCTGGCTGTACTCCCCAGAGGAACCATCACCCTCACCAGTATTCAGTCTGGTTAGCGAGTGAGATGCACTCAGGGGACTCCTGCACTGCCTGGCTGACTGAAGGGATAATTACTAGTCCTAGCCCTGTTCTGGACTTATGGACTTTTTACATGCAGATAGCACCCTCTGGTGGTGGTTATTGTGTTAGCAGTGTTTGTATACAGCAGAGGTCAGTTGACCTTTCTTCCTGTTTGACCCCGGAAGTAGTTTTCCCAGAAAGAACCTGGCAGAGTAATGGAGAATTCCATGAGGGATTCGCAATCCAGTGTAATCTGGTCTCATATGTTAGGCCAGACACAATATCTGTGAGTATCTTTGTTTGTTAGCATGATAGCAACTTTGTCAGTGTAGTATTTGACAATACTTTGTTTATAAAAGGTTAATATTTGGTAGTTATAGAAGTTAGTCCAAATGTTAGTTAGTTATACAATTAGTCTATTCTACTGTTGTAAATATGTTTATATCTTATGTAATATCTAATGTATAGAACTCAGTTTTATGTACAAAACATACTTTGTGTTTGTTTACAGTTTCAAAAATTTGTTCAAGCTTCAAATCAGCAAACCGGCTTCACGAGGAATTATTTGAATAAGTGTTTAACTTGCTGGATAACTAGATAGGAGCGAGGCCAGTACAGTGAAAAGATAGCAATACGGCTAGCTGTGAAGAGTGGAGCAGCAGGAACTCAGAGTAAGCCTTCACCTTGTACACCACACCTACTTCACATCAACATGTCAGAAGATAATAATGAAAATGCTTTGCAGCGAGGAGAAGATCTTAAACAGGCAGACGAAACTGTAGAATGTGACAATTGGTCTATAAGCTCCGGTTACTACAGATCGCAAGCTGGTTCACGGTCATCAGGTGGTTCTAGAGTAAGCGTGGCCATCGCCAAAGCACGGGCTAAGCTAGTAGCAGCTCAAGTCAGAGCTGCGCATGCGAACAGAGAAATCGAAATAAAAGTAGAACAGGCCCGTCTCCAAGCTGACCAGGCCCGTCACCAGGTTGCATACCAGGCTGAACAGGCCCGTCTCCAAGCCACATTAGACGCTATGCAGCAACAAAAGGAGATAGATGCTGCATTAGCTGAGACACAAGTATTCGAGGCAATTTTGGAGGGAGCTGATCCCGAGACAGCTTACAAACCTTTAACTCCCGTTCCGCGGCAGAGTCGACAACAGCGCACCAGAGATTACGGGAGCGACCATGCCGACATACAGTTTACGAGAGAGAGGGATGAAGGCCCACACATCTCTACAGACGCAAGCACTTCATATAACATGCCCCAAGTTGCCAACCAAGGTCAAAGTAGACAGCGTGCCTCAAGCTGCAGAGTCTCCCCCAGCAGAACGGAAGACACGGTGCAGAGGAATAGAACGCTGAATAGAGAAAGTCAGCAGCAACCCCCCTTTCGTTTCCTTGACACCCCCAACAGAGCCCCTACTCAAGGCAACCCTGGCACAGGTCCCAGCACCTACGACCTTGCCAAATACCTTGCACGCAGCCAGCTGGTGACTACAGGGTTAACCAAGTTCGATGACAGGCCGGAGAATTATCGGGCTTGGAAGTCCTACTTCCACGATGCCATATTGGGCTTAGACCTGTCGGCAGGAGAAGAGCTCGGCCTCCTCATCAAATGGCTCGGCCCAGAGTCCGCCGGACAGGCATGCAGGATAAAAGCGGTCAATGTGGGACAACCGCCAGCGGGGTTGAAGATGGCTTGGGCGAGGCTGGAAGAAAGCTACGGCTCGCCTGAAGCCATTGAAAGGGCTCTCTTTGACAGGTTGGAGAACTTTCCGAAGTTGACGAATAAGGAACCACAAAAGCTCCGCGACCTTGGAGATCTGCTGTCGGAACTCGAAGCCGCAAAGCAGGACGGCTACCTACCCGGCCTTTCGTACTTAGACACATCCAAAGGGGTAAGTCCCATCATTGAGAAGCTTCCATTTAACCTGCAGGAGAAGTGGATAACGTTTGGATCAAAGTTCAAGCTAAAGCACAACGTGGCCTTCCCACCATTCTCTGCGTTTGCCAAATTCATCCGTAAAGAAGCCAAAGCCAGGAACGACCCCAGCTTCAACCTCTTCTCCTCCCACCCAGCACTTGCCATGAGAGACAAGTTTGACAGACATGGAAAGACACCAATATCTGTCCACAGAATGCAAGTGTCTTCAACTGAGAACACAAAGGTTCAGAAGAAACCTGAGGATATGAGCAAACAATGCCCTATCCACAACAAGCCCCATCCATTAAAGAAGTGCAGAGGCTTCAGGGAGATGTCCCTGGAAGATCGGAAACAATATCTCAAAGAGAACTCTCTGGCCTAGAAATTCAGTTGCGTTCGCCAGCCGTTAACGCCATAAGAGGGGTAGATTTCCAGCGCTAGGCGCTTAGTGCCCGGGCGCAGCGCGATCTGCGCCTCGCCCCAACTTCAGTTGACATTTAGCGCCGGCGCAAAGTGTTAGCGCCCGCTCAGCTGCGCGCGCAGCTTATGACGTCATTTCGTCGTGCAACGCTGTTTGTGCGCCCCAAACCGGAAATTCAGTGGCGCCCGCCCAATGTGGGCGTGGCGCTGTTAAGAACTGTGAAGTGGAACGCAGCAGAGGCTCTGCGGGCCTCGGGGAGCGCTAATTAAAGGGCACTTTCACTGAACTATAAAGGCCAGCCATTTTGCTGCAATGACTTTAGTGCTTTGGATTTCTGGACACAGACCAAGGAACAGACCTTACTGATTTGGGACAACATAGGAGAGGTATTTTTGGCTTCTGGCCAGAGCTTGGAAATTTGACTCTTTGTGATTTCACTGTTTGCAAGTTCATTATGGGGGCTGCATGGGGCTCCAACCCTCAGTTCCAGCATTATGTGCGAAGGGCTCGCAGACGCTGTGTGAGAGGGCCAGCCATGCCTAGACGCAGAGGGGCCATCAGGCATCGGCAACGTAGGCCTTACCCACTCAGGGAATACCGGCAGCAGGTGTCCTATCTCACCATGACTGCCGCGCATTGTGTTAAGAGGCTGCGCTTCAGAAGGGAGGTGGTTGCAGAGATCTGCCAGCTGCTTCACAGAGATCTGCGTCCACAGCTGATGTGCAGGACCTCTCTGTCGGTGGAAGTGAAGGTCACGGTGGCTCTGAACTTTTATGCAAGCGGCTCCTTCCAAGCCGCTGCTGGGGACATAGCGAACATCTCCCAGTTCGCCGTGCATCGCTGCATCCGGCAGGTCACCGATGCCCTTTTCGCAAGGAGACAACAATTCATCTCCTTCCCCATGACCCTAGAGAGGCAGGAGCAGCGTGCAGTCGGATTTGCCAGGATCGCCGACTTCCCCATGGTGCAGGGCGCCATTGACTGCACGCATGTGGCTATGCGGACACCTATCGACAATGCCGAGGATTACCGCAACCGGAAGGGCTACCATTCCCTTAATGTACAGCTGGTGTGTGACCACAGGCAGCGCATCCTAGCTGTCAATGCCCGCTTTCCAGGAAGCAGCCACGATGCATTTATCCTGCGCCAGACTACTGTGGCTGACATGTTCGAGGCACAGCCTCCACCAAGGGGATGGCTTATTGGGGACAAGGGCTACCCTTTGTGTACATGGCTCATGACCCCGCTCCGCGCGCCCAGGACCCCTGCGGAGGAGGCATACAACGAAAGCCATCAAGCCACAAGGAACATCATAGAGCAAACGATTGGCGTCCTGAAGCAACGGTTCCGCTGCCTGGATCGATCCGGCAGATCTCTACAGTATTCGCCGGATAGAGTCTCCCAGTTCGTCGTCGTTTGCTGCATGCTGCACAACCTGGCTATCCGCAGGACTCAGGCACTGCCACCTCACGTTGGGCCACCACCTCAGGAGGACGAGCACGAGGACCATGAGGAGGAGGAGGAGGAGGATGAGGAGTACCAGCCCAGAAGGGAGCCACAAGGTCCAAGGGCCGTCCGCCGGCGGCTTATTGAACGACACTTCTAGGCCCCCTGTCAGGGAATGGCTTGTGGCAATGAACGCACCTGAATGCAGCCGCTCCGCAAGCCCCAGCCGGTTAACGCAACAACCACTTGAAACATGACACCTGGACAAGCTGAATAAATAAAAAGCTTTATTTAACAAACTCAGGGCCCTTCCCACATGAAACAGAAAAACAGACAAGACCCCCAAAAAACAGTGAAAAACATATCTCACTCCCACAACCTGGGGAGGAATAACAAAACTTGTCAATCCAATTGGCCTTCATCTTCGACCTTTCCAAAATAAGCCCCCCCCCTCCAGAACACAAACACCCCCATATAAAAACAACAGTTGGCCACACCCTCTACTTGGTGTGCCGAGAGGGCGAGTCCTTGTGCAGGCTTCTCCGGCCCCTGCCCGACCTGTTGCTCCGCCTCAACCTGGGCCCTGTGGGTGTTGGAAGGCTGGGGGAAGGCTCCTGAGGGGCACCAAGCGTATCGGCAGATGCCCTTGGGGGTCGGCCTAGACGAGGTCCGGCCCTGCAGGGGCCGGCTGCTGACTGCTGCAGCTGTGGCTGGGCAGCATCAGTCTCTGCAGCAGCTCGTCGCACCTTGGCTGGGGGAGTGGCAGTGGCGGCTGCAGCAATGGGGGCAAGCTGGCTGATGCCAGGCGCTCGCTGGTCGCCAGAGACACAGGCACTCGGCCGGGCTGGCACTGCAGCAAGCGCAGCAATCTGGTGGAGGCCAGACCGCTGTGCTGCAGCAGGGCGGCGGGTGCCCTGTCGATGCTTCCGTGTCACAGCGAGTGTGGCAGAAGTGAGTGCCCGAACTGCCCTGTTCTGTGCCCGCATCAGATCAGCCAGTGTCTGCACGGCACCACTCATGAACTCGTGACTCGCGTCCTGTGCTGCCGCGAGTTGGTCGACACCCCTGGCCTGTGCTGCAACGAGTTGTTCCACACCCCTGGCCTGTGCTGCCGCGAGTTGTTCCACACCCCTGGCCTGTGAGTCCCCGAAAGCGGCCACACTATGAGCCAGGGACTCAATGGCCTGAGGCAACTGTCCCACAACCCCCATGAACTCGTTGTGGCACCGCTCGGAGGCCGCGGACATTTCATCAAGGAGACGCACCTCCTGGGCGAGGACCGTCTCCGGACTGGAGGGCGGACTCTCCATCTGGGGAGAATGCCGCCGTGCTGCCCGACCCTTCCCGCGTGCCTGGACGCCACTGGGCCCAGGAGCTGCGCCCCCCTGCAACACTTCCCCCCTCTGGGGTGAAGGCCGCCGTGCTGCCCGACCCTTCCCGCGTGCCTGGACGCCACTGGGCCCAGGAGCTGCGCCCCCCTGCAACACTTCCCCCCTCTGGGGTGAAGGCCGCCGTGCTGCCCGACCCTTCCCACGTGCCTGGACGCCACTGGGCCCAGGAGCTGCAGCCCCCTGCAACACTTCCCCCTGGCTCTCCTCCAGGCAAGACGTGTCCCCTCCATTGCCATCCCCTGGCGCGGATGAGGGTTCCCCCGATGTGCCGCCTTCCTCTTGGCCCTCGACGTCCTCCTCTTCCAAGGGACTGGCACACTCAGCTTCATGGACCTCCTCCTCACCAGCTGAAAGCAGGAAGGCACAAGAGTAGCTTTAGAGTGAGGACAGGGCGTCAGCGAGGGAGGCATGAGTGGTGGCATTATGCGCATTGGTCGGACAGTGGCAAAGGATGTAGATCTGAAGCGCAAGGGGAACGAAAGAGGTCCAAACGGTCATGTCCTTACCATTGGGGCCCAGCACAGGGTCCGCATCTCCAACAGCAACGGGGCCAACCACCCGGCCACGCATGAGTCGAGCCACGCGCTCCTCCAGGTTGCTGAGCTCCTGGAACTGGCCACGGCCTCCCCCGGTGACATTCCGGCTCTTCATATTCTTCGCCAGCTTGGCCTGCAAGAGAAAGGACGGCCTCTAAGTACAGTGTGTTGCCCTGTTGTTGTGTGCACTGCCTCCCATGGTCGAATAGCTTGGCCAGTGTGTTGCCCTGTTGTTGTGTGCACTGCCTCCCATGGTCGAATAGCTTGGCCAGTGTGTAAAGTGCAGAAAGTGCTATTGATGATCATGCCAGTGCCATAGCTGCTGGAGGAGGGCTGGCCATTAGGCCTTTGAGGTCCCTTTGCCCATAATGTGAGGTGCACATGCAAGGATGAGGAGGACACTGGAAAGGGTACTCACCCTGACCATCCGAGTGAGGTCGTTGTACTTCTTGCGGCATTGTTCCGCACTCCTCGGGACATCGCTGGTGGATGACACCCTGTGGGCGGTTTCCCTCCAGGCTCTCCTGTACTGCCTCCTGGGAGCCTTCTTGCCACTGTCCGGGCACAAGATCTCTCTCCTCTTTTCAAAAGCCTTAAGCAGCACCCTCAAAGCATGCTCTGAGAAGCGCTGCGCTCGTTCACGGGCCTTCTGCATGGCTTCAGGCGCTATTTGGGTCCACCAGCAGTGTTCAGGCCTAGCTGCAGGGCTCCACTATCCAGGGCGTGGCAGCAGACCAAGTCGACCCTTCCCCCCTTTAAGAGCTGGCCGGCGTCAGGGTGTCTGCTGTCAATCAAAACATGACCGCACCTGCGCTGCGCCCGGCCTCGGCGTTATCAGTCCGCACCGCCGGCTTAGCGCCTAAAGATAGGAGTGCAACGCCAGTTTCAGCGCTCGCCCAAACTCCTTGGACAAATCTACTGAATTTCGGCGAAGTGGCCTACACTTTCCGGCGGGCGCTAACTTTAGCGCCCGCCCGACTTTAGCGCCCCAAAAGTGGCGCGACTGAATTTCTAGGCCTATATGTTTCAAGTGCTGCTCTTCCACGAACCATCTCGCCAAGAACTGCAAGGTAGATGCAAAATGCACAGAATGTGAAAGTGATCGGCACATTTCAACACGCCACCCAGGCCCAGCTCATTGGAAATCAGAGTCGCCTCCTCCCGCCTCAGAGCACGGCAGGGAGAGAGAGGGAGCTGCCGGTCCGGAGATTACATCCAAGTGCACCGAGGTGTGTGGAGAAGGAGTGAGCGCAAGAGCATGCTCCAAGATATGCCTCGTTAATGTGTACCCTGTAGGACGTCGCCAGGAATCTGAAAAGATGTATGCCATACTGGATGAACAAAGCAATTGTTCTCTAGCAAGATCCGAGTTCTTCAACATCTTCAAGGTCAAAGGAAGTCTGTCGCCTTACACGCTGAAGACGTGTGCTGGACTTTCAGAGACAGCCGGCAGGAGGGCCTGCGGTTATGTTGTTGAGTCAGCCGACGGGAAGATTAGCCTCCCCCTTCCTACACTCATCGAATGTAATCAAGTCCCCGACAACCGTTCTGAGATTCCTACTCCGAATGCAGCTCATCATCACCGTCATCTGCGACGCATTGCAGACGAGATCCCACCTCTTGATCCAGATGCAGGCATACTTCTGTTGTTGGGAAGGGACATCCTGAGGGTACATAAGATAAGGAAACAGATCAACGGTCCACATGACGCCCTTTTCGCCCAAAGGCTAGACCTCGGCTGGGTCGTTGTTGGAGACATGTGCCTCAAGGGCGCTCACAAGCCATCTCAGGTGAGCACACTCAAGACTTCCATCTTGGAGAATGGTCGTCCAAGCTACCTTACCCCATGCAGTAGTCAGATCCGAGTGACAGAGAAGTTCAGTCATATGGCTCAGCCTCAGAAAATCCCAGCGCTGATCTCCGCAGACAGCACACAGATGATGCTCACTGGAGAGAACCTGGGTCAGTCAGTCTTCTGTCGCACCACCAATGACCACAAACTTGCTCCATCGATCGATGACATGAGATTCCTCCAGATTATGGACAATGAGGTCTCTCGTGACAGCTCTAACAGCTGGGTTGCACCCTTACCCTTCCAGAACCCCAGACGACGGCTGCCGAACAACAGGGAGTATGCCTATAATCGTCTTAACTCACTCCGTCGCACACTAGAGAAGAAGCCAAAGATGAAAGCACACTTCCTAGAATTTGTCAGAAAATGCTCGTCAACGATCATGCAGAGATATCTCCTCCACTCCAGGAAGGCCAAGAGTGTTGGTACCTCCCTTCCTTCGGAGTCTATCACCCCAAAAAGC
Organism: Somniosus microcephalus; assembly: GCF_052327205.1. NCBI lineage: Eukaryota > Metazoa > Chordata > Chondrichthyes > Squaliformes > Somniosidae > Somniosus > Somniosus microcephalus. The sequence goes on along the minus strand of NC_140987.1, from coordinate 96,122,903 downwards.
CGGAACAGATCCGTGTGGTGTTTGACTCCAGTGCACCATATCAGGGAGTCTCTCTCAACGACGTACTCCTCACAGGGCCCGATCTCAACAACAGCCTCTTGGGGGTACTCATGAGATTCAGGAAAGAGCCCGTTGCCATCACTGCCGCTATCCAGCACATGTTTCATTGCTTTGTGGTGAGAGAAGACCACAGAAACTTCCTCCGCTTCCTGTGGTATCGGGACAACGACCCCAATAGAGACATTGTGGACTACAGAATGCGTGTCCATGTCTTCAGGAATAGCCCGTCCTCTGCTGTCGCCATATACGGACTGAGGAGGGCTGCCAAGGAAGAAGACGACGACTTTGGCAGTGATGTGAGAGGGTTCATCGAACGAGAGTTCTATGTCGACGACGCACTGAAGTCATTCCCGACCGAAGCAGAGGCCATCAGTACCCTCGGACGAGCTCAGGAACTACTTGCACTATCCAACCTCAGGCTGCACAAGAGAGCCTCTAACAGACCAGCAAAGATGGAGGCATTCCCCCCTGAAGATCATGCTAAGGACGTCAAGGATCTAGACCTCTTCACTGATGACCTCCCCCTACAGCGTAGCCTAGGAGTGTCTTGGAACATAGCAACAGACACGTTCACGTTCCAAGTCTTAGATGCCAAGAGACCCTTCACACGTAGAGGAGTGCTCTCTACAGTCAACAGCCTATACGACCCTCTTGGCTTCTTAGCCCCTGTCACTATACAAGGCAGGCTGCTCCTCAGGGAACTCTCCACACACGCTGAAGAGTGGGATTCACCTCTCCCTGAAGAGATGGAAGCAGAGTGGGACAGATGGAGAGACTCACTCCAAGACTTACAGGAGATCCGAATACCTCGCTCCTATACGTCTTTCCCTTAAATGCCCAATTCAAAGAGCTTTGTGTCTTTGCAGACGCATCCGCTAAGGCCATTGCAAGTGTGGCTTATCTGAAAGTCACCACTCAAGAGGGACAAAGCAAAATCGGCTTTGTCTTTGGTAAGGCCAAGTTGGCACCCCAGCCAGACCTCACCATACCCAGATTGGAACTGTGTGCAGCAGTATTAGCAGTCGAGATTGCAGAGTTCATAGAAGAGGAGATTGATCTGAAGTTCGACAGCATCACATATTATATAGACAGCAAAGTGGTGCTAGGATACATCCATAACCAAAGTAGACGGTTCTACGTATACGTGAACAACAGGGTCCAATGTATTCGACAGTCCACATCCCCCGACCAGTGGAGGTACGTCCCTGCAGACCTGAACCCAGCTGACCATGGGTCTAGATCTGTAACAGCGTCCCTACTCAGCAGCACGACTTGGCTGTCAAGACCTGCTTTTCTTCAGGATCCGTCCCCACACTTCTCCGAACTCAACGAGTCATTCGACCTCCTCAACCCTGTTTCTGACTTTGAGATACGCCCATAAGTCACAGCGAACGTTACTCAAATCTCTGAGGACCTGATGAGCACCAAACGCTTCGAGCGTGTCTCCAAATGGAAGACTCTCATAAAGACGGTAGCACGCCTAACCCACATAGCTCATACTTTCTCCCAGTCTACACAAGAGAGTAGCTGCCATGGGTGGCACATCTGTCGTAAGAGTCCCTCTGAAGAGGAGCTCAAGAGAGCCACAATCCTTGTGATAAAGAGTGTCCAACACGAGTGTTACTCAGAAGAGTTGAAGTGCATAGCAGCAGAACGTAACCTACCCCCTCACAGCAGTCTACGGAAGCTGCATCCTATCGTCGACACCGACGGACTTCTCTGAGTTGGGGGACATATATCGCAGTCTCAACTAAGAATGAATGCAACCAACCCCATCCTCATTCCAGGTCGTCATCACCTGGCCACTCTGCTTGTGCGTCATCATCATGAGGCTGTGAAGCACCAGGGCAGACATTTCACCGAAGGTGCCATCAGAGCAGACGGCCTCTGGTTGGTTGGAGCTAAGAGATGTATCAGCGGCACGCTTTTCAAATGTGTCACCTGCAAGAAACTCCATGGGAAGACGGAGCACCAACAGATGGCAGATCTGCCAGCCGAGCGGCTACAAGTAGCACCACCTTTCACCTACGTAGGCGTATGTCTTTGGACCATGGGACATGGTCTCACGCCGCACCAGAGGTGGACGGTGATATTCTCATGTATGTCCACAAGAGTTGTACACATCGAAGTTATAGAAACAATGAGCGCCTCCAGCTTCATAAACGCTCTGAGAAGGTTTTTCTCAATTAGAGGCCCGGCAAAGCAAATACACTCGGATTGCGGCACAAACTCTGTTGCCGCTTGCAGAGAGCTGAAAATGGATGGATCCAGTTCCAGCTCAAACAATGTGGAGAAGTATCTCCAAGAGCAGAAATGTACCTGGGTATTCAACCCACCTCACTCATCCCACATGGGTGGCACATGGGAGCGTATGATCGGCATTGCCTGCCGTATCCTCGACTGCATGCTTCTCCAAGGTAGATCGTCGTGCCTCACACATGAGGTCTTGACCACACTGATGGCTGAGGTCACCGCCGTGATGAATGCAAGGCCCCTCATTCCCGTATCTTCAGACCCAGAATCGCCCCTCATCCTCACTCCAGCTATGCTTTTGACCCAGAAGACATGTGTTCCCCCTTGTCCTCCAGGAGAGTTTGGGGAAAGAGAACTCTTCAAGGAAGAATGGAAACGGGTCCAGAGTCTGGCAGACACGTTTTGGGGCAGGTGGCGACGGGAGTACCTCAACACGCTACAGAGCCGACGCAAGTGGCAGGACAAGAGGCCAGATCTTAAAGAAGGAGATGTTATCTTGATGAGGGACAATCAGGTAAAAAGGAGTGAGTGGCCTATGGCTATCATCGTGAAGTCCCATCCCAGCCAGGACGGGAGAGTGAGAAAGGTGGACTTGAGAGTCATCAAAGAAGGAACAGCAAAGGTCTTCTCTCGGCCCGTCTCTGAGGTGGTTCTTCTCGTGTCGCCAGAGGACTCCAGTGACAAGTAGCGTTCGGACTATGTGGAGTCGTTAACGACCCCAGACGGGGAGTGTTCTGGACTTATGGACTTTTTACATGCAGATAGCACCCTCTGGTGGTGGTTATTGTGTTAGCAGTGTTTGTATACAGCAGAGGTCAGTTGACCTTTCTTCCTGTTTGACCCCGGAAGTAGTTTTCCCAGAAAGAACCTGGCAGAGTAATGGAGAATTCCATGAGGGATTCGCAATCCAGTGTAATCTGGTCTCATATGTTAGGACAGACACAATATCTGTGAGTATCTTTGTTTGTTAGCATGATAGCAACTTTGTCTGTAGTATTTGACAATACTTTGTTTATAAAAGGTTAATATTTGGTAGTTACAGAAGTTAGTCCAAATGTTAGTTAGTTATACAATTAGTCTATTCTACTGTTGTAAATATGTTTATATCTTATGTAATATCTAATGTATAGTACTCAGGTTTATGTACAAAACATACTTTGTCTTTGTTTACAGTTTCACAAATTTGTTCAAGTAAAGCTTCAAAACAGCAAACCGGCTTCACGAGGAATTATCTAATAAGTGTTTAACTTGCTGGATAACTAGATAGGAGCACGTCTAGCGAGGCCAGTACAAGCCCTTTTCGGGCTACCCCAGATCAGGCGTATTCCCCAGACGTTCACCTTCAACTAAAGTTAGAGATATCCGAATTCTATAAGACGCTTAACTGGGTCTAAAGGTCCAGGCTATCTCTCCCTAAAGGAAAGGAATGACTTGAAGATGTTACCATCCTCCAGATAGCACTTTTAATAAGTTTAACTAGACTGTAACCTTCCGGATATTATGAGGGTCCGGAATACTCCCCCAGAATTCTGTAACTCCTCACCAAAGAGTGTACAGAGATTGAGTTTGTGAGTTTGATACAGAAATACTCTGAGACAATTCTAAAAATATATAGATTTATTGAAGAACCGACATGCAGTTAACAGCTGGTGAATCAAGTGCAACTTTAACAGTTCAAAATACAATTAGCTTACAATTCTTCTCAGAGATCCTTATTCTCAAATCTTAACTTCATTACATTTTTACATTTCTTATTATTTTTAATCCAGAATATCCACCAAAATCAAATAAGAGTACCTTTTGATCCCCAAGACTCAGAGTTAAAAACTTACAGAGCCCGCCTCTGAAATTGAGAATCGCTTGCCCCTTCCAGCGACTTCTGACTTTCTATCTGAAAGTTCCATATTTTATACTCTTTCTCAGTGGTATATCCTTTGAAGTTTTCTGCTGATGTAAGCTAATTATCTCTAGGCATATCTCTGCTGACTTCTTTCTACTCTTACTGTCAATTCAGCTGTTAACATTCAGAATCCTGTCTGCTGTATAGGTGTTCAAAAACTTATCATAAAAATGGTTATAACAGATTTATCTCTTTGATACCATTCTTACAAAGGTCTTCAATTGAATTCTTAATATCACCTTAACTGGTTATAAGCAGACGTTGTGTCTCCTAACTGTTCCATTTTCAATACAAAAACCATGTGATTGCTTGGTGTCATCTATTGATATCATACTTACAAAGTCTTCTGTTTGTACCTTTTACAATATGTGAATCAGAAACACTTCAACTAGGGTGATCTATGCATTTCTTAGCTACTTCAATTGGTTGTATTACAGACTTCTGTCTCCTTGTTCTAAGTTTAACATAAAACTATTTTACGGCAGGTATTTCTTTTACTTGATGTCATTTTTTCAAAGGCACATTTTTTTTTAATGTTCTGTGTTTCTATCTGAAGTGTTAGTTTGTAACACTTTAAACTGAGTATAGTTATTGTGTTTCGCCAAACTGCAGACTTCTTGGAAGCTGCAACCCTTTGCTTCAATAGGGCCATTGTCTCAGTATTAACAATCAATTCCCATTTCAAAAGCTTGTGTGGTGTTTACAACTTTTGTGTTAACACTTCATCTTATCTCAGGAGCCTGTATTCTGTTTACAGCGTGTGTCTTTGAGGCTTTTTAGATTTTTAAACCCAGTTTTCATGTTTTAATAAAGTCAAAAATTCCATTCATAGGATGGTGTATTTTTCTGAAATATGGCTATCCCTTTACATGACGATCACCCATTCCCTCTCTGAGGGAATTATAAGTCTGTTATAACTAATAAATACTTTTGTTTATTAGTTATAACAATTTTGGAGATGGAAAAAAGGCTGTTTGACTGAGCGGGGTGGTTGGAGGGTGAAGGTGAAGTGATGAAACCTCTGGGAATATGTCCAGCAAGAGTTGGTAACCCTAGTTAACTGTTGTCAATGGGCACAGCAACTCAGGCTATACAATTGACTTCATCACTCGGGAAACAAAAATTAGCTGCGGTACTAATTCCTGATGCAAAAACGCACATTGTATGCATGCCTGGACAGGACAAGATTGGGTTCATCAGTGATTCCTTCCATATTGAAACAATAAGTCTTGCTAACTAGTCTCAAATATGGATGATGATGAATACTATGTGGGTGAATTACAAATAATCCAGTCAGGGATACAGATAAAATTTCTAGCTGCAAGAGTAAACTTGTATGGTTTATCTTTGTCCGCTGAACCAGAGAATAGGTTACTGTCTTGAATTGACGGAGCAGCATCTGTTTGTGTGTATAATACACACATAGTAGTGAACTTTCTTCACCAATCATTTTCATACTATTCACTGTCCCAGCTCGTATACATACTTGGGGTGAGAGTGTCCAGCATTTACAGACCTGTAATCCAGTATCAGTCAGAGCATTCAAGAGCGAGAGGAGAAAATTGGAAGGCAAAAAAACAAACCCAGTATAAGATAAGACATATGGAGGGTGGAGGATGGGAGGAAACCAAGGAAAGTGTTGGTGTAGTCATGTCTGGAGGGGACAAAGACATGAATAAGAGTCATAGTGGTTGAGTGGCTGAGGTTTCATATGGACACACCAGCTTAAGAAAAGAAAATAGAATTCTATTTGCTAACACTTAAGTGATGCATTATTGTTTGTTCACTTTCTCCTTAATGATAATGGTGTAAAAAAGTACAATAGTGCTACACCAAAAAGTGTTTCTGTTGCAAACTGAGGCAAACAGATTAGGCGGAATTGGTTTTAGCTCTACCTGTTACAGTTTCTACTGATTATCCCTGCTCTAGTTGAGAGTCATGGACAACAAAATTCCTCAGGATACAATCCAGGTAGTTTCGATGGGATCATGCCTGTCAGTACCCTCTAATGCTAACTCAGCTGGAAGTTTCTGGATTAGTGGGAAGGCCACCCCCTCCCCCAGTCCTATCTGGGCCATTTTCCCTATGGCCCCGGAGTAAAAGAAAAATGCTCAAGTGTTCAGTCTGCTTCCTTGGTCTGCACCTCACCAATCCTGACCACATCTGGAGGCTGGTACACCTCACCTCACTGCGTGTACTATTCTCCACGAATACACTAGGTCCGACTGAGCTCAGAGAGCCAGAACTCCCAGTGTAGGAAGGCCCCGCCTCTGGCTCTACCCTGCTGGTGTCATTTGCCTTCTAAGAGGCGGGCAGAAGTTCCACTCCTTATAATGCAAATTGGAAACTCCTAGAAACAGCAGAGACACAACTAGGTCCCTGCCGTTTTTTTCAGGGGGTGTCTGCCGGTCTCCCACCAGAGTTACGGTGGGAAATTTGTGGAACCACTGAGAAATTTTCACTCCACTCTATTCTAACACCACATCGCAACATGACCATTTGTTTATTCTGGTAACGGGAAGAAAAGCAATACAAAATGTCAATATGTTACACATGTCAGGACAAACAAAATAAGCAGAAGTAGCAGCAGAATTAATCAGAAAAGACTCATGTAACAGATAAAAGTTTAAAGTGGTTTTGAAGGAAGAGGTAACTTACATGGCTGTTGAGAAGAGTGCTTCTGTGAGCTGTCAAACCATCAGACTTTTGGAGCGTCTCAATCGCCATTTCAATCTGATGATAGCATTAAAAAAGAGCTCAAGACAAGATAGTAAAAGCAGATTTAATTCAACATAGAAATAAATTAAAGAATAAAAAAGGCACAACAGGATTTTTTAATGAGCAAGTTCCAAATAACAACTTGAATACTCCAGTTCTATACAACTTAAAAGCAAAACACTTTCTAAAAGTGCAATTTATTTTAAGGAACTAAAGGAAAAGACTGCATGTCATACTGCAGTACACTGTACTAGCCAGGCTGCACACTAAACTGTGTACCAGTTGCAGATTGTACAATTTATACCAGCTCTGTTACACTGCATGTACCAGGCCAGCTGCATGTCACACAGTATTGAACAGTTTTATGTTGTACCTGTACTGCATTGGAATACCAGCTCAGCTACATGCCACGTGATGTGTACCAGCTGTATGTTATACTTCAAAAATCAGCTGCATGTTATGCTATTTGTTCCAGATACATGATGTACTTCACATGCCAACTGTGTGCATCAATTGTATCCCACAGTGTGTATATGAGCTAGGGCAATGAAAAGTTAAAAACCTTTTGAAAGTAAAGATTACAGAGGATTAAAAAGGATACTTTGTGGGTGAATTATAAGGCAGTAATCCAGTCAGGGGTTCAAATCAGATCACAGATTGCAAGAGTAAATTTTTATGGTTTATGATTTCCATCTGAACCCTTGAATTCATTGAGCAGCATCTGTTAATGCTTACAACACACATGCAGCAGTGAATATTTTTCACTAGTCATTTTCATAACGATGCGATGATCTTTCTGTTTGATAATGGCATGTATTTTAAATTCTGGAACAATATTGAACTTGTGACATATGGCCTGCAGTAATATTGGATTTTATACAAAAGACTGTGAAGAATAATTAATTTGCGATATAAGACCTACAGTGTTGCCAGGTTTATTTGATTTTTAATTGAATGAATTACTGGGGGAATTTTATGCTTTCATGGAATGTGGGCGTCGTTGGCAAGGCCAGCATTTATTGCCCATCCCTAATTGCCCTCGAGAAGGTGGTGGTGAACTGCCCTCTTGAACTGCTGCAGTCCGTCTGGTGAAGTTACTCCCATAGTGCTGTTAGGGACTTCCAGGATTTTGACCCAACAACGATGAAGGAACGGCGATATATTTTCAAGTCAAGATGGTGTGTGACTTGGAGGGGAACTTGGAGGTGATGGTGTTCCCATGCGCCTGCTGCCCTTGTCTTTCTAGGCGGTAGAGGTCACGGGTTTGGGAGGTGCTGCTGAAGAAGCTTTGGCGAGTTGTTGCAGTGCATCTTGTAGATGGCACATACTGCAGCCATGGTGTGTCAGTGACGAAGGGAGTGAATGTTTAAGGTGTTGGATGGGGTGCCAATCAAGTGGGCTGCTTTGTCCTGGATGGTGTTGAGCTTCTTGAGTGTTGTTGGAGCTGCACGCATCCAGGCGAGTGGAGAGTATGCCATCACACTCCTGACTTGTGCTTTGTAGATGGTGGAAAGGCTTTGGGGAGTCAGGAGGTGAGACACTCGCTGCAAAATACCTAGCCTCTGACCTGTTCTTGAAGCCACCAATGGCTGGTCTATTTAAGTTTCTGGTCAATGGTAACTCCCAGGATGTTGAAGGTGGGGGATTCTGTGGTGGTAATGCCACTGAAGTCATGGGGCAGTGGTTCGACTCTCTCTTGTTGGAGATAGTCATTGCCTGGCACTTGTGTGGCGCGAATGTTACTTGCCACACATCAGTCCAAGCCTGAATGTTGTCCAGGTCTTGCTGCATATGGGCATGGACTGCTTCATTTTCTGAGGAGTTGCGAATGGAACTGAACGCTCTGCAATCATCAGCTAACATCCCCACTTCTGACCCTTTGATGGAGGCAAGGTCACGAGATTGCATAAAATCTACTTTGTTAAAAAATTACATTTGACTTGGTTGAGATTTACGGGTTTTTCACCACATAGAGATTTTTTTTCAACAGCTTTCCCTCACCAATCTTACATGGTGCTAAACTACACAAAGCAACCCATATTTAAGTCAATGAAATAACACCTTAAGGACAAATAGCTAAGAAAATGTTTTGAATATATGCATGTTTTGAAGAACAAGTGAATAAAGAGCACATGACCTCAACACACAATTCTTATTCAAGTAAGTGCATTATTTCCATTGATTGTCACAAAAAGCATATATTTAAGACTAGCTGGGGGAGCCCGGCTTTGCCAGGGCTGTTTTGGGACGGGCAGTTTAAATCGAGTGCCGGGCTTTGGGGCCCTGTCTGTGTGTCCCTCTGTGAATCTGCTGCCGGGCAACATTTTAAATCGAGTCCCAGGCTTTTGGGCCCTGTCTCTCCGTCCCTTTGTGAATCTGCTGCCGGGCAACATTTCTACCTTTTAATACCTTCAAAGATGAAAGTGAAAGTACTTATAAAATGTTTTTGGTAAATCTTTTTAAAATAACATAAGAGATACTAACGTTTTCGAAGCTGCAAGTAAATGGTGTTTATAGGTTTAAATCGAGTGCGAGGCTTTGGGGCCTCTCTGTGTCCCTCTATGAATCTGCTGCCGGGCAACATTTTAAATCGAGTCCCAGGCTTTTGGGCCCTGTCTGTGTCCCTGTCTCAATCTGCTGCCGGGCAACATTTCTACCTTTTAATACCTTGAAAGATGAAAGTGAAAGTACTTATAAAACATTTTTGGTAAATCTTATGTTATTTTTAAAAGAGATACTAACTTTTTCAAAGCTGGATAGAGTAGTTTGAGCTGGAAGCTGAAGTAATGGCAGTGAAACAATGGCTGCCAGATCCCTGAGATGAAAACGATTAGTCCCGCCCACACACACACACGCCGATTGGCCAACCATCAGGGGACCGTACTGTAGGATTGGTCAATCGTGACGGCACAGGATTGGTCGAACCTTGACGTCAGTCAATCAACGCTAGCAGATAATGAGTTTAATTTTGAAGGTTTTTTGCATAAGGCGCGAATAATTTTCGTCCGACCGAAAAGTAAATACGCTTACGACCGTCCCGGGACCGTAAGCTTTCTTCGGAGGTAACGCGCGCGTAGGTACGCTCTATAACTTTCGAGCGCATAGCCGGAAAGACGCACATGTGAGGACAGACAGACAGAGAGACAGACAGAACGATCCGTTTATATATATAGAGACTAGCTGGGGGGAGCCCGGCTTTGCCAGGGCTGTTTTGGGCCGGGCGGTTTAAATCGAGTGCGAGGCTTTGGGGCCTCTCTGTGTCCCTCTGTGAATCTGCTGCCGGGCAACATTTTAAATCGAGTCCCAGGCTTTTGGGCCCTGTCTGTGTCCCTGTCTCAATCTGCTGCCGGGCAACATTTCTACCTTTTAATACCTTGAAAGGTGAAAGTACTTATAAAACATTTTTGGTAAATGTTATGTTATTTTTAAAAGAGATACTAACTTTTTCAAAGCTGGATAAGGAGGGTAGTTTGAGCTGGAAGCTGAAGTAATGGCAGTGAAACAATGGCTGCCAGATCCCTGAGATGAAAACGATGAGTCCCGCCCACACACACACACCGATTGGCCAACCATCAGGGGACTGTACTGTAGGATTGGTCAATCGTGACGGCACAGGATTGGTCGAACCTTGACGTCAGTCAATCAATGCTAAGTAGCAGATAATGAGTTTAATTTTGAAGGTTTTTTGCATAAGGCGAGAACAATTTTCGTCCGACCGAAAAGTAAATACGCTTACGACCGTCCCGGAAGCGTAAGCTTTCTTCGGAGGTAACGCGCGCGTAGGTACGCTATATAACTTTCGAGCGCATAGCCGGACAGACGCACACCCGAGGACAGACAGACAGATAGACAGACAGGTCGGCTCGTTTATATATATATAGACTAGCTGAAGTGCCCGGCGGTGCCGAGGCTTTTTCGAGGGCATGTTGTTGTTGGAAGAGAGAGAGAGAGAGCGACTGGGGGGGGGGGGGGGGAAGGGGGCGGGCCCCCCCGATGGTCACGGCCCCCCCCCCCCCAGGTGAAGACCGCCGATTGCGGCTGTGCGAGACGGCCGGCGGGCCCGGTTGCCAGGGACGCTGACCAAGCCCCGCCCCCCGGCCGAGCCAGAGGGAGAGACGCCGCATCTCAGCTGCTCCTGCTGCGCGCGCGGCCCCCCCCCGGAGGGTCGCGGCCCCCCCCCCCGAGGGTCGCCGATTGCGGCTGTGCGAGACGGCCGGGGGGCCGGTTGCCAGGGCAACGCTTGACGCCCCGCCCCCCGGCCGAGCCGGAGAGAGACGCCGTGTCTCAGCTCCTGCTGCGCGCGCACCCTAGCGGCGCTGGGCTGAGGCTCGGCCCTCCAGCCTTCGAGTGGGTCCGGGAGGTGCCTAGCTCGGGCGTGGGTGCGGAGGAGACGCCGAGGCTTCTAGGCCTACCTGGAAAAACGGGGAAAGGTAGGAAAATTAATGAGATTAGATAAGTTAATTACTTTCTAAATCATTTTTTTTTAAAAACAATGTGTGTTTTAAAAGCAACGTTTTTTTTTAAGACGCAGAAAGCGGGAAAAAGAAAGGAAAAGTTTGGAATCAAGATGGCGGCGACTCACCTCGGTTCAGAACGATAAGACCCGGCCACACACGCACCGATTGGCCCGGCGGCACACGCCAGCAACCCGGCGTACGATTGGTCGAGCTCGAGGTCACTCTTGTCGCTAATGAGCGGATAATGAGATGCTAATGAGCGGAACGTTGAAGGTTTTTGGGATACCGCGGGCGCGATTTTAGCCCGGCCAAAACGTAAATACGCTTAAAACCGTCTCGGAAGCGTAAGCTTTCTTTGGAGGTGACGTGCGCGTAGGTACGCCCTGTAACTTTCGAGCGCATAGCCCGACAGATGCACAGGCGATGACAGACAGAATGACAGACAGAATGACAGACAGAATGACAGACAGACAGAATGACAGACAGAATGACAGACAGAATGACAGACAGAATGACAGACAGAATGACAGACAGAATGACAGACAGAATGACAGAAAGTACCGATTTATATATATAGATAGATAATAGGCTAACAAATAATATAGTGGTTATGAACTGGGAATTAATTTTTCATTGGTTACAAATGCAACTAAGAATTTTTATGCTGAAATTTAAAAATTATAACAGGCTAGTAATCCTTAAATTATCAGACACATTTTCTGTCCTAATTTGTTCATACAGCAAAATAAGGTTTTTGTGCAACACTTTTGTGCTGATCACTGCTAAGGAATGCAATATTTTTCCAGCTTTGCCACCCACCACATCGAAAACTTGCAGGCCAGGCTAGATACAGAGTGAAGTTCCCTATAACCTGCCTTTGTTCCAAGCTCCGGTCAGCACTCACTATTGTACTTATGTGAATTTTCTCGTTCCCAGACTATTTCTGAGATTGCTGATTTAAAAGAGCTTACATTTATAGTGTACCTTTTTACATTCTCAAAATGTTCCAAAGCATTTCATAACAATGAAATACTTTTGAAGTATCGTTGTTGTTAAGTAGATAAACATGGCAACTAATTTGTGCACAGCAGGGTCCCACAAACTGAAAATAAGATGAAATAACAGTTCATCTGTTTTTACGGTAGTGTTTGTTGAGAGAGGAATGCTGGCCAGGACACCGGGGGAAATTCCATCTCCTTTTTCAATAGTACCATGGGATCTTTAATGTCCACCTAAAACACTGGAACAGGCAGACAAAGCCTTAGTTTAACATCCCACTAAAAGACAGAGACCCCTAAATTCCGAGGGGTCTACTCCACTTGTGCAAGTGTGGCAAACCAGAACACTTAGGCACCCCAGCCCCAGGCTGAAGACCCTGTCCCCGATACTGGGGCAAGAGTCATTTGCATGGCCAGCATGGGCTACAAGTGCCTGCAAGAGCGCAACAGTGGTGCCTGCCTCAATCTGCCCTTGTCCCCAAAGAGCCAATAACAATATTTTCAACTTTTTGGACTATTAGGTTTTAAAAGTAGCCATTTTACCTCCAAACAAGGTAATTGATCCCCTCCCCAGCTGGCTTAAGTTCTACTGTGGCCTTTGAAGGGCAAAATTCCTAGGGTAGCCCAGGAACACCCCCGACATGTCCCCTTGAAGGGGTGGCAGGCAGAAGATCAGCCCCTGATTGGAATTTAAAGGTCAGTACAAATGGAGTGGAATCCTGACACATCTGTGCTCCAGTCTGAATTCTTGCCACCCCGGATGGAAATCAAACTTTCCATCCTCTCCAGCCCCAGGAATATCAGGGCCAGCATCTCCAACACTGCAGCACTCCCTCTCTCAGTCTAGATTATATGTTCATGTCCTGATGTGCTGTTTGTACCCACAATCCTCTAACTCAGAGACAAGGCTGCTGCCAACTGCACCAAACCAGCATCCATAGGGGAGAAATTGGCAAACCCCCAAAAATGGGCATGGGGATCGTGGTACGTGATTAACTTGCGCCCGTTCATTGCATTGTAGGCAGCACGTTAAATTGGTGTTGCCTGTTCTTTTATATGATTTGTGTGTGCTGCCAGCGCCATCCATGCTGTTCATTGACTACATGCATCAGCAGGGAACCCAATATCGTGAGTGGGTAGCGCTACTTAAAGGCAACCTGCACCTCTTAAAGGGGAGGTGGCTGCAAGAAGTGGTGGGAGTTTTTCAAAAGGCAATCTGGGCTGTGATACTTTGAGCAATGCCTGAACATGCGAGAGAGCAAATCACCAAGATTTTCAGACAATGCACTGGAGGTCTGGGTGGAAGAGGTGAAAAGGAAAGACGTCCTGCATCCACGGGTGGGGTGGGGTGGGGGGGGGGGGCGGGGCAGGCAGGATGCCCTCCAGACATATGCTCAGGGGGCAGTGGGAACAAGTAGCGGCGGAGATCAATGCCAGGAGTGTTACAGTTCAGTGCAGGAAGAAGTTTTACAATCTCATATGAGTTTTCAAGGTAGGTGAGTTTAAATGGCATATCCTACCAACTAAAATTCATATGCTTTACCTCACCCTCACACACTTCTCATCTCACTTCTCCCTCATCCCGCAATCTCTTCTGATTTAGATGATGTAAGCACACATTATTTACTTTCTCCTCTCCTCTCACCACAACCCAACCTTTGTCCCTTTTTCATTTCAGATACCCAAGAAATTGAGATCTTCCCAGTCAGTGGACGAACTAGGAATGAAGTTCTGCTGAGAGAGTTTGAGGAGTTGGGGTCCAAATTAAAAAGCAGAACCTCAAATGTAATAATCTCTGGATTGTTATCTGAGCCATGCGCCAATTGGCATAAGGATAAGCAGATTACAAGGTTAAATGCGTGGCTCAAAGAGTGGTGTGGGAGGCAGGGGTTTTGCTTCATGGGGCACTGGCACCAGTACTGGGAAAAGACGGAGCTGTTCTGTTGGGACTGGCTCCACTCCACTGGCTGGGACCAGTGTCCTGGCAAATCAAATAACTAGGGCAGTAGATAGGGCTTTAAACTAATGAAGAGGGGGGGGGGGCAGTGGTGAGAGGATTCAGCAACAGTAAATTCAAAAGCAGCAAGAGAAATGTCAAGGCTCTAGAGCAGAGCAGAGTTTTGGGTAAAAATAAGCAGAGTGGTTCAGGAAGGGACAGAGTAACAAAGGTAATAGGGCATCAGTGACTAAGGTGACATCAGGGAAAAATAGAAAAAAGTCAAAGCTAAAGGCACTATATCTGAATGCGCAAAGCATTCGCAACAAAATAGATGAATTAATAGTGTAGATAGAAATTAATAGGTTTGATCTAATAGCCATTACGGAGACGTGGTTGCAAAGTGACCAAAGTTGGGAACTAAAAATTCCAAGATTCTTAACTTTTGGAAGAGATAGGCAAAATGGAAAAGGAAGAAGGGAATCCCTGATAATAAAGGATGGGATAAAGACAGTAGAGAGAAAGGATCTTAGCTCTGAAAATCAGGAAGTAGAATCAGTTTGGGTGAAGCTAAGAAACAGCAAGGGGCAGAAAACATTGGTGGGAGTTGTTTATAGGCCCCCAAACAGTAGTTGTAATGTAGGGCAGAGTTTAAATCAGGAAATTTAAGGCGCATGTAACAAGGGTAATACAATAATCATGGAGGACTTTAATCTACATATAGACTGGGCAAACCAAATTTGCAGTAATAGTGTGGAGGACGAATTCATGGAATGTATACAAGATAGTTTTCTAGATCAATATGTTGAAGAACCAACTAGGGAACAGGCTATTTTAGATCTAGTATTGTGCAATGAGAAAGCGTTAATTAATAACCTTGTAGTAAAGGGGCCCTTAGGGAAGAGTGCCCATAATATGATAGAATTTTATATTAAGTTTGAAAGTGATTTAGTTAAATCCGAAACTAGGGTCTTAAATCTAAACAAAGCAAACTACAGGGTATGTAGGTATGAGGGGCGAGCTGGCTAAGGTAGATTGGGAAACTACTTTAAAAGCTTTGACGGTAGACAAGCAACGGCTAGCATTAAAAAAATTAATACATAATTTACAACAAATATACATTCCTTTAAGGCACAAAAACCCCACAGGAAAAGTGGTCCAACCGTGGCTAACAAGAGAAGTTAAAGATAGTATTAGATCAAAGGAAGAGGCTTATAAGGTTGCCAAAAAGAGCAGTAAGCCTGAGGATTGGGAACATTTTAGAATTCAGCAAAATAAGACCAAGAAATTGATAAAGAAAAGGAAAATAGAATATGAGAGTAAACTAGCGAGAGATATAAAAACAGATTGTGAAAGCTTCTAGAGGTACGTAAAAAGTAAATGTGGGTCCCTTACAGGCTGAGACAGGAGAAATTATAATGGGGAATAAGGAAATGGCAGAGAAATTAAACAAATACTTTGTGTCTGTCTTCACGGAAGAAGATGCAAAACCCTCCCGGAAATAGTGGAAAACCAAGGGTCTAGCGAGAATGAGGAACTGAAAGAAATTAGTAATAGTAAAAAAAAGTACTGGAGAAATTAATGGAACTGAAAGCCAATAAATCCCCTGGACCTGGTGGCCTACATCCTAGGGTTTTGAAAGAGATGGCTAGAGATAGTGGATACACTGGTTTTCATCTTCCAAAATCTCATTGATTTGAGAACGGTTCCCGCAGATTGGAAGGTAGCAGATGCAACCCCACTATTTAAGAAAGGAGGGAAGAGAGAAAATGGGGAACTACAAACCAGTTTGCCTGGCATCAGTAGCAGGAAAAATGCTAGAATCTATTATTAAGGATGTGGTAACAGGGCACTTAGAAAATAATATTAGCATTGGGCAGAGTCAACACGGATTTATGAAACGGAAATCATGTTTGACAAATCTGTTAAGAGGTTTTTTGAGATTGTAACTAGCAGAATAGATAAGGGGAACCAGTGGATGTGGTGTATTTGGATTTTCAGAAGGCATTCGATAAGGTGCCATACAAGAGGTTATTAAACAAAATTAGGGCTCATGGAATTGGAGGTAATATACTAGCATGGATTGAGGGTTGGTTAACGGACAGAAAACAGAGAGTAGGAATAAAAGATCTAGGGATGATGCCATCGCCACTGTACTGCACACTGCCTTATCACACCTGGATAAGAGGAACACCTATGTGAGAATGTTGTTCATTGATTATAGTTCAGCATTCAATACCATTATCCCCTCCAAGCTTGTCAACAAGCTCAGTGAGCTAGGACTTAACACCTCCCTATGCAACTGGATCCTGGACTTCCCGACGGGCAGACCCCAGATGGTGAAAATAGGCAATAACACCTCTTTAACACTGATCCTGAACACGGGAGCTCCCCAGGGTTGTGTGCTCAGCCCCCTTCTGTACTCCCTGTTTACTCACGATTGCGTGGCCACGCACAACTCCAACATCAAGTTTGCTGATGACACTACCGTTGTAGGCCTGATCACAGATGGCGACGAGACAGGCTACAGGGAGGAGGTAAGAGCTCTAGCAGAATGGTGCAAGTATAACAACCTCGCCCTCAACATCAGCAAAACAAAGGAGATGATCGTGGACTACAGGAAGCGGCGGGGGAGGGACACACCCCAATCTACATCGAAGGGGCTGAGGTGGAGAGGGTCAGCAGCTTCAAATTCCTGGGTGTATTCATTACGGAGGACTTAATAATGGTCACATCACATCGACGTCGTAACGAAGAAGGCATGCCAATGCCTGTTCTTCCTCAGGAGACTGAAGAAATTTGGAATGGCCCCCCAGATTCTCACCAACTTCTATCGGTGCACCATCGAGAGTATCCTGTCCGCTGCATCACTACCTGGTATGGCAACTGCACCGCCACAGACCGCAAGGCTCTACAGATGTGGTGAAAGCTGCACAACATACTATAGGAATTAAACTACCTGCTGTCCAGGATATCTACCCCGAGAGGTGCCGGGGGAAGGCCCCGAGAATCATTAAAGACGCGAGCCACCCCAGCCACAACCTCTTCGCCCTGCTCCCGTCTGGTAAGAGATACCGAAGCATACGGTCTCGTACCAGCAGGTTCGAAACAGCTTCTACCCCCAGGCTATAAGACTCATAAACGTATAATTTATTATTATTTAATAACGTTGTTTTATTTATTACTAGCTGAAGTGCCCGGTGGTGCCGAGGCTTTTTCGAGGGCATGTTGTTGTTGGAAGAGAGAGAGAGAGCGAGCGACTGGGGAGGAAGAGAGGGCGGGGGGGGGAGGAAGAGAGGGCGGGGGGGGGGAAAGAGAAGGCGGGTGGGGGGGGAAAGAGAGGGCGGGTGGGGGGGGGAAAGAGAGGGCGGTGGGGGGGGGAAAGAGAGGGCGGGTGGGGGGGGGAAAGAGAGGGCGGGTGGGGGGGGGAAAGAGAGGGCGGGGTGGGGGGGGGAAAGAGAGGGCGGGTGGGGGGGGGAAAGAGAGGGCGGGTGGGGGGGGGGAAAGAGAGGGCGGGTGGGGGGGGGGAAAGAGAGGGGGGGGGAAAGAGAGGGGGGGGGAAAGAGAGGGGCGGGTGGGGGGGGGGAAAGAGAGGGCGGGTGGGGGGGGGAAGAG